>NC_140978.1:47144889-47189889 GCF_056783735.1 Eptatretus burgeri
GCTTCGTCTTTTCTTTCATTGAATCTCCATCTTGCTTCACGTAAAGGGTTGGTCGTGGGCTAAAACGCCCGATAATTAATCGAACCGTCGAGGCCGACGAATAACACCGCTCGGTTATCCCGATTGTACGGAACGGGTCGCTTAAAGTGGCCCGTGTCCGAAGTCGACCTGCGGCGAGGTGCGATCGCCCGGTCTACCCTCCGTGTGGGTACTTGGGTAGGTCGAATTTGGCGAGCAACCCTATCCCACACGGGGGCCGATTGGCACGATCGTGGTGAGATCGAAAGGTCCACCCGTGACTGGTTCCCGGCGTTAGTCCGAGAGGGTCACGACTGGATTGTCCGTCTGATGGGCGACGTGCCGCAATTCGAGTTACGTGGCCGTTCGCACGCCGGCGGGCGCGAATCCGCAACACTGGTGTCAGGTCGTGCGATATAAACTCATCGCCCTCCTCGCGGCACTGGTATCGGAGATCGGGAAAACGGGCTCTCCTGTCTCCAATTAAATTCACGGGAATCGGTCCAGGGGTGAGAGGAGCGACCCCCGATTCCCTCCAAATTACGAGCGAGCTAAATTAACCCTTTAAGAGAAGCAAGATGGCGTCTCAAGGCGAGCGGGAGCCGGGGGTATTAGAAATGGATGTAGAATGTGTAGAATCCATGGCTCAGGATGAAATCCCCGTGCAGGAAATGTTGGTTGTACAGGAAAACGAACTCGCCCAACTGAACCCAGAGCCCGAAATGGGTGCGGCAGCGGCCGCGGTGTATGACACCTCCCCTCCCCCTCTCCACCAAAACCCTTCCCCAACCCCTGCCGAAACGGCTCACCCAAGCGCACCCGACATGGCCCAGCTATTCACCATGCTGGCACAAATGAAAACTGAATTTATAAACGAAATAAAAAGCATGAACGAAAAGATCGATGCGAATACACAGCAAATGAAGGAAGAAACGAAAAAGCTGCGGGGTGAGACGCAGAACATGGGCCGATGCCTGCAGGCGGGCATGAAGGCCGTGACCAGGGAGATAAAAATGGCGACTCCACGTGTGGGAGCGAACGAGCTGGAAGGGGGTGCAACGGCTGTCGGGCCCGCGGTGGAGGCGGGTGAAAAAATAATTCGGGAGATGTGTTGGGCGAGGGTCGTGACGATGACCGAAAGGGAAAAATTAAATGGGGAGACCAAAACGTGCGAGACGAGACACGAGGTGACGACAAAGGAAATAATAATAGTTGAGACAAGGGAGGTAAAGGGTGAAGAGGTGACTGAGTTGGCAGAGACACGGGAGATGGGAACGATAGAGGGAAGACTGCACGATGAAGACGGGGTAAGTGACGCACACACACACACGGAGGTAGTGGAGGACAATGGGGGTGAGCTCGCGGAGCGTGTAGGGAGCCGGTGCGAGCAGCGGGATGGCCTCCTCCAGGAACGAGGGGAGGGAGTATACCCCCTTGAGGCGAGTCACGACCAGGTGAGTTCGGTCGTGCTTTGCAAGGTTGAGGGGACGAGTGCTGTGGACAGGTGCTCGGAGAGCTTGGGGGGTATAGAGGCCCCGGAGACCCTTGTGGGGACACGAATCCCCAGTGTGGTTGTCCCTGTGTGTGTGGTGCAAGGTGTGAGTGCGTCCCCGTGTGTGGAAGCGACCCCGTGTGTGAGTGGTGTGGTGGCGATGGTGCCAGAGTACGTGCTTCCCAGCACGCCGTGTGTGGATGAGGCACCGTGTGTGGAAATGGCCGTGTGTGTGGATGAAACGGCCAGTGTGGATGAGGCACCGCGGTTGAGTGCCCCCGCGTGTGTGAGTGAGGGACGGTGTGTGGATGAAACACCGCGGTTGAGTGCCCCCGCGTGTGTGAGTGAGGCACGGTGTATGAGTGAGGCACGGTGTGTGGATGAGGAACCGCGGGTGAGTGCCCCCCGCACGTGTGAGTGGTATGGTTTATGCAAGGGAGACCGTGTGTGTGAGAGAGCGGTATGTGAGGGAGATGTCGGTTGGCATGCGGGAGCACGCAGCCGCGTCTCCCGGTGTGAATGTAATGGAATGGAGTGTGAGCGTCGTAACACGCAGGTGTGCGTGTGTGGAATGGCGACGACGGCGACATGTGAGGAAAGAAAGCCGGGTAGCGGCTGTAGTTGTTTCGGGGACCGTGCCGGGTTCACCCAGCAGTGAGCACGAGGTCCGTGCTGTGCAACGCACGAGGCCCCCACGTGCTCGCTTGCGAGAGTGAAGTCCCGGTTCGGAAACGCCAGCGGTGGATTTGCCGATCCCGCGGACGGACAAAGTTTAGGCAGGATTACGGATTTGGACCAGACGGGTTCTCCACGCGATCGTGTGTGTTAAGCTCCAACGGGCAAAGCACATGTGTTCGCGTGGGGAACCCCTCGAGACGTGGGGCTTGTTTTTTTTTTATGCGCACGGTGACGTCATGGCTGCACGTGGGGTTGGAATCCGGCAGGAGGGGTATCCCTGCCGGATGGTACCGTCCAAGGAGGGACGAGGTACACGTGCAGCTGCATGACGTCACGGGCAGGTGTAAAGTGCGCGAGCTGTGAGTTGCCGCGCTGGTGCTGCGCATGTAAAAAAAAAAGAAAAAAAGCAAGCCTCACTTTCGGGTGCACAGGATTCCCGGGCAAGGGGTGGAAGACCCCCTTACCTGGGCACAGGATGGAAACTAGTTAGGGGGAAGGGTTAGCTTAGTTAGACCGACTTCATGGGGCAGGGGTAAGTTCTCATGGAGTCCGTGGAATGGATTAGGTAGAGGGATTTAGTGAGCTTTAGGTTGGGAAATAAAATGATTTAATTTGGAGACAGAGACAGACTTTGGATGTGTAGTGGGGACGTAGTTTAGCTACGTAGTGTTAAAAGGAACGTGCTATAGTTTAAGGGACGACGTGGGAGCACGAGTTAGTTAGGGGATGCTGATAGAAGGATGGCAGAGTTCAGCGGTGAGGGTGTTGAAGAGTTGGTGAGTGAAGTGGAAGCGTGTGCTTGTTGAGTGAGTGAGGCCAGCGGGTCTGTGTGAGTGGAGCGAATGGGGAATGCATGGTGCGATGAGTGATTGGGGGGGAGGAGTGACTCCCGCCCAAGGGACCCCGGGGTCAGAGTAAAGTGAGTTAGCTGGGTTAGTCAAATTGAAAAATGGAGGTTGTTTTGTTGTTGGTGGGAAAGTAGGCTCGAAACCCATTTGGAGGGGTGCAGGAGCCCTGTTGACGGGCTGGGAGCGTGGCTGCGAAAAGTGAGTATCGCTGAGTGGGTACCCCGGGCACCAGGCTAGTCGGCCGTGGTAGGCCAAGGGCCCATGGGGGGCCGGGATAGCGTAGTGGGCACGGGTGCGCCTGCTTGGTGCGGGGGCCCGGGGCGCCATTAGCCGCGTGGGCAGTGTTGTGGGCACGGGTGACCCTCGGAAAGGGGCCTGGGAAGCCAGCCTGCCACGTGTGCGTTTCAGGGGAGGTGCCATGGGGGGCACTCCCCGGTGTTAGGGAGCTGGTAGGCTCGGAGACAGTGTAGTGCCCGGGGGTGCCATAGCGGGAGAATCGGCAGAGGGTCGTGCCTGCCAAAGGGAGCCACGTGTCCCAGCCATGAGACCGTGTGAGGGCACGGGAAGAAAATTTGGGGGGCGAGGCCCGAAATTGTAAGGACACCAACACAGGCGACAGGAATCTGGGTTGTTAGAACCAATAGTTTAAGCGAGAGGCGCTTGTTGAAAGCCCCGGGGTAGTTTAACAGTTAAATGGTTAGGGTAGATTAGGAAGTGTACCCCTCCGCACCATCCATCCCTTCGCTCTAGTTGTGGGCCGCTGGACCCACTTCGTGTTATAGATCGCCGAACTCTGGGGAGGCCATTCTGAGGCTTCGTTGGGCCTCGGCACAGGACGCTAGCTCTCCCTTATTCCCCTACGGGAAGGGAACGTAGGGGTTGGGAGTAGGCTAGATGACAGAATAGGTTAGCCGAACAAAGACGATAAAGGGGGTTAGGGGACGACTTGTAGTGGGGAAGTAAAAGAAAAAAAAAATAATAATAATTAAAAAAAAAAGTTGGGGCTAAATTGGGGTTTGACAAATTAAGGGAGTGGGTATGTACAGTGACAGGCAAAGGCGATAGGTGGGAGGGAGACAGGTAGGTAGGTCCGAGCCCACCTTCCAAGTGGCCAGCACCACCGCACTCCCTCCACCAACCTCCACGGAACGGCAAAGGCTGGCCAACTTCATCGGCAGCTGTTGTTTTGCTGCGAGGCCTGTGCCGGCTGGATCGTCTGCAGCTGCTGTGCTGCAAGGCCTGTGCCGGCCCACTTCATCCGCCGGCTGGCTGTTTTTCTGCAAGGCCTGTGCCGGCCAGTTCGTCTGCCGGCTGTGTTTGCCTGCAACGGTCTTCTTCTGCAGGCTGTGTTTGCCTGCTACCTTTGCCATGCCATGCCCACTGCCCCTGTTCACCAGCCCCATTCAATTTTTGCTTTGCCCCCCCTGTTCATTTCCATGTGCGCCAGGATCAAGGCAACAGTTTGCAAGCTGCAAGAACTGCCCTGTTGGCAGCTACAACACGGGCCTGCACTGGCGGCCCGTGCACCGTGTTTGTGTTCATCCATCCATTCGTTGTGTTCATTGCGTGTGCCACTTGAGCTGGCACGGAGACTGCATTTGTGCAGCCCATGCACCGTTGTGGTTCACTGCGTTCAGTTCAAAAGGGAAGGCCTTGGACTGCGTGTGAGCAGCCGGCCACGTTCCCTGTCACCTGCATTGTTTGAGCCAGAGACTGCATGCGGGCAGCCTGGCTCCCTGCTAACTGCTTTCTTTTTGCAGAGTTCATTGATCCTGAGCCATGGTTTAGTGTAAAATGTGTAAGTTAAGGTTAAGATGTACTGTAAATATGAGTGCGCCCCCGGCATGTTTGTCTTAGTGCCGGCAATTTTATTTCAGTCGTCCGTGTGAGTGAGTTTGTTTAGGTAGTTACTCAGCCCTCAGGTTATTTATTTTGGGGACACGAATACCATGAATGTCGCACTCAGGGATCCGTAGGTAAAATGTACTAGGGGAAAACTACACATGATGGCACACGAAAATTTGATGACTCGGGACGAGTCTGTAAAAAGGGGAGGGGGTAGTGTTGTGGTTGACGAAATTCACAAACCACCATTCAGGTCCCTTAGGTGAGATATCTCTGTAGTATATGTGTAGTTAGGCCCCAACCCGTTGTTTCGAGGGAATAAATGTCTTCAGTCGGGCTGCGTCTCTTCAGGATAGCCGTTTTTCTTTTACTATCTTTATTTTGGACCAGCCGCCATTATTACCACCACCAACCACGTCTCAACAGCCATCACACAACAACCACCAACCACAACGCCGCTTCACAACAACAACCACCAACCACAACGCCGCTTCACAACAAGAACCACCAACCACAACGCCGCTTCACCACAACCGCCACGACCTTTACCGTCACAACTCGCCACCATCGCATCCACACCATCTCGCGCCACTCGTGGGCACCGATACTGGACTCGTGCAGGGCGCGCACCGAGCAGCGTATTCAAAAAGATCACGGACTTTCCGCAGAAAACGGATCAAAAACGACTCACGCCCACTTTTGTTCCGTCCAATCGGTGAGCGAGGGGCGATTTGGCCCCGCCTCCAGGGCGTTGGAGGGCGGTCGCTATATGCAAATTCATGGATCAAAAAGCTTTCACGCCCACTTTTCCTCGGGCCAATGGGGAGCCAGTTAGAGAGGTGAAGGGTCGGAGGCAAAGGGTCAAGGGTGAAAGAGCGAAGCCACGGGGCTTATATAAACGGCTGCGTTCGTCAGTAAAGTTGTTGTGCAGAGTTCAAGAGAGTCGTCGGTGGAGCTGGAAAGAAGTGGGAGAAGTCAAGAGTGAAGAGTTGGGACGAGCCAAGAGAGGAGACGGAGAGGGCGAGTAGACGGAGCTGTGGAGAGGTGACGGCGGCGAAGGCGGACGAGGGGGTGCTCGCGTCGGTGCCGGGAGCTGCAGAGGGAGAGGCCAGTAACGCGACCGAGGTCGAGGAGGAGACGCTCGCCGCGGGACCCGAGACAGGGTGATATCCTCCTTCCCCCGAGCATCAGCAACCCCCTCCTGTTTCCCCCCGCGCTGAGATAGTGCGACAAAGGGGGCCCCTTTCCCCCCCCCCCTACCAGACACTGTCCGCGAGGCCCGCGGAGTTGAGGCACCACCGCCACTTCACGTCTCATCATCAGACGGGTAGGCCCGACCCGGTCTCGGCCCCAGGCCCGCCTCATCCTGGAGGGTGGTTCTCTTTTCTTTTGCTTTGGGAATATGTGTTGTCGGCGCAGTCTGTGAAGTAAAATTGTATAAGTGTTGCCGTGTGCCCGGTAGTCGGTTAGATCTGCATTGTTGCATTTGCTTTTTGTGTAATATTGCATTGTCTTCTTCTTTTACATGTGCTTTTGGTGGAATTGTATATGTGTGCTTTCCGTTCATCGCGAAATAAATGTGCTTCATGTTGAACTGTTTTCCCGCTTCGCTTCGTCTTTTCTTTCATTGAATCTCCATCTTGCTTCACGTAAAGGGTTGGTCGTGGGCTAAAACGCCCGATTATTAATCGAACCGTCGAGGCCGACGAATAACACCGCTCGGTTATCCCGATAGTACGGAACGGGTCGCTTAAAGTGGCCCGTGTCCGAAGTCGACCTGCGGCGAGGTGCGATCGCCCGGTCTACCCTCCGTGTGGGTACTTAGGTAGGTCGAATTTGGCGAGCAACCCTATCCCACGCGGGGGCCGATTGGCACGATCGTGGTGAGACCGAAAGGTCCACCCGTGACTGGTTCCCGGCGTTAGTCCGAGAGGGTCACGACTGGATTGTCCGCCCGGTGGGCGACGTGCCGCGATTCGAGTTACGTGGCCGTTCGCACGCCGGCGGGCGCGAATCCGCAACAATATTCTGAATGTACACGTACATATTACTCAGGGGTAAGCAAACACTTTAAGCAGTCACGAACCGTGCTTTCCCATTGTTTTGGGTCGCTCACCTGTAATGAGCACAACAGGGCTGCACTTGTATTCAGATAATTTTTTTTAATTTACAGACAGTTTCCTAAGGTTCTGTGATTTTTCCCAGTGGATCAGCTTCAATGTCCATCATCCCCTTTCGACCATCGAGATTCTAGAACCTTTAAACGCACACCACAGAAACATCTATTGTCTTCTCACAAAACAAACACTACACATTTATCAGCAAGTCGTGTACAAACTCGACCCACCCAGAGGTGGGTGGGGTCAAGTTTTTATGTCTGATGTACACCAACACTTTAACATACAACCTGCGAAAATTCGTTTGTGGGAGGAGGGAGGGGAAGGGTGGAGGTGGGAGGAGAGAGGGTAAGGTGAGTGGGGTCAGAGAGGGTAGGAGATGGGAGAAGGGGTGGGGGGCATGAGGGAGGGGAATGGGTGGGAGGAGTGTCCCAGCATTTCCCAGCAATGCCGGGTACCTCTGCTAGTATATCTATCCAAGCAGAGGTACCCAGCATTGCCTTATATGTACAGGGTGTCCATAAAGTCTCTTTATAATTTACACCTTCTTGATGTGCTTCGTGCAACTAATGGTGCCCATATAGAAGTGTATTAAATGAGGCAAAAAAACTTCAATATCTACTCCTCATTAGGTCATCTCTATCATCTCAGTAGAGATGACCTAATAACCCCAGTCTCGAAGTCCGTCCACAATCAAACCGAGTGGAGACAAATAACCAATAGTGGAATGGATAGAGGTCGATGAGACATGCACAACGATATAACTTTCAAGGTCGTCCAAGGTCGAGGTCAACGTCACGAGGCTGTCAAAGTTGCGAAAATCGTCGATTTCAAATCGTATCTCCTCCCTCATTTATCAAGAGAGATCAAATGTTATTAGTGATTCAGATACTATGGACTATTATCGAGAACAACACAAGTCATTTTTTTGAAATTTGCTCTCGTTCCGATTTTATAGCCCTTCAAACTTCGCTCTGATTCCCCGTATGGGCTGTTCATAAAGTACGTACATACAAAAAAAAAGTATTAAAAAATTAAGAACCGGAACTCTCCGAGACAAATATTACATTTGAAGCTTTTGTCAGATTTTAACTAAAACAATGGAACACAAACAAACTAAAACACAAGTTTATATGCACACTTACTTTAATTTATGACATTAACATTGTTTTGAATGTCAATTTGTACTTTTATTTTCATAAATGACGTGCTGTGATATTAAAAGAAAAAGGTAAATTACACCGCTAGGGACTGCATCGTCATGGCTTACAAACATCGGTTCATAAGGAACTGCTGGCTTTGCAAGCGATTAGCGACGTATGAGGGGGTGGGTGGGTGGTCACTAGCCTGCATACAGAGGGGGGTGGGTGGTTATGAAACCCGGAAGTAGAGCGTACGTACTTTATGAACTGCCCCTATTCCAGTCTGGCACGGAGTTACTTTCGACCTCTGGCAGAGATGACCGGCACTCCCGCTCGGGGGTATTTTTTTGTAATAATTTCCACAGGCTTATCTATTCATTTGTTTTGTAATATATTTTTTTAATTGTAAAGAGACTTTATGGACACCCTGTATATCAATCAGAGCACATGCCGGACTGTGGAATGGATGATAACTTGAAATAGAAATGGAAGGAATATTAAGAAATCCTCACCCAAGTTTCACATCAAATGATCGTGTTTCATTCACAATCTCTCCTCCTCCTTCCAATAAGTCAATCTGTCGATGAATTTCAGAGTCTAAACATTGAAAAAGAACGAAGAGATAAAAATACGAAACAAACACGTCCAAGGAAAGTTTTTCTTTTAAAAAGTACGTACTTGGATATGGCAGTATGGATGGAGAATAGAAAATATTGCAAAACAAGAAAAAGAGCAAGCAGAGATTGCAGACCCTTGCCAGAACTTGATTTGTGTGGTGCTTGTGTAGTTTTATGTTGTATATTTTGTGTAGTGTTTGTGTACTAGTGTTTTACATAATTAATAATAAACCTAACTAGAACTGCCACTTTATAACTGCTGGCAGTGATGATAGGGCAACAAGACATCGCACTTTGATTGGGCACCTCACCCTGACCCATGACGTTTATTATTATTATTATTATTATTGTTCAATTGAATCTGAATGGGATTAAAAAAAAAATTCAAATCAAATGGAACACCAAATGGGTACAGTCCTGCATTGGAGTCATCAGAAGGAACCCAAACAAGCAAAAAGCAAAGATGAATTCATCAGGAGGAATCTGGATAGGATTCAGGTTTCAGTTGCTACTCCTCTACCCTTAAACCCATCCAGGCACAGCCAAGTGAGCCTTCTTCAGAAAAAGAAATAAGTAAATAAAAATCAGAACGAACCCAGATTCAAACTATTAAAATAATTCTGGCTGCCAGACCACACGTCCAATCAGGTTGAAATTTAAAACATATATTCCCCCATCACTACTACTTCATGTGAAGTTTCACGATCATGATTGTGAAGTTTCACATCGATCGATGAAGCAGTTTAAGAGAGAATTTTTAAAAAGATTTTCGTTAAATCCCATATGGCTGTCAGACCATGTGACCTATTAATTATTTGTGAACAGTGATATCACCAAAGCTTGGGGAACATTTGTGTGAAGCTTCCCCTCGATCCGTCCAGCCATTCTGGAGATTTTCAATTGTTTTTGGGTAAATCCAATATGGCTGCCAAACCATGTGACCTATGTCATCATAGGTTGGGAACATTTTGTTCCTCACGGATAGGCAGTCATGTATACCTGTAAAATTTCTCCTCGATCTGTTCAGCCATTTCGAAGAGGATTTTGGAAGTTTAAATAAATAAATAAACAAATAATATTTTTAAAAATTAAATATATATATGGCTGCTGAATCACATGACCGATGACATCATCAATGTTTTTTCTGTCAACCAATTTATCCCTAGATGACCCACAAAAATTTTCCTCCTGATCAGATGTAGCATTCTACGGATGCAATTATGACATCATAATGAAGGCACCGATGACATCACAAAAATAAATAAATCACATTCCCCATGAGGAGTACTTGCCATATCATATGCCAAGTTTCAATATTTTTCCATGGTACAGTTTCGGAGAAACAGAGATCCAAAGTTTTTCTTTTTTCCAACATGGCTGCCACACCACGCGACCTATAATTATCATTACAACATTCCACATGAGTCGTTGCTCCTTTGGAGAAAATTTTGTGTTAATCCAATAAGAGGTTTCAGAGAAAAATCATACATACGTTCTGTGCAGACAGACAGACGGACGGACCCAAATGCAAAACTCTCTCTGCATGACGAAAAGTGTGACCCAGTTGGTGGTTACAGAGCCTGCAGAAATTGAAATGGCCTTGGAGACAATGGAGGACACCTTCAAGGGGTTTTGCCAAATTGAAATGGAAGATTTGTGTGATGATGATCTATGCAAAATTGATATTGAAGATCTGTCGAAAAATGATACTTCAGTTCCCATATTTGGGTCATTGGGCATGCCTCCTGTGACCATAAGCAGACACCTTCCTCGGGAAGATTGATGGTCGCTCGTAAGAGCAAGTTATCATCAAATTACACTCTGGGGTACGTTGAAGATGGCTGGTTATGCTTAGGATGGGTAAGATCTCTTTTTCAGGGACAACCGAAGACGGGGACAGTCATGTAACTGCCCTTTGCCCCAAAATTTATCTGGTGGATGGACTAATTCAAATCTGCCCTTGAGGATGGTGAAAGCTCTGGAAACGGATAAAATTCATCCCAAATTCAACTTAATTTGAAAGCTTTGGCATTTAATAAGCCACAAATTGTCTGAGAAAGGACAAAAGGGGGGAAATGTAGAAGTGCTTTTTCTATTAAAAAAAAACATTTACCTGGACCTTTCGGTGAAAGCATTTAAGACTGGAAGCAGTTTAAATAAAGCTCAACACAGTACATCAATTAAAAAATTAACTAAGCCTGGGTGATCATGCAAAATGCATGGCCTGCAAGATAAGATCTTATTTCCTCCTGTCTGCTTGTGAATCTACTCCAAGGGGCTTCAATTTCACAATGCAAAATGTAGAACTTGTAAAATCTAACAGCAAATCATTGACATTTGAATATCTTGCATTCTGATTTAATTAAACTAAAATCAGTATAAGTTTATGCTTATTGAAGTAGTTGTTTTATATTAGAAGCTATGTGGAATGTAAGAATAAGTAAAGGACTTCATCACAACCTTTTTATGCACTCTTAAAGCAATTTTTGAACCTCTCAGCTGAAACAATTTAAGTTGTCAACAAACGGCCTTTGTGGTTAAGAGGTTGTAGTGAGTTCTTGGGAAAGTGCCCCTGTAGTTATGGAGTTCTTGGAAAATGACCTTAGTTTTCTATAAACACCCATGTCCAAAGGCAGCACTTGCCAGATTAATAAAGTTAATTGGTTCGAGGTTTGATGCTGCAAAGCATGTTTATGCTTATTACTTTATTTGCTTTGGGAACATCCGTTTTCACCAAAAGCCTTGACCACAGTTATCACAGACCACCACAGTGCATGCCTTTTTAGTTTCTCCACGTTAAAAGTATTTCTAACTTTCATTATCTGCATGCAAGGTGACCACACACTTCTGCTTTCTTTTGCATAAATTACTCTCTGGGTTGTACTGTAACTCAGAGAGGATTCCACCATTGTTGGAGTGCCTCCTCCATACGTATGTCTAAGTGTTTCAACTCTGGTAAAATAAATTGTTAGAAAGAACCTGTGAGTGAATTTTCTTCCACACATGCATTTTTACGGATTAATAATACATACCACATAATTGGAAATGTTGTTAAGGCATATACTGTGGAAAAAGGCAACTGAAATTAAATAAGTTTGTATCGTGGTTACTGTGGTAAAAGGCGCTCGTGCAGCTGCAGGCTGTGGCGCTGAGCTGTGCAATGTCCAAGTGGCTGAACAAATCACTCTGTACAAAGCTGTGTTTCGGATAATGTGCCTGAGTAATGTGACAACTATACTCTCACATGAAAGAGAAACAGACTGGGAGAAATAATTATTATGGAGAGAGCGAGAGTCTGAAGACACAACAGCATGCAGACACCTCGACACCAGGGCTCTGAGCAACCTTGACAAAAACACAATAAAAGGATTGGCAATTTTCAGAGGACACGATGTGACTTGCGAGAGAAGGGACAGCTGCAGCATGTCCTGCGGCAGAGTTCATTTTTTTTAAACCGGGCTCAAACAGCAAAGAGTATCGAGAGTGTTACATGCTAACCATGACTGGTTCAAAAACTCCAAAGGCCTGACTCGAGCACCAGCTGCACCTCTTCAGATGCTGGTCAATGTTATCTGCTGACTAGATGGGTTCTTGACAAACCTACTGCCTCGCTGGTGTTTCGGAGACGACATCCAAGCAGGCAATTTCTCCCTTTTCCGAAAATGGCAAAGGCCTTTATGTTCTCCTTCTCACTCTTTAGCACTGTTGGTCTGCAGTGTGGTCTTTAAAGGCAAGTAGTGGACTCGGATTCATCTGCTTGCTTGGGTGATACGAAAATCACCCTCTGGGGACTTGCAACGTGACTGGCCAGTCAGATTTCAACCTGTGCGCACTCAACAGGGCAAGGTTGCTTCGATTCAAATGTGACCACAACCGACGCTGACATAAATTCATTGCCTGCTGGGGTTTTATTAAGAACTGGGAACAAGAGATATGTTGCCAACTTGAAAGTCATGAGTTCATTCAAAACTACATTGAAACCTGTCATGCGTGTACAACTTTGGGGAGTTTTCAAAGCATCAAGTGTACATTTTAAAATCATTGTTATGGGATGCTAGTAAATGATATTAATGTTTGAAAGATAGACAGTAAGGATGAATAAATTACATATTAAATAACCTTCTGTTTCGTGCCGTACGTTTGTTTCACCTGTTTAACAATAGACAGGACATATTTATTGTCCGTAAAGCTTTTCTGCCGTGATACCCCTTCGGGTAACTGGTGCACTCATGTTCATGCTTGGGGGAATGGCGTAACAGAATGCATAAGATCATACATACGCAAATAATAAAGCAGAAGCCAATATACATTTTTTCTAAACGAGAACAAGTAAAGAAATGAACCAAACAAACTACTGCCATGGAACTGGAGTAGAAATGAAGCATATGGCGCAGGTATTTTGATAAATGGGATGGGTGCCACGCATGTCACCAGATGACTCGCCCGTTGCTTTGGGCATCATCAGCGCATCGGGCTTCATTATGAAGAAGAAGTTGGGGTGTTTCACCCAGAGCAGCAGCGGGGCGTGTCGCCAGATGGCCGGATGTAAAAAGTAGGGTCTCAAAAAAAACAGCTTTTACCATTATTCCACATGGAACCATATGCACAGTTGGAAGTGTCAGTTCATATAACTGTCTTGGAAATCAAGCAATTCATCACAACTATATTCCACAATAAGGGCCTGAGAACAAGCAAGATCATCCAAATACTTGTGCATTTTGGACCGAGTTAGGACATATACTGAATGTAAAAGACCATTCACGAAACAAAATGGGACACATACCAATGGCACGGGAAAGCCAGCGCAAGCTGTTCAGATTTTTGACTTCTGTGCGCACACCAAGTCGTTGCCCTGGCCTTCGGATTGATACATTGGCATCAACTCGAAGATGGCCTTCTGCGAAAAGTGGATAATATGAGTGACATGTTACAATCGGCTGTATTAAATATTCGCCAAAGTGGGGCAGATATGCGTCACAATGTGAAGAAATTATGCACAAAGTTTGAAAATTGGCAAGATGTTACATTAACAAATTGCCTAACATTTAAGGAAGGGAGCCAAGCTCAAGTGGCCTGATTATACCACCATATTGGATTTCAAAACCGCTGCCACTGACAACTCATACAGTATTCCTAAAATGTTCACT
Source organism: Eptatretus burgeri (assembly GCF_056783735.1). NCBI lineage: Eukaryota > Metazoa > Chordata > Myxini > Myxiniformes > Myxinidae > Eptatretus > Eptatretus burgeri. Next base: position 47,158,794 of record NC_140978.1, read on the forward strand.
TCAAAGACATGAAGGAGGTTGAATAACGTGGCTACAATCGATTAATTTGTCGGAGAACCTTATTACTTTTCGCCGCTTCACGTGTTGTTTACCTTTCAATATTGCATGATGGGAACGGTATTGTAGAAACTCTCATAAAAAGCAGTGCGAGGACACAATCTGTCAGTGAAATCACAGTAAATCCAAACTCAGAGCACGGAAGTGGAATCTAGAGGATGCTGCAAAATTAGAGCGGTGTGAGTAGTACACATGAGTGAGTGAACCATCCACCAGTGAAACATCATGTTTTTCTGTGACATGAATGACACACGCGACTCCACAAAGTTATTACTTTTAGCGATGACACACAAGTTGCTTGTGTGCTCTTGCAAATACAAGACCGTCCTTTACTTGTGAAGCTTAATAATTATGATTACAAGATCTGAAGCACCAAGCTTCGCAAGTATTCCGAGTCTCACCAAGGGTTTCTTCTGGGCCTCACCAAGGGGTTCTGGGTTCAGATTTGCTGTAGGTGTAGTTGGATTCAACAGGTGTAGTAATAGCTTTCTGTTATATTTTTGTCCCTGTGTTGCTGCTTGTATTTTCATCCAATTTTCCTTACCTTGTTGTACTGTATTGTCAAATCGTACCTTGTTGCACTAAATGGTTAAATTTCTGTTGGTGTTATTCAACACCTTGTCAATGGATCGCCGGCATGCAAATTTGTCTCTATTTTAACGCCATGTTCCTCGTTCCACTTCCGTGCTCTGAAATATTGTCCCTCCAGCCTCTTAAACTTTACCCTCGACAGAAAATACAGGAAGGACGAATTACAGGCAGATTGAGATTGTGTTTTGGAGGAAAAATATATGTTTTTGTTTTTGTTGTACTGTATTGCCTCACCTCAAAAAATAAAAACAAACAAAAAAAACCTTATTTTTTCATTCCAAAACACAAACTCAATGTGCCTGTAATTCCTTCTCCCTGTATTTCCTGTCATTCGTTGTTTATCTCTTCCTTTTCTCAAAATCCCCAAGCTGACTCTTCATTGAATGATACATTTCTTTTAAAAGCATTATAAAATGATTCACTTTCCTTACTTCTCAGTCATGATCACTCCACATGTTAATTTTCTTCTTCCTCAAGATCTATTCTTCTTCTTCATCAATATCTGTTCTTCTTCATCAAGATCTATTCTTATTTTTCATCAAGATATATTCTTCTTCATCACAATTGATTCCTCTTCTTCTTCATGTGGAATACTTTCCAAACCTGTTTCTCATTTAAATGCTTCGTCCATCAATCCTGCTCCTGTACCGACAGCACCACCTTTCTCTATGCCTTTAGCAGAAAATATGTCCACCTATCCCATGATCTGTCGACATATGTAGAGATTGGGATTCTTGAGAAGTCCAGTTTGCAATGTCTGCTCACGACAATTCCCCTTCACTTCCTTGAACTGAACTCTGACAAACCCAACTCTTTACAACCCCACCGCTTATACGTCACACTCTTTAGCATCCCTTCACTTCATGTCTCTTCTTTCTGGACCCCCTCCCCATCCCAACCTCTCAAACTCAACCCCACCCAAATCAATACCCCCACTTGTCCCACCTCAATGCTCCCCCTCCCCACTGGGTTCCACCCCTTCCCATCCCACGAGTGCTTAGGATACCTAGTTTAAGCCAAAAGAAATACAGTAATGGAATAACACTGGGTGGGGTACATCACAATTTTCACCTTCAACATTACCTTTTTGGCTTAGAGATAATTTAAACACTCATTCTCAAACACATTTTGACAGTAAAAAATTGAAATGAAATAATTTCATGAAAGTGAATCCCATAAACTATGGATGTTCTTTTTAACATCCATCCATTGGGACCATACTCTGTGCAGAGCATTGGTGCTGCCTAAGCAGTCTCCTCGGCTATTGGGCACAATCCTGGATGGGTCGCCACTCCGACACAGTATACTCGAATGGCTCAATCATCCCAGCAAGCTGGTACTCATACTTTTAACATGATGTCACTTATCTCTATGTACCCACTAAACGTCAACTGTCTCTAATCCACTATGTCCCGTTGCTCTTGTATAATGCTTATCTAATCTCCCATTTAATTTAACTAATGCTAATCCATTCCCCCTCATGCTATTGCTACTCTGCCCCCACATGGGTTCCAAACCTTCTCTTTATTTACTCTTCCCTACTGGGATTCCCCCACCACACGGCAAACCGAGCCTATAATTGCTCGTGCTGCGGGACCTCTTAATCTGCCTGCCAAGGGCCAAAAAGAGGCCTAAAAAAAAACATTTTTGGTTAATGGCCGACATCCATGCTTAAAACGTTCCTTGGGGTGTGACAAAAGGGCGATGCCACGCTGGATTTTTGCATTTGAGGTTATTTCGGGGTCAAAGGTCATTGGGTACGTTTCTACATATAATTTGCAAGTCATTCACTTTCTGCACCCCAAGAAGCTTGCATGAGATCTGTAACGTATTGTTACGATACTAGGAACCGTATGCATACAACATACAGGTGTCCCAAGTCAGTTATGCCGTTAAGTATACGTGTAGACAGATCCCTTCCTTGTGTTTAGTGGGAAATTAAAGGGGTGCATTGCGATGGCTTTTAGTTAGGCTTATAAATCATTTTTCCCCTTTTATTTTATCCCCACTCCATTTCATTGCAAAGGCAAATCCACGACAACCCACGGTACTCTCTGCCTGCTTGCCCCTCCTCTCGCTTGCTACTTTCGAGTGGGCTGAAAAACCGCATGTTCACCTACTCGCCCAACCGGCGACTCGCTGTCCGAGGCAAAATCCTCTTACAGTAGTTCCTTTTTGGCGAGTCCGCACGTGTGAAGTGGGCGGGCTTCCCGGTATGGCCGAAACTCCGCCCAGAAAGGGCGGACCCATGGAAGCCCCGTCCAATCAAGGCGTCAGCTTCACCATGGCCCTCCCCGCTGAGGGAGATGGATAAATTACGACACCATCCTCAGGGTGGAGTGCTTGGAGTTCGGAGAGTTCGTGGAGTGCTGAGACAGTTCGTTCTGTGCTGGAGTCTTGAGTTCTTTGGGGGTCTGGAAAAGAAGCGAAACTGCAACAGATGCTTGGAAGCCTGAATCCTGTCCCAGACCAGGATCGTTTAAAGAAAGATCTGTGGAGGATCCAAGGAGTTCTTTGGGGGTCGTTCGTTGAAAGTGAGAGACCCAAAGACTCAGCCTCATCGCGGGAGATACCCAATGATCCTGGCTGCCTTGGATTCCACACACACATGAACTCTACACGTGCAACTGTGAGTAGAGGATAAATGGGGCTTCTGAGGCAGCCATACAAATGAATGGGGAAAAGGGAAAAACTTTCTGTCTCAAGGTCCAAAAAGCCCAAAATAGGAGACTGATTTCCTCCCTCTCCCACACAAATGAATGGGAAAACCTTTCTGACTCAAGGTCCAAAAGCCCAAAATAGGAGACCGATTTCCTCCCTCTCCCATACAAACTAATGTTAAACTGAGACTTACTGATTAAAGCACTTCTTTCCTTTCATATTTTTCATTCCATTCAAAGAGTGATCCAATGAATATTTGTTCATGTTCTACTTTAGGTAATAACTTCATTATATTATAACATTCAATGCCATCGAGTATATTCACAAAGATTATTTTGGAACTTAGTTCTTGGTTTAAATGTCTTTGAGCAGAAATGAAATGATAAACTTCTCAATGTTCTTGTTTGACCACTTCCTGAGCCACGTATCATTTTGAGATTGTAGTAAATTGTTTTTCCATTGTTCAATTGATAACCATCAAAGTTTTCAGTCCATTCAAGGATATTTATCTTTTTCTTTGCATCCTCCAACTTATTTGTAATTAAACTTATTCGCTTATTTGTTTTATCTACTTTTACCCCGGTTATTTCTTCAACAAGACTTATTTGATATTTCTCACATTCTTTATATTTTCCATTTAAACACCAAGGCTGATTACATCTCTACTCTTTGGTTTGGATATTGCTTGGTTCTATCAATTACAAATCAGTAAAAAGACGGCAGTAGCCGTTAAAATCCCCAACCCAATATCTTAACACTTATACTTAAGGCCCGATCACACCTTGACGTTTCAGCCAGCGATGGCAACGTATTAAAATGTATCTAAAACGCTGGCTTACGTTGAACTTTTGATGTTTTTTTATAAAGATTCGGACGTATTCATAGCGACTTGGTCTTATGTATAACGCATTGGTAACGGACACAGAACGTTTCGTTGTGTTATAGATAACTTATACCAACGAATGCTGAACCTGTTGTCGGCCTACACAACCGATGCCCAACGATAGTCTAACTTAGGCATAGCGCGTTGCACGCATCGCCGACGAGGTCGTGACGTAGCCTATTAAAAGGCTGACGCACAACGATTCGAATCATAACTGCCGTAGAAATGGAAGTGTCAACATCACGGTCACACCTTGGCGATCTTGCCAGCGTATGCCGACCTAAGAAAAATGTGTCTAAAACGTTGGGGCACGTCAAATACAGTACGAGTAAGTTTGGTATACGTGAGTAGAATGCTAAAGTACGCTATCATACGTCGTAGTAAGTAGAGTACGTCAAGAAATTTTAAACATGTTCAAAATTTTACGACGTACTCGGCGTATGACACACGTTCCGCATGCGATGGGGATAAGTTTTACACATGATATGTGGACGCTTATACATATCATGTGTAAAACTTATCCCCATCGCATCGCATCCCCATCGCAGATGGTGGAAGCTGAAGGAGGAAGACTGTTGCGTGAAATTTAGGGAGGAGGTGAGACAGGCGTTGGATGGTGGTAAAGATGGGTGGGATGATTGGGCAACGACAGCAGAAGTTGTGAGGGAGATAGCTAGGAAGGTACTTGGTGTGACATCTGGACAGAGGAAGGAAGATAAGGAGACTTGGTGGTGGAATGAGGCAGTACAGGAAAGTATAAGGAAGAAGGGGTTGGCGAAAAAGAAGTGGGATAGTCAGAGAGATGAAGAAAGTCGGCAGGAGTACAAGGAGTGGCGTCGAAAAGCAAAAAGAGGTGGCTAAGGCCAAGGAAAAGGCATATGACGAGCTGTATGAGAAGTTGGATACAAAAGAAGGGGAAAAGGATTTATACCGATTGGCAAGACAGAGGGACCGAGCTGGGAAGGATGTGCTGCAGGTTAGGGTGATAAAGGACGCAAATGGGAATGTGCTGACGAGCGAGGAGAGTGTGTTGAGAAGGTGGATGGAGTACTTTGAGGAGCTGATGAATGAAGAAAATGAGAGAGAGAGAAGGTTGGAAGAGGTGGAGATAGTGAATCTGGAAGTGGGGTGGATCAGTAAGGATGAAGTGAGGACTGCTATGAAGAAGATGAAAAGTGGAAAGGCGGTTGGCCCAGATGGTATACCAGTGGAGGCATGGAAGTGCTTAGGAGAGATGGCAGTGGGGTTGTTAACCAGATTGTTTAATAAAGTCTTGGAAAGTGAGAGGATGCCGGAGGAGTGGAGATTAAGTGTGCTGGTTCCGATTTTCAAGAATAAGGGTGATGTGCAGAGCTGTGGAAATTACAGAGGGATAAAGTTGTTAAGCCACACCATGAAGTTGTGGGAAAGAGTAGTGGAAGCTCGGTTGAGAGGAGAGGTGATGATCTGTGAGCAGCAATATGGGTTTATGCCAGGAAAGAGCACCACTGATGCGATGTTTGCTTTGAGAATGTTGATGGAGAAGTATAGGGAAGGCCAGAAAGAGTTACATTGTGTGTTTGTGGATTTAGAGAAAGCTTATGATAGGGTGTCAAGAGAGGAGTTGTGGTGTTGTATGAGGCAGTCGGGAGTGTTGGAGAAGTATGTGAGGATCGTGCAGGATATGTATGAGGACAGTGTGACAGCGGTGAAGTGTGCGGTAGGAATGACGGACCGGTTTAAGGTTAAAGTGGGATTGCACCAAGGATCGACTCTGAGCCCTTTCCTGTTTGCAATGGTGATGGACAGGTTGACGGACGAGATCAGACTGGAGTCTCCATGGACCATGATGTTCGCGGATGACATCATGATCTGTAGGGAGAGTAGGGAGCAGGCTGAATCGAGCCTTGAGAGGTGGAGGTACGCACTGGAGAGAAGGGGAATGTTAGTCAGTAGGAGTAAGACGGAGTACATGTGCGTAAATGAGAGGGAGGGTGGTGGTATGGTGCAGTTGCAAGGAGTTGAGGTGGGGAAGGTGGATTGGTTTAAATACTTGGGATCAACTGTCCAAAGTAACGGAGAGTGTGGGAGAGAAGTGAAAAAGAGAGTGCAGGCAGGATGGAGTGGGTGGAGAAGAGTTGCAGGAGTGATTTGTGACAGAAGGGTAGCTGCAAGAGTGAAGGGGAAAGTATACAAGACGGTAGTGAGACCAGCTATGTTGTATGGTTTGGAGGCGGTGGCGCTAACAAAAAGACAGGAAGCGGAGCTGGAGGTGGCAGAGTTGAAGATGCTGCGATTCTCGTTGGGAGTGACGAGGATGGATAGGATAAGAAATGAGTGTATTAGAGGGACAGCGCAGGTAGGACGGTTTGGAAACAAAGTGAGAGAGGCGAGATTGAGATGGTTTGGACATGTGCACAGGAGGGAAACGGAGTATATCGGGAGAAGGATGTTGAAGATGGAGCCGCCAGGCAGGAGGAGAAGAGGAAGGCCAAAGAAGAGGTTCATGGATGTGGTGAGGGCGGACATGCGGGTGGTTGGAGTGTCAATGGAAGATGTGGAGGATAGAGCGAAATGGAGACAGTTGGTCCGCTGTGGCGACCCCTAACGGGAGCAAGCCGAAAGAGGAAGAAGAAGATGTGGACGCTTACACACGTCCACAAAGGCTACTTATAAGCTACTCATCAGTCGAAACACGTCGCGGTAATGTCTTTTTTACGCGAAACTTATTTCTAACTTATGTTTGACGTGCTTTGAACCAATTCTTTACGTAGTCCCAACACACATCGACGTATGTAGACGTATTCCAATGACGTCTTCCGGTCGACAAAAAAAATAAATGAACGTGTTTCTAGCTTACAACTGCCATATAAAGACGTGTTCCCAGCGGTTTTGGGAATTGGTATATAAAAATGCTGCTCATAAAAGGGGAACCCAACAGTGTTTGAGTCCTTTTTGAGTCGATGTCCATGTCAGCAGTAACGGTATCAGTATCAGTATTAGTATTAGTATTAGTATTAGTAGTAGTTTGTTCATGTTGGCAGTAGTAGGTGAGTGTGAGGGGGAGGGTGTGGGTTATGATGGATCGTCCTTGCGTTTAACGATTTAACGATTTAAATGATAAACTCAACGATTTAAATGGCTGCATCTCCACTATTGAAAGTAGACGCTTGCGCTCAACAATTGGATTTTTTTACACTCAACGACTTTTAAACGGTACCACTCAGCTATTTTCATTGTTTACAATGAACGATTTAAATTGCTGTCACTCGCCTTTGTTTTTTGACGCTGGGGTTTGGAAATTTGAAGCGTTTCTTCTGAACGTGTTAAAACGCTCAAACTCGACTATTTTAAATAGACGCTGCCAATGGACAATTGGAATCATAGCCAAGCTAGACATCGAAGTGTGAACATCCTCGTCATGCCGAAGAAAAGTTTGAAGAATGCTGCAAATAAGTGTCCTGGCCGTGGACGCTGACGCAAGGACGATCCATTATACCGACGTCTTTCAGCCTATGAGTAACTTAAAAGTAACGTCTGTCGACGTGTGGCAACGATCGCGTAACGTGCCAACAACACGTTAATCATAGGTTAGAAATAAGTTTCGGGTACGCTAAACATTACCTCGGCGTGTCTCAACTTATGATTAACTCACAAGTAGCATGTGTTGACGTCTGTCAACGATCGCAGACCGTGCATACAACTTGTGGCCAGCGTAGCGGAACGTGTGAGTCATACGCCGGCATACGTCGTGAAATTTCAAGCATGAAAAAATTTGAGGACAACCAAAAAGTACAACGTTTAAAGCCAACGTTAAACGACGTATGGCAGTGTTTTTCAGCGTGCTCTCAATGTTATCAAAACTTACCCATAACGTATTCAACGTGTGCCAGCGTTTTAGAAAAAAAATTCAAAAAAATCGGCATACGTTGGCTAAAACGTCAAGGTGTGACCGGGCCTTTATACTTATAACCAGAAGGGAGACTATTGATGCCATTCTCTAAAATATATTTTTTTATCATCAAAAGCTCATAATGCTTTCTTATTTATCTCTTCTGTATATAATTGATGTTTATAACTTCTTATTGTATTCATTTTTTCTGAACTCTTCCTTCTTTGAAGGTCCCCTGACATGAAAAAGTACATAAATTTCATTTATATATGTCCAAGAGGAGTTTTTCATCATGATTTCAGATCTGACAATGTTTTTTTCACAATACTCATTCTGTAAAATGTAAAATTAAAAAAACAAACGTCTTCGGGAACGCCCCTAAAAATTCTCCTGAAAGGGGCGTAATCCACATGACGTCAACTTCAGGATGTCAAAGGCTGCACGTTAATTACTCGGGTTGGTGGTCTACGTGATTCTATTGGCTTACTGTGCGTTTCCACATTTGATTGGTCGATTCAATCGCTTCGTTCATTTCTGCTTTAAAAAAATCGAACATTTGGTTTTGAATAATGGATGACATGGACTTTCACTTGGCTGGTAATGATAGTGAGTGTGAGAGAAATGAAGGATTTTGGTCTGAATCACATGGAGAATTGTGGGATAACAGTCACGGGAGGTGAAGTTCAGGCAGCTGGAAATGAAATACGGCCTTAGCAGTTCGAGCCCGAAGCAGGACAAGAAAAATGGCGATGAAATTCCCAGAGTTCATGATGATCAGGAGGACATCAAAGGAAGACTCGGAAATAACAACTGGTTAGACTAAAATCCTATTCGTAATTCAATAATGTAAATTCGACTTGCATACTGCTCGATATCAGAAATATTTTAGTGAGGTGACGTGAACAGCGCAGCGCAGCGGACATGTTGCTCCACGGCGAATTAATCACAAACAAGGCCGGCGCATGTCATCGGCCGTATCTCTCCGCGCATAAAACGAAGCAATCTCGCTGTCCGGATACGATGAAAACTTGTGTGCAGAACACACCTTGCGATACAATTGTCTCGAGTACTCCGATAAATCTGACGTTCTGTTGCATTTTTATTTATTTTATTCCTACTGTCATGTAGCGCCAGCAGAAAACAATGAAGAAAAGAGAATGATAAAAGAAAGCTACAGCACGTCAGATTTATTGGCCTAATCGGACGGACGACGGATTTATCGGACAAGTATAGACTCTAGAGTTGACAAGTAACTTGTATTAGCATGCACACAATGTATAAGTCAATGCGTAAGAGTCCCGAGGCTATGAGGCCATGTCATAGGACAGATAAATGTCTTTCATAGTTGTGCAAACATTTTTTTCCCCTTTTCTTTTATTACAGCATTTTGGCTAACTGTTAATGAATAGCATGCTAATGGAAGCAGTACCTTCACTTTAGATGTCCATATTCTCCGACGATTATCATCTTTCTGGAATACATGAAGGCTTACAACGTCTTTGCTTGTATTGCTGCATCCTGCTACGATACATCTTGCAGGCATTTTCGAAAGTACGGCTAAAACTATTTAAAACTTTCGCGAAACAATCACTGGAATTAAGACGATAACAGAGATTTTTTTTTTTTTTTTTTTTTTTTTTTTTTGTATACCTTGGTCGAGGCTCGTATGAGAGCTAACACACAACTCACAGCAAGGAGGCATGAGACAAGAGGGGTGGGAGTGGAAGGGACAAAACATTGGGGAACAGACACAGGTGAACTGTGGAAGGGAGAGGGATGGGGATGGGACGGGGAACATGGCGAGGAGAAGATGGACATTACAGGGACTTTCAGGAAGGAAAGCAGGAGAATTGAAGGAAGTGGGCTTGGGTGGATTATCGGGGGTAGAAAAGATCGAGGATTTGGATGGGGGAAGATAAGAGGTGGTGGTGAACAGCTGTTTTGAAAGCCTGGAGGGAAGAATGGGAAAGAATAGAGTGAGGAAGTTTATTCCAAAGGCGGGAAAAAAGAGGAATGAAAGAGTGAAGATGAGCAGATAACATTAGCATGTTAGATTGCACTAACATGTGCAAAATGCATTTGTACGTACTGTATAAGGCGCGCGACATCTCCACTCTCGAGTCAATCCACTCTGTGCGAGTTACTGTATGTGATGTCACGCTGCGATTCGCTGAAGTCAATTTTATTAAGGGACAGGGCATAGCAAGTTGTGAATAGCTCCAGAAATGATCGAAATATTGCTCTAATTATCCCATTTTTGATTAAAAAAAAAAAAACATGGGTGATTTCTTCACGAGGAAGGTCAAATTAATTTATAAATAACAAGTTTATTTTGCATGTCAGGGGACCTTTAAGGTTAAACAGTTGTAATAATGTTTAAAGTTTATTGTTTCCTTGATTATATTTTTCTTTATTCCCTTTAGCTTCTTATCACAACTTTCAATGTTATTATTATCAATATACGTAAAAGCATAAGACTTTGATCTCAATCCTATAAATTCACTCATGACCTTCCCACCCAATTCATCTTCAAACTTACCAATAACCTTTTTATTCTTTGATGAAAACAACACATCACATGACTTATAATTACTTGTATCATACATATCAATATTATCAATCATATCCTCATAAACATCACTTGTCTTAATTTCGAATATAAAACTATCTGTATCCATATATAACTATGACACATTATCCTTATACTTTGATTTTAAATTATTATTGTAATAGTTATACATTAACGACTTTGACAAGTCCAGAATTGATGTTCCGATATAAATAGGTTAATCCATTTCAATGCTCTCTTTTTTTTTCAAATGAATAGCACAAAAGTAATCTGAAAACACCTCCGCTCGTTCAAAACTCGGTCTATTAATTAATTTTGAAGCCTGTTTCCAAGATGTAGCAAGTCTTAAGTTTTGTCGATTCTTAACATTTTCCATACAATAGTCTTTCCAAATACAGCATTATTCATTAATTTATAAAATTCCTTCTCAAAATCTGTTTTTGCTTCTGTTCTCCTTTTTGTATTAAAATCAATATACTTCTTTAACCAATGACTGTTTACATTTCAAAATTCGATGAATTTTCCTCACTCTCAACCCAGCAGATAAATATTGTCTCAAGTTCCTTTCTTTATCATTTAATGTCATAAGTAGTTTTTCTGTCAATTTTCCTTTTATATTAAATGACTGTTGGTAATAACTTAACCATTCTTTTCTTGGACTTTCTTTATCAGGGGCATAAGGTATGTCTTTATGTTTGTGATGAAGTTCTTCTGGATATTTTAAATCAACCTCAAAATAATATCCAACTTCAGCTTCATCCAATTCTTTTTGAGAGGAGACAACAATGTTTTGTAAAACTTTTTCATAATGTTTTTCTTTAACCCATTTAAGTTTTCCATAAGGTAAAGATTGAGACATAGCCCACCCATAGAAATTGTTAGCATCATAATACCTCAGGTAAGAGTTGTCCTCATTCTTATTATAATCAGGAAGATATTTATTTGCTTTAGCATATCTCTTGTAACATACTTGAGATATTCCTCCTCTTTTAGCCTTCTCTATCATTAAAAGCATATCTATATCACTGATTAATTCCAAATTTACTTTTGTCATTTTTAGCTCGCCTGTTTGAAGAACAGAGAGCTATAGCGATACCCCCGGTGTGAGCGTCAGCGTCAGCGTGAAAATGTTAAAGTTTTTGGTGCAAGTCATTTTTTCCTTTGTAATGTTTTTATGTACCACATTATTTTTTATACGACCGATACACATATACATATATATATATATATATATATATATATATATATATATATATATATATATATATATATATACATATATATATATATATACATATACATATACATATATATATATATATATATATATATATATACATATATATATATATATACATATACATATACACATATATATATATATATGTATGTGTATATATATATATATGTATATGTATATATATATATATGTATATGTATATATATATATATGTATATGTATATATATATGTATATATATACACATATATACATATATATATATATACATACATACATATACATACATATATATATATATACATATACATATATACATATATATATATATACATACATACATATATATACATATATATATATATACATATACATATATATATATATATATACATATACATATACATATATATATATATATATATATATATATATATACATATATATATATATATATATATATATATATATATCGGGGCGTATAATGTGATACCTGTCGTCCGTCCGTCCGTCTGTCCGTCCGTCCTTGTCCGCACTCTAACTCCCAAAGTTTTCAACTTTCACGTTTCATATTTGGTACCGAGGTACAGACTGTGGAGACGGTGTGTCGTGATATACGTTCGTCATCTAAAGTGGTTGCCATGGCAACCAGGATGCTGTTTTCCATCCGTTCCTGTCTGCACTCTAACTCCCAACGTTTTCAACTTTCACGTTTCATATTTGGTACATAGGTACAGACTGTGGAGACGGTGTGTCGCGACATACATTCGTCATCTAAAGTGGTTGCCATGGCAACCAGGATGCTGTTTTCCATCCGTTCCTGTCCGCACTCTAACTCCCAAAGTTTTCAACTTTCACGTTTCATATTTGGTACATAGGTACAGACTGTGGAGACGGTGTGTCGTGACATAAGTTCATCATCTGAAGTGGTTGCCATGGCAACCAGTATGCTGTTTTCCATGTAGTAGCACAATTCTGTATATACCTTCTTGTTCAGGCGTATATTGTGCTCACTTGCGCTCTTGTTACTGATTACAATATACAAATACATATATTGCTATAAAATTTTTTGGATCAGACTTCACTGCAATGCTTTATAAAAAATATTAATTATTAGACTGGTCTTTTAAAAATGATAAATGTATAAACAGGCGACCATTGGGTGGCTTTGACACCAACTCTGGTTAACATAGCACTCCAAGCCAAACCCGGAGCTGTGTAATAGTGAACGGGGTCTAATCCATAAGAATTTATATAATGACAGACTGTTCTTAAAGTTTCAAACACATCAGCCAATAACAATACATCAGTTTTAAGATACAAATCATGACATTCTCCAAAATTCTTTATATTAAATTTCTCCCAAACCTTTTTAGCTTGTGTATAATCTCTATCGGAAATATGAGTTTTATTTAACTTTCCATAGAAACTTTCCCTTGAAGGAAGTTGTGTTTCTTTAAACTTCTCAAATGAATCCATATCGTCATATGGATATATTCCCTTTTGTGATAAGAGTTCAATCTCTTCTTGATTTGAGAAATGTGATTTAAGATTCGATAAGTTTTTAATATTCGATGCTAAGTTAGACAATGGACTTACCATAAACTTGCATGTGTCAAGAAATACGATATGGGTTATGGGGGATGTATGAATTGTTTTTGTGAATGAGATGTATTTTTGATCTTTGTTAGGAATGGCAGAAATATTTCCAGATGTCTTTGAAAGTTCATTTATAAATAGATGTGTCATAGTGAGCGTTGTTGTGAAGAAAGACAGGAATAAAGTTTGGAGGCTTGTAATTAAGATTACAACGGGAATGAGCTGGACCTCTATATTTACCAGGAAGATGACAATGATCCCCAACTTTGACCTCTCCCTCAATTTTCTCCTCACAAATGACAGACACTGTTCTTTCTTGCTTCCTTTTTCTCTCTCTTTCTAAATGACATTGGTTTATATGTTTTAACCATTATTTCTCTTTGTCTTATACAGTCTTTTCCCAATCGTCAGACAAACTCCTCTGAGGCATCTTCTCCTCCATAAAGTTCTAACTTGTTGTATTCATCACCAACAGATGATTTGATATAATAACAGAAACCACAAGGAGTATGTTTTTGATATTTATTTGTGTATGATTTATTTGGATTTTCCCGCCTGCAGAAGCTGTCAGTCGCCGACAGACCGCCAATGAGTGAGGAAGTGAAAGTGAGCACCGTCGGATTTTCGTTTTTGACAAAATGACGGAAAAACTTGAACAACGCTACTGCATCAAATTTTGTGTAAAGCTTGGCGATTCCCAAGTGGAAACGATCCGCAAGATTCAACAGGCCTTTGGGAACGAAGCAATGGGCACCACACAGATAAAAGAGTGGAACAACCGCTTCAAAGATGGTCGAACATCAGTGGAAAGTGAAGCACGTTCTGGTAGGCCCTCAACATTCCAAAATGAGATCATCATTGACCAAGTGAGGACCCTGCTGATGCAGGATCGTCGAATCATGATCAGAGAACTTGCAGACGAGGCGGGCGTCAGCATTGGATCCGTTCATTCCATTGTGACTGAGGATTTGGGCTTAAGGAGAATCTCAGCGAAGTTCGTGCCAAAGCTGCTAATGATCGAGCAGAAGCAACTCCATTTGGAGATCGCACAGGACATGCTGGAGACTGAACAGCGATCCGTCATTTTGTCAAAAACGAAAATCCGACGGTGCTCACTTTCACTTCCTCACTCATCGGCATTCTGTCGGTGACTAACAGCTTCTGCAGGCAGGAAAATATTCATGCATACGGATTAGGATTGCCTACATACGTGCACAAAACCACGCCTCCCTAGCTTCATTTGTTTACACACGAAAAATTAGGGTTGGATACTTTTTGAACACACCTCGTATTCTGTGATTATCTTCTAATTAATGATAATAAAAAATATAAAAAGGAATATAATTCTTTTAGATTTACACCAAAAATGAATTACTTTCCAAGATTCATTAGAGAAATGAATGTAAAGTATGAGGGTGATAACACACCTTTCCTTACAATGGAAGAAACTGAACGTTTAAGAGAAATGTTCAAAGAATTGTTGTTATATATTATTCACGATTGTCATTTTCAGGGAAATATCAACACAAGATATTGTATAAATAAAATAATGGATTATCTTGAAATTAAACCCGAACTTCGGATAAAATATAAAGTTTCGAAAAAAGCCAATAATAAATTAAATAACCTGTTTTCCAAATATATAAATGAATGATTTTTTACCCATTTGGAAAAATAAGATAAAATTTAACAACCATAAAAATCTTCCAAATTCATAAAGATGTCTCATAATTGGTTCAAGCGGATGTGGAAAAACCTGCTTACTTTTTAAGATGCTCCTTACTCCCAACTTTTTAGATTATGATAATTTAAGAATTTTCACAAAGTCGAGTTTTCAACCTGAGTATAAACTACTCTCACAAGGTTTTAATGCTGGTCTTCAAAAAGAAGATATAATCGGTTTATTTAAACTTCAAAACAAACCAAATGATTACAACATTGAAGATATAATACAACTATTTTGTGATACACAGAGATATAAAAAGAAATCAAAACCGATAACTTGTATTCTTAGTGATAATACGGATGATATACCTTCTCCCCAATATTTGGATAAATCAAAAAAGAACCTCGTTATCTTTGATGATTCCGTAAATGAGAGAAACCAAACGGTAATGAACAACTACTATACAAGGGGGAGACATTCTTCTTGTAATTGTATTTATCTTAGTCAATCATACTTTCAACTCCCTCGTCGTTCCATTAGAAACAATGCGAATACTTTTATTTTATGCAAGTTAAATTCAATAGATATAAACAATTTTTGGAGAGAGAATTGTTCTACATTAAGTAGTAAAAAGGAATTTGGGGATTATATGAAGCACACGACTGAAAAATATAAATATATTGTTGTGAAACAAGATGAGATATTAAGGGATATGTTTTTTTATTTTATAAACAATTACATATATAAATGACAACTATTATTATAAATCTTGTGGGTCAATCTGCTTATGGAAAAAAAACTTTCATAAATCAAGGTTCTTGTATAGTACAAATGAGAATCTATCTATAATTCCAGCAATGTGTGTGTTTGTGTGTGTGTGTGTGTGTGTGTGTGTGTGTGTGTGTGTGTGTGTGTGTGTGTGTGTGTGTGTGTGTGTGTGTGTGTGTGTGTGTGTGACCGCTGTTTCTCGACAACCACTGGTCCGATCTAATTGAAACTTTCCAGCTATATTGCTGGGGACCTGAGGATGTGCCTTGTCAAGGTTTGATATTAATCAGACAAGTGCTTCCCAAGTTATGGCCATTTATTTACCAAACCAATAACAGGACACGTTGCTGTGTCAGTGTGGCCGATGGGGAAATGGCGCCATTTAATTACCAATGACAGGATATGTTGCTGCGTAGGCGTGGTCATTGGGGAAGAGGAGTTCCTCTGTTACCAATGACAGGACACGTTGCTTGGCGTTTTGCACCCAGCGCGTTACCCATTACGGGTTACAACGTACGGACTTCCGGATAGTGATGACTTACTGTATTCTAATAATTTCTCGATTTCTTATGCGCATTTATAGATAAACACAATGCCCCAATCCAGTCGTCGTTTACGAGAGCGAAGGAACAGCCTGTGTAGTTGTTTGAAAGTTTTTTTTCTCTCTCTCTCTCTCTCTCTTCTCTTCAATTCTCGTCTCTTCTCTTTGTGTTTTTCCTTGCGATGACATTGCAAAAAGGCAAAATAATTTGGCGCTAATTGAATAATTGGCCATTAAAACTAAATTGCAAATAATCGTGCGAACTTCCGGACAGTGAGGACTTAACTTCCGGACTTCCGGATAGTGATAACTTACTGTATTCTTTCTCGATTTCTCGACACTATTCTTTCTTTCTCGATTTCTGTAATTTCTCGATTTCTTTCTCGATAAATTATAGAGATATAAACACAATGCACCAATCCAGTCGTTGCTTACGACAGCGAAGGAACGACCTGTGTAGTTGTTTGAAATGTTTTTTTTTTGCATGTACGGGCACGCGAGAGCGAAGGAACGGCCTGTGTAGTTGTTTCTGGCACGCGGTTTGAAAGTTTTTATTGTTTATTTTTAAAAGATTTTGCACGTACGGGCACGTACTAGTATTTTTAATTTGCTTAAAAAACACCCAGTGATACGCATTGTCTCTACAACTAGAGCAAAAGACCTGGAGAAGTAGAAGGTGAAGAGTATTACTATATTTCAGTGGAGGAACATATGCGATTGAGGAAGAAAGGCCAAATATTTGAGGAGGTTTCTCTTGGTACAACAAAATATTCACATTGTAAGAGTGAGTTAAAGAAACTAAAATTTGGTGGTCTTAGGATATTAGAAATAATCCAGAAGGAATGAGACAAATTATTAAACATCCGAGTGGTAATGGGGTTAAGATCTTATCATTTGGTTTTGATGTTGATGAAGAAACTCAACACAAACATATGAAAAGCAGAGATACAAGTATTAGTGAAGAAGAAATTACGACACGTATTAATGTTAATAAAGAATTTGATGAAATATTTAAAGAAAAGGATTTATTTGAACACATCTACTTTTATGATGAAGAAAAGGAAAATTTCCCTGTTGATCTTTACAATTTATTAAACGATATTTTCCAATAAATAAATGGATGCGAAAGAAAGAGCAAGAAGATTTAAGGAACATCAAGAGTTGGTTTCAAAAGTTGTAAAACAACATGAAGACATAAAGAAACGCAGGCAGAAACTAACGGGTGAAGAAGCAGTTGAAAGAAAACAAGAGAAATTTTTTACACCACTTAAAAAACTTCCCAAGAAAAAATTATAGATGCTTCCACAGTTCCCACAATAGAATATACTCCGAAAAAACTTCAAATGTTAAAAGATTTCAGTCAAATGACGGAGGAAGAATGAGAGCATGTAGGAGAATTAGAATATGATGATGAAGGATTATTTCAACAACTGGAAGAGATTAATCAACCCCCTGATTATATTGTGAAGGCTCTTCAAAACAATGAATATTCAGCAGATTCCAAATCCATAGTTGGACTCATTCCAACAGAACAACCAGCAATATTTCATCTTGTTCAAGAAAAGATATTGATATTTAATGATGATTAAGGTTCTTGAGTTCTGCTCAACCCCCTGTTAAATTAACCCCCAGATTAATGTTTCTTCTCACAAAAGATGGAAGACAAGGTTCACCTGTGAGGGATGAATCCTCACATCCTCATGAGGGATGAATCCAGGGCATTTAAGATCATCGGCATCTCCCGCAATGAAGCTGAGTCTTTAGGCCTCTCACTCAATCACCGCAGGTTGGTCGGTGGTCTTTCTGTCTTCTACCGACTCCTCTCCAGCCTTGCCCCCCCCCTGCTCTCTCTGCGATTTGTCCCCACCACATTTCCACAGGGCGCTCAAGGTCCGCCAACAACCCCCTTCTGGTAAAACTACCAAAATCACGAATCACTGCTCATCTTCACTCTTTCATTCCTCTTTTTTCCCGCCTTTGGAATAAACTTCCTCACTCTATTCTTTCCCATTCTTCCCTCCAGGCTTTCAAAACAGCTGTTCACCACCACCTCTTATCTTCCCCCATCCAAATCCTCGATCTTTTCTACCCCCGATAATCCACCCAAGCCCACTTCCTTCATTTCTCCTGCTTTCCTTCCTGAAAGTCCCTGAAATGTCCATCTTCTCTTCGCCATGTTCCCCGTCCCATCCCCATCCCTCTCCCTTCCACAGTTCACCTAATGTGTCTGTTCCCCACTGTTTTGTCCCTTCCACTCCCGCCCCTCTTGTCTCATGCCTCCTTGCTGTGAGTTGTGTGTTAGCTCTCATACGAGCCTCGACCAAGGTATACAAAAAAAAAAAAAAAAAAAAAAAGTATTTTGATAAACCATTGGATATGAAAAATAATGATGATACAGTATATATTGATCTGCTGGACTCTCTTAATTATAGGCTTAGTCTATCTGGTAAAATAGGAAGAATGAGAAGGAGAAACATTATTCAGGCTTTAAGTGTCCTTGGTTCAGGTGTTAGGTTTCTTCCAAATGACCCATCACAATTAGTTAATAGACTGTTATTGCTGTTTGGTCGTAAGAAGGCTGGAAATAATTGTTTTAATGAAGCATCAGCCATTTTAGACCAGTTGATGAACATGAAAATAATTAATAAATGTCAACACAAAGACATTATATCTCATATTAAATAAGATGAGAAGCACAATCCTTAGTTTTAATTTCACAACAAGCGACCACACATCTTCATTCCAATATCCACTACAACTTGACGCAACAAAAGAATATGACGCATCCTTATTGTCCATGGAAAGTTCTTATACCTTATTTAATATAATATCACCGAGAAAAATGACAAGTTTAGTTGTAATCCGGGAAGTGGATACAAAACGATAACAGTTTCACCCGGAGCATATGAGATTTCTCAAATATCTTCTGAAATTGCTCGTCTTATGAAAGAACAGGGTGATGAACCAAAAAATATTGATATATTATAGACATTCAAAAACATACTTCAAAATCAACGATTAAACTTAAAAATAACTACAAGGTTGATTTCACAATTGATCATTCATTTAGAGAGTTATTGGGTTTCTCCTCAAAAAATATTGAAACTAATGGGAAGTTTTACAGTGATTACGTCATTCAAATATCCTCAGGAATAAATTCGGTATTAATTCACTTGATTTGATTGATGGCGCTTATAATGATGGAATAAGAACAAATACAATATTTTCATTCAGCGCATACTCAACCCCAATTGGTTATAAATTCAATATGGAACCCAAAAATCTGGTTTATCTCTCTGTGTCAGGAAAACCACATACAGAGTAAATTTTAGGATAACCGTCCAAGATAATCGCATGATTTCTTTTAATGGAGAAATTATATCCATCAGAATTCACCTACGTGAAGTTTTCCAATAAATAAATACAATGGTTATTGTGAGGAAACACGAGTTGGGAAAACATAAAATAATTACAGGGGATGGGATGTTCCTTTCCCCATACTACAAGGGTGAAGGTATGTATCTTGGTGGAGGATACTATAAACCTAAGAGACAAAAGGGTATCAGACATCAATTTAGAAAAAAAGGAGATGGGATAATTGATACTCTAATGGGTATAGGTTCAACTATTCTTAAACAAAGACCCAATTGGTTCAACTGCTTCTGCTGTGGGAAATGTAGTGGATGTTATAAAGAGTATAAAAGATGCCCAAAAGGAATCTCAAATTACAAGCAATAAAAGAAATTAAGAAAGGCAAAACTCAGTTGTCTCCCCAAGAACGACAGAAAATAATTCAAATACTTGGGTCAGGGTTTCAAAAGTTTTAACATCTTTTTTCCCCAATAAATACAAGTATGGAAGCAATTGATAGTATCTGTGATTTGGATGATACCATTGTCATGTCAAACTCCACTAAAAAAGAAGACTACTTCAAGGTAAATGCAATAACTGGAACAGACTGGAATGCAAATGGAACAAAAAGTTTTTGAAATAAATAATCAACAAACTTATTTGAATCTCGACGACAGTTTCTTGTTGTGTAAATTTACAGTCACAAAGGGTGCGAATAACACAAACGCTACACTCGTAAATGATTTCTTCTGGAAAGTGTTTGATAGTGTCTGTTTGTACATTGGAACACAAGAAGTTGAAGCGGTTGATTATGTCTCTGCTACATCTGAAATGATGAAATTTACACTATATTCATTAGTGATTGAATGGGAAAGGGGGCTGTCGAAGGTTTTATTCCTCATTTGTCAACGGGAACAAACACAGACCCTGGAAATAGTCAAAGGAAAGGAATGTATAATGATGATACAAAAGCAGATAATAGTTTTACTGTGGCAGTTCCACTCAAAGGTATATTTGGATTTTGTGATCATTATAAAGTTCTGTATGGTCTTGAAATTTGATTACAACTGCAAAGGAATGATAATGAAAATAGATTGCTTTTGGTGTGGCTAATGCTTTTGCTGATCAGAATAAATTTGTTATTGATGAAATTACTTCGTATATCAGTGAATATACTCCTAATCTTAAAACAGAAGAGATGTTGAATAGAAGACTTATCTTAAAGAAACCACTCGATGTATCATACCTTAAAAGAAGATGTCAACACCTTAAACTGAACCAAACCACTTACACGTGGAATTTGGGTGTTCTGGAAGGAAAGCCACGATATCTGTGGCTCATTTTTTAAAAAGGGGTACAGGACTGATGAGGGTACAGTTCTACAAGACATTTATGAATTTTCTAAAAAATAACAGCATTGCATTATACATTACCTTTAATCAAGGAAAAGCGGTTGTTATTGAGCGCTTCAATCGTACTTTAAAAGAGAGACTATATAAAAAATTCACTCAACTCTGTTCTCAAAAAAGGGTATCTTTAATTGAGGATATTGCAGATAAGTATAATGATACGATTCACACCTCAACGAATACCAAACCATTAGAAACATTTACAAAATTAGAATATGAAAAAGAGATTTATGTCAGAAAGCCTAAGTTCAAAGTTGGTGATATAGTAAGAATATTGTGACGTCCACGGGACTTGAACAGTCCCGCCAACGTAGAATGAGCCGAAACGATGGAGGCGATTTATTTGTTTATAACCCAAACATGGCGGTTCTAATCGCTCTACCGCAAACGGGACGAGGAAAGTGGCACGAGTCGCTTTTCACTGAGTTGATGATGTTTATTTGTTTTTTATAATTACCAGAAATAACAAGACTCGGCAAGAAGAGGGATCCGGGGCGATTCGACGGGATGGTGTGGGATCGGGCGTGGGGAAAAACACAGACAATTCCAATGAATATACAGTTCTCAATCCCTCTAAGGCGCCAAACACACACACACACACACACACACACACACACACACACACACACACACACACACACACACACACACACACACACACACACACACACACACACACACACACACACACACACAAAACATAGCTATCTCTGGTGGTCAGGCTGGACTGTGGTGTGGACGCAACTGTCCCTGGATCGGCGCCGGACGAGCCGGCCTTGCTCTCGCCAGGGGGGGGGGGGGGCAGGAGAAACCGCGGTGCTGTCGACCTCCTGGTCCTGGCCCAAGTCCACCCACAGCCGCCAGGGAACCAGCTCCCGCGCCAAGCTGCGAGCAGGAGAGGGAGGCAGGTCCGCCCGCTGCCCGACCCCGTACTCCGAGTCAGCAGAACCCCAGAGCCAACCGAGGCGAGGCACGAGGCTCGGCAAGGCTCCCAGACACGATCAAGAGCACGATCGACTCAGCACAGCAACCAGGACGCTCTCTGCCGCCACAGCTTCCACACCAAAAAAACACGATCGTTCTGGTTGTAATCTTCTTCTTCTTCCTTTTCGACCCCGAACAGAACCTTTTTATCCTTCTGTCCTCGTCACTTCAATCGAGCCGTTTATTGGCCCACCGCCATCGCCTTCCGCTAATCGTGATCACGGGGCGGAGCCATCCGCTGCACTGTCCTGTGACGTCACGGCCAGTCTTCAGAGAATACCAAAAGGGGTTTACGCAGACACACTTACCCTATCCCGTGTCCCTATCTAATTACGTGACATTTATCATTTCCCCCTTGAAGCAATGAACATTTACTAGACAACTTATCACCACTGAATCGCTACTTATTACATCGAGATCCTGGTAAACTCGAACAGCATGGCATACCTAATTAAACATCCTAATTACCCTTTGAATGCATACCCCCCCCCCCTCAAACGTAACAATATACAGGTGGAAATCTCATTTTGAAAAAGGTTATACTAAGCGATGGACAAATTAACTTTTTAAAATCGCTGATCTACTTGATACAGTTCCTTGGAACTTTCAGGTATATGACTTAGAAGGTGAAGAGATTTTAGGTTCACTTTATTCACAGGAATTGCAAAAGCCAAAGATAATAAATTGAAAAAAAAACAAACATTTTTTTGACTATACCCACACAAGCCCCACCCACGCAAACCCCATGCACACAAGCTCCACACACATAAACCCCACCCCACCCACACAAGCTCCACCAACAAAAACCACATCCATCATATTCACATAATTAGTTTATTAGTTCCCCACACACGTTTATTTAATTTTTTTAAAAAATGCTCCACCCACACAAACCACATGCACACAAGCTCCACCCACCCACACAAGCCCTACCCATCCACACAAGCTCCACCCTCACAAGCCCTGCCCACACAAGCTCCGCCCATCCACACAAGCCCCACCCATCCACACAAGCTCCACCCTCACAAGCCCCACCCACACAAACTCCGCCCTCATAAGCCCCGCCCACACAAGCTCCGCTCACATAAGCCCCACCCACCCCCCATGCGCCCCCACTTTTGACCCACCACCCCCCTCATCCCACCCCCCACCCTTCCCCCACACACACACACACGGGGAGAGGAGGGGGTGGGATGAGGGGAGTGGTGGGTCGTTGGGGGAGCGCACCTATCCCCTTCCCCCTCCTTTGCACTTCCTTTATTCTTTTTTATAATCAAGAATTAAATAATTGAAAGCAAAGCAAATATCATTCATCAAGATTGAAAATATTAAACATTCTTCTTTGGGTAAATATTCAGTTGCAAGAATGGATGATCTTTCCCAGCAATCTGCTTCAGATGTCTTGAGTGTCATGTCAGATTCCTCTAGAAGATTAAGTTGTGTGTTCGGTTCATCCAGACAGGTGTTTCAACTGAAAAAAATAATAATAATGAGTCAACACTCAAGAGAGATGTATCGACGGAGACAGAAAGAGAGGGAGAGAGAGTGAGACAGAGACAAACACACACACAGAGAGAGATAGAGATAGAGATAGAGATAGAGATAGAGATAGAGATAGAGATAGAGATAGAGAGAGAGATACAAACAGAGAGAGACAGATAGAGACAGAGAAACAGACACAGACAGAGAGAGACAGAAAAACACACACACACACACACACACACACACACACACACACACACACACACACACACACACACACACACACACACACACACACACACACACACACACACACACCTCACCTTGAACTCTATTCATTCCACGTTATAATGACGTGAGAGTAATTCTTTCCAGTCAACAATAATATCGTTCATTTCATTTCGAAATGAATGAATGTCTTCAAGAAAGTCGTTCATTTTTATCCACTTGTCGTGTAATTCAGATAACTCATTTTCCACATCTGTTATCAACGATGTTTTTATTGGGGACAATCTGTTGAAAAAAAAACAATAATTATGAGTCGTATAGTGATTTAATTGTTTTAAAGAATAAATAATGAATTGGGTTGTGAAATCTCACCTCTCATCTTGGGAAAACAATTGATCTGCAAGAGGTTGTAGTAAGAATCTGAACGCTCCATTTTCGTAATAAGACACGAACGGCACACAAGTTGGTTTAAATAAGCACCCGGTGACGTAATGGGAGATTACACAACAATGGTTTTTCAGGGTGTGTCCCTCATCAGAAATTATTTGGGAGAGATGTGGGTGAGACGTTCTCAAGCAGTCGTACTCATTTTAACACGAAAATAAAACATTTTGCTTTGAATGATTTTGATAAAACCTACGTGTAAAAGCTGTTTTTAGCTAAACTTTGTTCTGTTAGTGTTCTGATGATATAAAATATAACCACGAGAGACAAGGACACAGAATACTCCCTTATTTTCGCAGCACGACTGTGTTCTAAAAACACTTCCCTATTTTACAAAACTCACCCTGACAGCCCTTTCTTTCATGCTTGAAGAGATAAAGTGAATATAATAGGAAAATTAATTTATTCCCTGAAGTAGAAGAGAAGATCAACAAATATTCATTGGATCACTCTTTGAATGCAATGAAAGATATGAAAGGAAAGAAGTGCTTTAATCAGTCAGTCTCAGTTTAACATTAGTTTGTATAGGAGAGGGAGGAAATCGGTCTTCTATTTTGGTCTTTTGGGCCTTGAGTCAGAAAGGTTTCCCCATTCATTTGTATGGGAGAGGGAGGAAATCAGTTTCCTATTTTGGGCTTTTTGGACCTTGAGCCAGAAAGTTTTTCCCTTTTCCCCATTCATTTGTATGGCTGCCTCAGAAGCCCCATTTCATCCTCTACTGCTGTGGGCCAAGCTGCACGACCATTGTCAGGTGTCACACCACGGAGCATTCCTTTCCCTGGAACTCAGGTACCGAAAACTGCGACCTCAACTCCCTCCCTCCCTGGCTTCAAAAGTCCTTTGCCTTCAACTGGGTTTATTTTGTCAGAGTGTGTAGCGCCATCCATTAAGAAGAACTACAAGTTATTCGAACCTTGTAAATCTTGCCTGTACTATTCTCGTGACAAGTCTGCTCTGTGTCTGCTTTACAAGTTGCCGTAAAATTGTCGCACTACACATCTCTCATCTTCCACTGCATAACATCCCCAATAAACCTTTTACCTGTACCACATAAATTTCCTCGCTTTATTGTAAATAAATTATTGTAGAAATGTTCCCAGTTCGTTTTCGTCTTTTCCTTCATTGGTCCAGGATGGTTCGGATCCGAGTTTAGCCGGGTTTTTATACCCGATATTCTGTTCATTCCAGCCAGTATGTTCTTGGTAGTTCCGCTTGGCTGCATCCGAACCGGAAAGGTAGTTGGTAGTTGGAAGTGTGATCCGGTTCGGGCAAGATGTACCGAGGGCGTGGTTCCCCGGTAGACGAAATTGCGTGGTTAATTAGGTAAATTGGTTTGAGACAAAAAGACCCTAAGCTACGCGGTGGAGGTATTGGCGTCCACAGTCGGTTAAGCGACCCGCCGCGTTACGGAATTATCCGTGAGCGACGGCCTACAATTCCGAAGTCTGGTGGGAGACGACGTAACTTCCCCCACCTTGCGATCATTCTCGCCACCGGTCCCGCAACAGTATTAACCTCATTAATTCTCATCGGATATGTAATTGGAAAACGCTTTCAGAAATAGGATTAGTCATAATTTCTCAAAGGCTATAAATTTCACAAAGGATATAAATAATAAAAAGGCAATAATTCATATTAAAAATACTGACAATAAATGCTTTGTCTGGAGTATCTGAGCACATCTTTATCCACAGGAAAGGGACTGTGAAAGAATTTCAAAGTACAAGAAGCATGAGAATAAATTAGGAAGTGTGGATCTAGGCATCTCAAGAGGAGAATCCATGAGATTAAAATATATAACAAAGTTTGAGAAGATGAATAACCTATCAATAAATGTTCATGGTTTAACTGATAAAAACTAAGTGCAAATTCAAAGAGTTAGTAATACTATATCCAAAGATAATTGGTCAAATGACCAGCATGTAGATCTCCTTTATTTCACAAATAAAGAAAATGCTAATTATGCTTATATCAAAAACTTTTCTTGATTGGGAAGTAGTTAAGTTTATAAATCAAAGGATAAATCATATGCTTGTAAGACATGTCTAAATATCTTTCAATCTCAAAAAAGTCTTGATAAACATTTAAATTTAAAGTATTGAATTACATTTAAAGTATTGTTTTAATCATAAAGCAGCAGTTGTTGAGATGCCAGAACCAGGAGAGAAAGTTGTATTTAATGAAAGAAATAAATGTATGAAACACCCATTTGTAATATATGCTGATTTTGAGAGCATCTTGGAAAAGACTGATGATGTTCAATAATATCAAGAGCACATCCCTTGCGGGTTTTGTTGTTACATTAAATCATCTGTTGGAAGTAAATATGATAAGTTGGAGTTGTATAGAGGACCTGATGCTGCTGATGAATTTGTTAAAAGGATTGAGGATGATTGTATTAAGCTAACTGATATTATGTCAACAACAAATAAACCCAATGACGTGTCTGCGTGCGTGCGTGTCTGCGTGCGTGCGTGTCTGCGTGCGTGCGTGTCCGCGTGCGTCTGCATGTGTGTCTGTCTGCGTGTGTGTCTGTCTGTGTGTGTGTGTTACATGCGTGTCGGGAGATGTAGCAGGCTGTCCAGTATTCATACGGTGGTGGTGTACCGAGAGGCGGCTTCTTCTTCCTGCCCCCCTCTTAGCTAGCCCCCACCCGACGCTCTGACAGTCAGTCAAGACGTGCCGGCGACCCATTGGCATGAGGGGAGTCTACGATCAGCTGTAAAAGGAACTGGCTGCTTTGTTGGTCTGTGAACGGCTTGGTGAGTCTGGGATCTGCTTTCGTGAGAAGAGCGAGCCCCAAGAAGGCAAGGGAGAAACTGTTAGTGGGAGTCTGCGATCGGCTTCATGAGAAAGGCCCGCCCCGAAAGGCAACAGGAACTGCATGAGGTCTGTCTGCCATCGGCTGGATGAAAAACTGCAAGTGTCGGTCGGCGATCTGCTTCGAGAGGGACGGCTGTGTGAGTCTGCGATCTGCTTCGTGGAAAAGGCCCGCCCCGAAAGGCAAGGGGAATGGCTTGTGTGAGTTGGTGATCGGCTTTGTGAAGAGTGGTTTTGGCAGGCGGTTCCTCATCGGCCATGGATCCAGCCAGCGGAGCCCAAGACCCCGATTTGGCCTAGTCTGGTGAACAGGCCAGGCCTGGATTTGTATACTGGACCTTGTGAGAAACCAGCTGGAACACACCGTAGATCTTCCTCTCTTGTGCAGTCAACCTTACGGGTGCTGGACGTGCCGAGGCTGCATGCGCGAGCGGTTCCGGGAGAAGGAGTACGAACGCTATCTTGCCACGCGGCGTGCTTGAGCTTGGGCGCTCAAATCTGTTGACATCGGCTTCTCACGAGCCGTATTCGTGCCTTTGACACTTTCCCCTCGCCCATGAGGCATCACCAAGTACTCTGTGTCTTGTCTGCATGTCGTCCAGGCCTAAGGTTTATCTCGCTAGGGTTCACTTCAAAACCCATATCCGTAGTTCCCTAGTTAAGAGCGGGTTATAGATGAATGGTAACGTTCGTGAATGCTTTGCTTGTGTTGTGTTTCCCCGATGTGTCCCCAATAAATCTGGTTGATTCATATGAAAGTTGCCGCCTTGAGTTTATTCGTGCCGCGCTGAGGCACGAAAAATCCGCTCGATTTGTATTTAAAACCAAATGGGCTACGGACTTGGCAGACTTCACTCGGACTCTGACAAACCCAGTCTGTAGCCAGGGTCTATTTCCCCAACTGGTAAGACCCAGGTGTACGTTGGTATCGTGATCCGAGGCACGTGACCCGAGGCCTGTGCTGAACTAGCCGGCATTATAACCCCGGAGATGGCGGTGCTGTTAAGTGACGCCGAATCTTCAACATTGGCTGTCAAGAATAGGGTGCGAATCCTGCCACCGCCGAATCGATAACATTGGCTGTCAAGAGTAGGGTGCGAATGAGAATCCCGCCACCGTCGAATCCACAACAATATTACGGGTAAAGAATATGAAAGAGCTTGAGATAAAGAATATGGGTCTTTATCATGACCTTTATTTAATAACTGATGTTTTATTACTCGCTGATGTGTTTGGGAAATTTAGAGAAGTTTGTTTTCATCAAGATCCCTATGGACTTGATCCTGTCCATTATTATATATCTCCTTGACTAGCCTGGAGCACAATGTTAAAAATGACTAAACAACCTCTTGATCTTCCAAGTGATGTAGATATGCTCTTGATGACTGAGAAGGCTAAAAGAAGAGGAATTTCACAAGTTTGTTCAAAGAGATATGCTAAGGCAAATAATAAATATCTTCCAGACTTCTCACCTGATAAGCCCACATCTTACTTAATGTACTTTGATGCTAATAACTTGTATGGCTGGGGCAATGTGAATCTCAACCCAATGGTAATTATAAATGGGTGATAGAATACCAGTACAAATCTAGCTTGGAAGATATAATCTCCACAAGTCAAGAAGATTGAGATAAACGGTATTATGGGTATTATATTGAAGTAGATTTAAGCTATCCTAGAAAACTTCAAAACAAACATAAAGACCTTCCTTATGGAGCTGAAAAAAGATCCCCAAACAAGAGCTATTTGGTGGTTATCAACAACATTTCTTTAGTTCTTCAAATGAGTTTAAATATATTCCGACAACGAAATTACGAACAACATTGTTTGACAAACAGAAGTATGTTTTACATCAAAGGAATCTAAAGCAATTTATAGAAGAAGGACCTCAAATTAAAAAGGTATATAGGGCACTGAAGTTTAGTCAAAGTCGCTGGTAAGGTAAATATAATGATTATTATACGAGGATGAGAACAAAGGCTAATGACTTTGAGAAGGATTTTTACAAGTTGATGAAGAATTCTGTATTTGCTAAAACAATGGAAAATATAAGGAATAGACAAAATGTAAGACTTGCTGCAACTTGGGAGCAGGCGGAGAAGTTGATAAATAAACCAAGCTTTAAAAGAATATAAATATTTATACGTAATTTTTGTGCTGTTCATTTGAATAAAGAGAGGATAAAGATGGATAAACCGATTTATGTGGGAACATCTGTTTTAGATCTTTCAAAGTATTTAATGTATGATTACTTTTATAATAATCTAAAGAAAAGATATGGTGAGAATATTGTATTGCTGTATGTGGATACGGATAGCTTCATACTTGAGATAACTGCAGATGATGTTTTAAGGATACGAAAGAATATGAGGATAATTATGACAAGTAATTATGATCCTAATAACCCGCTCTTTTTGAATAAGAAGAAAAAGGTGATTTGTATATTTAAAGATGAATTCGGTGAAAAGATACCAAGTGAATTTGTAGGTGTTAGATCAAAGGCACATACTTACAAATACTTAACGAGAGGGTTAAATGAATTCAAATGTGAAAAGAAACTTAAAGGTCTAAAGAAGAGTGTATTAAAAGAGACGATGAACTTTCATTACTTTGAATGTATATGGAAGAGAAAGGATGTTTCTAGAGAGATGCATCTTGTTAGAAATTACAAACACGAAATATTCTCAGAGACTGTTAGAAAGAAAGCTCAAACAGCATTTGATGATAAAAGACATAAAATGAATGATGGAATAAATACATTACCATGTGGATTTAAAGTATAATTATTTAAAAAAAACAAGTGGAATCCTTCAATGCAGCGCATGTGGTGAAGCAAATGAGTACACTAATGTTATTGAAAGAACCACTTATCGCTTTGCCACCAATATCTGCCATAATTGTAAGTAAATTTCAACTACTAATGCATGCCGAAACACTTGTTTAAGGCTAATATTAAAGAGAATGATGGCATTGGAAGAACTTAGCTTTCAGCGTTCGGCGCGAAATGCCATGGTGGGCGGAAATGACGTCTTTCGTTCGTTCGTACATGAGAGGGGAGCGTATCTTGGTTTTTTTTTCCATCAAGCAATAAATTCAATGGTTTTCACATGTATAACACATTAGTTTCACAAATTTCCATTGAAATACTCGGGTATTTTCGTCAATTGTCGCCATTTCCTTCAATGTTACGCACTGCCATCTACCGGACGGCCGTCATTGGCTCACTTGAGGCACGGGGAGGGGGGGGGGGACACCGGGGACATTTCAAACTCGGTGCAATTGTATACAGCACACACACTGTAAAAATGGGGTTGGGGGTTTTAATGTGCTACCACTGCATTCTTTTTAATTAATGAATAAATTAAGTTATGCCTGAAAAAATAACACAAATATTTGTGGAATCTCTCTTTGACTACTCAATTTGATTAAAGAAATGATCATGTGAAAGGGAGGCGAAGCCCAGCCCCACAGGGATAGTAGTATCAATAGGGAGGGGGTTGACAAAGTAATGTGCTCCAGTTTGAAAAGGAGAAATATGAGTGAGCGTAAGCGAGCGAATATTGTGACTGAGAAATGAGACACATTACTGTGTCAAACCCTCCCTTTTGATACTAGATATGTATATATGTATAGATGTACAGTGGGGAGAACAAGTATTTGATGCACTGCCGATTTTGCAGGTTTTCCCACTTACAAAGCACGTAGAGGTCTGTAATTTTTTAATCATCGGTACACTTCAACTGTGAAAGACGGAATCTAAAACAAAAATCCTGAAAATCACATTGTATGATTTTTAAATAATTAATTTGCATTTTATTGCATGAAATAAGTATTTGATACATCAGAAAAACTGAACTTAATATTTGGTACAGAAACCTTTGTTTGCAATTACAGAGAACACGTTTCCTATAGTTCTTAACCAGGTTTGCACAG
>NC_140978.1:47194889-47262389 GCF_056783735.1 Eptatretus burgeri
AATCCATCATCGCTTCAGACATTAAATCCTTCCGCTTCTCCAATGGCTTGATTTCTGATCATCAATTTGGTTTCAGACAAGGTCACTCTAACCTGGATATGTTGTTTCTGCTCTCCCAACAATGGATGGAGGTACCAAATGCCAGACATGAAATCAGAGCCATATCCCTAGACATATCGCATGCATTTGAGATGGTCTGGCACCCTGCCCTGCTCACCAAACTCTCTTCCCATGGTATCCAAGGCCATCTCCACTCATGGCTTGCAGACTTCACCGTCTGCTATACCATCTCTCATCCCTCGGACTGGCAAGCAGCAGCTTCTTCGCTCTCTACAGATGTGGGTAAAATCACAAACTGGTCCAACACGTGGAACATATCTTTCAATCGTGAAAACTCTCACACTCTCACGATGTCTCTCCCAAAGGACGGTTATGAAAACCCCCAATCTACTTTCTCAACAAACCTCTGGAAGAAGTTCTTTCATTCAAGCTTCTGGGTCTCACGATCTGCCATGATCTTTCCTGGGAAAGCCACATTTCCAACATGGCCTCCAAAGCCAGTTCCCGACTGGGAATCCTCCATCATGCAAAGTGCTTCTCTGGCCCACCTGAGCTCCTGACCACATACAAAGCTTTTGCCTGCAGCCTGATGGAGTACTGCTCTCCCCTCTGGGCTGGTGCTCCTGCCTCTCACCTTTCTCGGCTTCACACTGTGGAAACCAAGGCATTTAGGATCATTGCTATCTCCCACGGTGAAGCTGAGTCTTTTGGCCTCCCACTCTCTCATCGCAGGCAGGTCAGTGGTCTTTCTGTCTTCTACAGTCTCCTGTCCGGTCTCGCCCCCCCCGGCTCTGTCTGAGATATGTGCTCCCCCATATTTCCGCAGGGTGCTCAAGGTCCGCCAGCAACCCCCTTCTGGTAAAACTGCGAAAATCACGAATCACTGCTCACCTTCACTCTTTCTTCCCTCTTTTTTTTCCTGCCTTTGGAATAAACTTCCACACTCTTCAATATCATTCTTCCCTCCAGGCCTTCAAAACAGCTGTTCACCACCACCTCTAATCTTCCCCCATCCAAAACCTCGATATTTTCTTCCCCCGTTAATCCACCCTCATCCCACCTTCTTTAAATTACCTGCTTTTCTTGAAAGTCCC
The DNA here is from genome assembly GCF_056783735.1 of Eptatretus burgeri. Classification (NCBI taxonomy): domain Eukaryota; kingdom Metazoa; phylum Chordata; class Myxini; order Myxiniformes; family Myxinidae; genus Eptatretus; species Eptatretus burgeri. The sequence continues at coordinate 47,196,044 of NC_140978.1, forward strand.
TGTAATGTCCATCTTGTATACCCCATGTTCTCCACCCCATCACTCTCCCTTCCACAGATCTAATGTCTCTGTTCCCCACTGTTGTCATTCCCTCTCCCACCTCTCTCGTCTCATGCTCCCCTTGCTGTGCGTTGTGTGTTACCTCTCATACGGGCCTCGACAATGTATTAAAAAAAAAGAAAAGAAAGAAAGTCCTCCTTCAGTTCTGGATCAATTACATCCGGACTTGCTACATTGGATCAGCATGACCCCAATTAACGTATAGGCGTGTTTTCATCTTTGCCGGTGGTCTTGGGAGGGGGAGGGGGCCGGACGCAAATTCTGTATATAAATGTGTGTTGTGTAGTGGCGGAATCTGGTCCACCCAGCACTGCAAGAATACTTGCAGTCAGCAGTCGACGTTTTTTTTTTTAATCACATAAAAAATCACGACGTTAAAAATCATAATTTTATTAAAATTGTGAAGTGTATATACTTGCACACTGTACAGGGTATCATGTTCTATGCACTCTCCAGTGCATCATGTGTTTGAGACCAAAGAGTTTGAGAATCATTTCTGAATCAGAATTTTGTACCGATTCAGAAAGCCCATTTCTAAATTTCTGCAGCTCTTAATGATGACAATAAAAACGTTTTTGTCATTCACCTATACTTACCAGCCATGATGCCTTGACAGGTTCCAAGAGTCCGCAAGATAAGTTGAAGCTCCTGGACAGCAGCTGCTGCCTCAGCTCCACTCGTCAGGTCTGGCTCTGTGACCACCTCCATAAGTCCAACACCTAAATTCATGCAAAGTAAACACTCAAGAGCTACTTTCGTTGTTTACATTCTTTTCAAGATTAACAATGTGTTGCTACTGTTTGAAAGGTCAGCAATTGCTACACAACAGCATGGAGAGAAGCAATCGCTATTCCATAGCAATGTCGGTTAAATGCTATTTATACAATGCAGAGCCAAATGCTATTTGGTAATGGGATTCAATAATCGAGACAGACCTCAAGGGCTACCTCTTCTCCAGTTCCTTAATCAATTTGGGTTCTGTCCTGGCCACTTGAATATAGAAATGCTCCTTGTGCTGACTCAGAAAATAATGGACATTCTCAACCTCAAGCAAGAGGTCAGAGCAGCCTCACTTGATGTCTCCTGATCATTTAACACTATCTGGCATCCGGTTATGATCATGCGACTTTCTCCCAAGGGAAGCTGGGGCCCTGCCCTTGACGGCTGGTGGATTTTCTTAACGTTAGTAAGCAATGCAGAGCTCCGAATGGCGTTCCTTTCCCTGCCCTTTTCTTTGACAATGGTGTCATCAAGGCAGTGTTTTGAGGCCGATCTTGTTCCTAGTTTTCATTACTGACCTCTCAGGTTCCTTAATTTCACTCTTTGCTGGAAAGTTTCTCACACCAGTGACACGCAGGCCACAGCTGCATCGTTGTCTGCAGATAAATTGAGGGGTCATGGTCAACCACCTGGAATATGTCATTCAATGGTAACAATGGTTCAACTCCCACACACGTCTCTGTTTCTGCATAAAGTTCAGTAACTACAATTACCTGCACGAGGCTCACCCTCCAGTTTACTTCCGCAAGCGATCTCTGGTGGAAATGGTCTTTGGAGCTCTTTGAACAAGCAATCTGCCATTACGTTTACTGAGACGATCACAGATATCTAAGCTGTTCTCCAGGGCAGGGATACAACATGGAATCCTCTGCAGAACGAAGTCATTCCTCGGTCACTCTCAGCTCGAACAGTGTACAAAGCATTCACACACTATGCCACAGCATATGTAATTCCCTGTGGGTTCATGCTACAGATCTCCTTCTGTGCCTCGAGAAGTGATGTAATCCAAGGTCCTGAGGTAATTCTAGTTACTGAAGAGGAGGCTGAAGTACAAGGCTTGCTCCTTTCCCACTGTGCCTCCTTTAGTCTGTCCAATTATTTTCTTCTCCCTTCTTCTTCTCCTCCTCTTCCTTTTATAAGGGGTGAGGTCTGATGACACCAAGCTTCTGCCCTGACTTGACAATGATACTCCTCCACCTCTGTCCATCTGCAGCCAATTCTCTCCACTCTCAAAACACTGCTACCTGACTGATACCTCACACAATCCTCCCATCTCAACTATAGTCTACCTCTTTTCCTCCTATCTTGCTTCCTCAACCTATCCACTCTCTTTGCCATTCTCTCTTCCCCCATCCACACAAAGTGTCCAGCCTATCTAACCCTAACAAATCTCAGCCAGCTTTTCACCAATCTTCCCGTCAAGCTTATCTGCACACCAATCTCCACCATCAGTTCATCCATTGTCCTTCTATCCACCCTCTTCATTCTAGCAATCCTCCTGACCAGTTCTTCTCACAAACCTGCAGACTCTGTTGTTGTCTCTGTCAGTGCCACTGTCTCCAGGCCGTAAAGGTAGGCTGGTGTTCCACACAACACCAGAACCTTCCCTTTCAATTTCCTTGATATCTGTCTGCCATTACTCCCTCCACCCTCCTCCATGCATTCACACCCACATGAATCCTCCTCCATACCTCTGTTTCAGATTAGCCAACCCCGGTCACTGTTCTTCCCAGATACTCAAAACTATTTCCCTGTCTGATCTGCTTCCCCTCTAACCTGATATTAATTTCTTTGCGCTGCTGCCCGACCCATATCACCTCAATCTTCTCCATACTCATCCTCAGCCCATGTTTCTCAAATACCTCATTCCACTCCCCCAGTTCTTCATGCATCTCAAATCCACTCTCCACCACAACAGCCGGATCATACGCATGCAACATCCTCCCTATACTACCCTCTCAAGCTCACCTTCATGCTGACCAGCTCTATCACCATGATACACATGAGTGGGCTAAGAGCGCTTCCCTGCAATAAAAAAAAAATGTTCATGCTGAACTCCTCAGACATCCCATGACCAACCAAAACTCTTCCCTTCACTCTCTTGTACATCCCTTCTGCCAACCTAACTTCTGCTTCCGACACTGTCACAATCACCATATCTCTCGGGACAATGCCGGAGGCCTTCTCCAGGTCCACAAATCCCAATGCCATCTCACCATGCACCTCCAACCTCTTCTCCACCAGCTGTCTCAGCATGAACATTCCACCTGTCATCTCACTACCTTTTCTAAACTATTGCTGCTCATCTCTAATCTCCATACCCTTTCATTTTCTCCTGTCCAGAATCCTCTCCAGCACTTTCATGACATGATTAAAGAGCATAATACCCCTGCACCTCCTTGGATATTGAACGTCTCCCTTACCCTTCCATATTTGCACGATTAAACCTGTCCTTCAATCATCTGGAATTGAACCCTCTCTCAAACATACGTTCAAACAGCCTCTTAATCCAACTGACTCAAACTTCTCCTTATGCAAGTATCATGTCAGTACACACATAAATGCCTGGTGTTCTACTCCTCTTCATCCTCTTCAATATCATCCGCACCTCCTTCTCTGTGATCTTCACGACCTCCACTTTCCCCTCTGCATAAAACAGAAGCTCCATTGTCTCCTTCCCGATGTAACATGCACCTCTTCCTCCGTGATCTTCATGACCTCCATTTTCCACACTACAGAACACAGTAGCTCCAACTCGCCATTGCCTCCTTCCCGGTTAAACACCTCTTTCAAACATCCTTCCCACACCTTCAGTACTGCCCCCCACCCCCTCTCTATCACCAGACTCCCACCACCATCCCTAATCACTACACTGCCTCCCTTCATGTCCTTTCCATCCTCATTGCTGTCACGACTCAATTTATATATCATCTTCTTCTCACAATCATCTTCCCACTTATTGTATACCTCCTCCTGCATATCATTCCTCACCTTATCCACAGCTCTCCTTGCCACTTTCTTCTTCTACCCATACAGGTGCAGCAGCCCCGCATCCGGCTGCCTCACCCGATCCGTGATCTTCTTTATCCTTTTCCAAACCTCCATCTTTTCACTAACTGCCTTCGCTACCTCCTCCATCCACCACACCTGGGTTCTATCTCTTGACGGTACACCCTTTCCTCACGTCCTTCCACACAAAGCTTCTGCAATTCCCCTAAACGCCTCTCCGTACTTCTTCCACTCCTCCAAACCTTCCGCTTCTTCGCTAAGTTGCTCACACCGAGCCCTCAACCTCTCTTTGTACTCTATGAGGACGTTTCACCTACACTTCTGACAACTAATAATCTTCAGTCCCCTGCTCTTCATTTCCCTCCTTTTCTCCATCCATACCACAAACACCACAAGCTTGTGGTGGGTGGTAACATGCTCTCTGACCACTGCCTTAAAATCCTCAACCCTCCAAAACTGTCGCTTCCTGAAGGCGCTGTCACACCTTGACGTTTTCGTCAGCAATGGCAACGTATAAAAATGTATGTAAAACGGTTGCGTTCCCTGAAGTTTTAAGGATTTCTTTAAAGTTTTGGTCGTATTCATAACGTGTTGGTCGAATGCATAACATATTAGTAACGGGCACAGAACGTTTCGTTGTCTTATCGATAACTTATACCAACGAATGCTTAGCCTGTTGTCGGCGTTCACAACCTATGCCCAACGATAGTTTAACTTAGGCATAGCGTGCTGCCCGTATCAGCGACGAACTCGTGGCATTCTCTGTTAAAAACCTGCCGCACGCCGATTTAAATGATAACCGCCTGAAAATTGGAAGTGTCAACATCGCAGTCACAACTTGACGATTTAGCCAGCGTATGCCGACCTATGAAAAATGTGTCTAAAACGCTGGCACACGTCGAATACGGTATGGGTAAGTTGTGTATACGTTAGGAGCACACTGAAAAACAATGAAGTACGTTGTCATATTCTGTGGTACGTCTAGTACGTCGTGAAATTTCAAGCAGGCTGAAAATTTTATGACGTACTCGACGTATGGCTCACAAGTTCCGCATACGCTGGCATAAGTTCTCGGCACGCTCTGCGATCGTTGACACACGTCGGACACACGTTACTTGTAAGTTACTCATTAGTCGAAACATGTTGAGGTAATGTTTAGCATACCCGAAACTTAATTTTTAACCTATGAGTAACGTGCTTTGAACCTATGTGTAACGTATCTCAAACGCACATTGTCGTATGTAGATGAATTAGATTGTCGTCTTCCGGACGACACATAACTTACTGAACGTGTTTCTAACTTACATCTACCGTATAATGGCGATTTGGCAGCATTTAGGGGAATTGGTATATACAAATGGCCTTCACAAAAGGAACCCGTCAGTGTTCCAGACTCCATGTTGAGTAGATGTCAATGTCAGTAGTATCAGTAGTAGTAGTAGTATTAGGTGAGCGTGTCAGTAGTAGTAGTATTGGTAGTACTAGGTCCATGTCAGTAGTAGTAGGTGAGCGTGATGGGGAGGGTGTGGGTGATGATGTTTCCTCGTTGCGTCCACGAATAGGAGACTACTTTGCACCATTGTTCGATGTCCTTTTCAGCTAATTATTTTTTCTCATTCCCACGATGAACTATTTTTTTGTTTCAGTTTTTAAAGTATTCAAAACAACTTGGACAAATGCAAAATGTACTAGTAATGAACACAGAACGCTTCGATAACTTATAGATAAGTTATACCAATGATTGATTAGCGTGTTTTAGGCGTCCACAACCTATGCCCAACGATAGTCTAACGTATGCATAGCGTGGCAGCGTATCGTCGACGATTACGTGAGGTTTTCTATTCATAGACTGTAACTTCACTTTTAATAAATGCCTGTCACTCGCCTATTGTTTTTCGACGCCTATTGTTTTTCGACGCTGGTGCTCAGCAATTGAAATAGTTTCCATTGAACGAGTAAAATCGCTTCCACTCGACTATTGAAATGATTTACACTGAACGATTTAAATAAATGCCTGTCACTCGCCTATTGTTTTTGGACGCTGGTGCTCGGCATTTGAAATAGTTTTCATTGAACGAGTTAAATTGCTTCCACAGCACTGCAGTCACGGCACCAACAGCAGCAGGCTCAGTGCCAGCCTCATGCCAGGCTCAAGCGGATCCCTGTAGAAGGTGTACTGCTTGGTTATCCTTGGACCCACTCTGGCTAGCAGCTCATCGAACGTCACTGAGGGCATTCGCAGAAAGTTGATGAAGGATGCATGGTCCTCGTTCCGGAGTTCCACCATGAGCTGGTCATATATGCCGTAATGGCGTTGCCTCCCGATCCATGGTCTGACCCAGTTCCTTCTCCTCCGTTCACGTCTTCTTCTCCCGGCTCTATTGGCACGCAACTGGTGCAGTGTCAACTCGATGAGGTCATGTTGATGTTCGAGGACAGGTAGGTATTGTCGTCTCAGCCTTGCCGTATCTTCCATCCCTCGGAATGACATGGACATGTACTCACCACGAAGTCTAAAAATAGACGGGTTCCTCCTGCATAGCTCCTTTTTATATACCAATTCCTCCAATCGCTGCCAATACGCCATTATACGGTATCTGTACGTTCGAAACGCGTTCAGTAAGTTCTGTGGTCGTCCTGAAGACGTCAAATACGTCTACATACGTATTTGTGCGTAGGACATGCTTTACAAATAATTCCCAAGCACGTTACTCATATGTTATAAATAAGTCACGAGTACCCTAAACATTACTTTGACGCGTTTCGACGTATGAGGAACTTTCAAGTAACGTGTTGCGAAGTGTGAACAACGTTCATGTCGTGTGCTTAGAAAACGTTACTCATTGGTTAGAAATAAGTTTCGGGTACGCTAAACATTACCTCGACGTGTTTCGACTTATGAGTAACTTACAAGTAACGTGTGTCGACGTGTGTCAACGATCGCATAACGTGCCTACAACTTATGGCCAGCGTAGCGGAACGTGCGAGTCATACGCCGGCATACATCGTAAAATTTCAAGCATGCAAAAATTTGAGGACAACCCAAAAGTACAACGTTTAAAGTCAGCGTACTACGATGTATGGCAGTGTTTTTTAGCGTGCTCTTAACGTATACAAAACGTACCCATAACGTATTCGACGTGTACCAGCGTTTTAGACAAATTCTTCATAAATCGGCATACGCTGGCTAAATCGTCAAGGTGTGACAGCTGCTTTACCAGAACCACCAAATGTTATTGTGTTCTATGTTGTCGACTCCTATTTGGTAATCTTGTGGCTTTCCCACTTTTGAAGGAATTTTCCCGATTTTCTCCCCATTCGATCAAAATGTCATGCCATTGCTATCTCTCATTCGGATTCCTGATCTTTTCTATTCTCACTGATTCTCTTCTCCGATGCACCCAAACTCTTTCACATGTGCCCGGGTTACAGTCGGTCTTTTTGTCTGCACAAGTTCTTTGTCTACTTTTCTTTTCAAAAATGTTATTCTTTTCAGTCATATTTTAATTGCAAAAATAAACCAGAGAGTTCAGAGAAACACTTCACCCCATGAAGGACACCACAACCCCACCCCATGAAGGACACCATAACCCCACCCCATGAAGGACACCATAACCCCACCCCCCACCCCCTTCCACATATCCCCACCACACCATTTTTCAGCCAAAACGTGGAGCTTGGCAACCCCAAAAAATATTGAAATCTCATGTATTATAAAGAATGAAAAGAGGTTGATATTGAATGAGAATATGTCCAACAACTAGGAAGCGTGGGAATTTCAGCATGTGTATATTTTCTGCCACTTTATAACTGCTGGCAATGATGGCTGGGTACCAACAAGTCGCATTTTGATCCAAATCCTGATGGCATCTGATCAAATTTGTTTCTGGTGTATGTTCCCCCTCTATTCCCTCCCTTACATCAAATGACCACACTGCTGATACCGCACGTGAAAAGGCTGAATGCCTAAACTCGGTGTATGCATCCGAAACCCATCGCTTTCTGTACCCACCTTACCCAGTCGCACCCAACTGTCCTTGGACTATGTGTCCTTTTCTTCTGACAAGGTGGAGAGCGAGCATGCTGTCAAACCTCGACTCAGATTCTAGAACCGGTCCAGATGGTATCAGCCCAAGTGTCCTAAAAACCTGCTCCTCTTCTCTTGCTCACACTCTTTCTCTGTTCTATTCACCCTCTCATTTGCTCAAGGTCATCTGCCATCTGCGTGTATATCAGCAAACATTACTACCCTGCACAAAAAGGTGCAAAAACAGATCCCTGCAACTACAGACCAATCGGCCTTCTCCCAATCATCAGCAAGGTTATGGAATCCATCATCGCTTCAGACATTGACTCCTTCCTCTTCACAAATGGCCTGATTTCCGATCATCAATTTGGTTTCAGACCAGGTCACTCTACCCTGGGTATGCTGCTTCTGCTCTCCCAACAATGGATGGAGGTCCTCAATGCCGGACGTGAAATCAAAGCCATATTCTGAGATATATCGCGTGCTTTTGACATGGACTGGCACCATGCCCTGCTCACCAAACTCTCCTCTTAGTGTATCCAAGGCCATCGCCACTCATGGCTCGCAGACTTCCTCTCCTGTTGCAGCCACCATGTGGCCCTAAATGGAGTTCTTTCATTCCCTCTTCCTGTCCAGGATGGAATTCCTCAAGGCAGCGTTCTGGGCCCTGTGCTTTTTCTGGTTTTCATCAATGATCTCTCCGACTCTCTGGAAAATCCTCTTTATCTTTTTGCTGATGACTCCACCGTCTGCTATACCATCTATCATCCCTCGGACTGGCAAGCAGCAGCTTCTTCGCTCTCTGCAGATGTGGGTAAAATCACAAACTGGGCCAACACGTGGAACATGTCTTTCCTGACAATCCTGACAAATCTCACACTCTCACTATGTCTCCCCGAAAGGACCAGTTGGTACCCGCCTCCACCCCATCTACTTTCTCAACAATCCTCTGGAAGAAGTCCTTTTTTTCAAGCTTCTGGGTCTCACTATCTGCCATGATCTTCACTGGGGAAGCCACATTTCCAACCTCGCCTCCAAAGACAGTTGCCGACTGGGAATCCTCCGTCGTGCAAAGTCCTTCTTCAGCCCACCTGAGCTCCTGACCACATACAAAGCTTTTCCCTGCAGCCTGATGGAGTACTGCTCTCCCCTCTGGGCTGGTGCTCCTACCTCTCACCTTTCTCGGCTTCATGCAGTGGAAACCAAGGCATTTAGAATCATTGGTATCTCCCACGGTGAGGCTGAGTCTTTGGGCCTTTCACTCTCTCACTGCAGGCAGATCGGTGGTCTTGCTGTCTTCTACCATCTCCTCTCCAGTCTCTTCCCCCCCCCCCCCCGCTATGTCTGCGATTTGTCCCCACCATATTTCCGCAGGGTGCTCAAGGTCCGCCAACAACCCCCTTTTGGTAAAACTACCAAAATCACGAATCACCGCTCACCTTCACTCTTTCAGTCCTCTTTTTCCCCACCTTTGGAATAAATTCCCTCAAACTGTTCAATCACATTCTTCACTCCAGGCCTTCAAAACAGCTGTTCATCACTACTTCTTATCGTCGCCCAACCAAAACCTCGATCTTTTCTACTCCCGTTAATCCACCCCAAACCCACCTCCTTCAAACTCCCTGCTTTCCTTCGTGAAAGCCCGTGTAATGTCCATCTTGTATACCCCGTGAGTAGATGATAAATGGGGTATCTGGGATGCCCATTCAAATAAATGGGTAAAAAGGGGAAAAAAAAAAACTTTCTGACTCAAGCCCCAAAAGCTCAAAATAGGAGACCGATTTTCTCCCCACATATCCTCTTCCCTCCCATACAAGCAAATGTAAAATTGAGACTCATTTCCTCACCCTCCCATACAAGCAAATGTAAAATTGAGACTGAAATATTGAGACTTACTGATTAAAGCACTTCTTCCCTTTAATATTTTCATTCCACTCAAAGAGCGAACCAACAAATATTTGTCCATGTTCTACTTTAAGTAATAACTTAATTTTCTTACAACATTCATTTCAATCGAGTATATTCATTTTATCTCTTCAAGCACGAAATAAAGGGAAGTTTAAACAGCTTTTAAACGTAAGTTTTCTCAAATTCATTCAAAGCAAGCTGTTTCATTTTCGTGTTAAAATGAGTCAGTCTGGAGTCAGCCAAGCTGCCTCGCCCGAACCAAGCCAAAAAATTCCGAAGTCATTTCCTATGTGGGACACACCCTGAAAAAACCATTGTTGTGAAATCTCCCATTACGTCATCAAGTTGCTAATTTTAACCAACTTGTGTGCCGAGTGTGTTTTATTTAGAGAATGGATTGTGCAAGTAATTTCTCCGACCTTGCGGATCAATCGTTTTCACAAGATGACAGGTGAGATCCTTGAACCCATTCATTATTTGTTGTTTTATGCAGAATTAAATCACTATACAACGAATAATTATTGTATGTCTTTTTCTAACAGGTTGTCCCCAATAAGAACATCATTTATAACTGATCCAGAACATGAGTTATTTGAATTACACGATGAGTGGCTACAAATGAATGACTTCCTTGAAGACATTCAATCGTTCAGAAGAGAATTTAATGATATTTTTGTTGGCTGACAAGAAGTTCTCTCACGTCCTCTGACCTTGAATGAGTCGAGTCAAAAATGAGAAATTATCCCTCTGTCTCTGTGTGTATATGTGTGTATTTGTGTATTTGTGTTTGTGCATGTGTGTGTATCTGTGTGTGCATGTGTGTGTGCGTGTGCGTGTGCGTGTGCCTGTCTTCGACTCATTATTATTATTATTATTTTTTCAGTTTAAACACCTCTCTGGATGAACCAAACACACAACTTAATCTTCTGGAGGTAAATGTTATATTTATTATTTTATTAATATCATAATATAATCATCTTTACATAGCCTAATTGTTCTTCACTCTGTTTTGAACAGATGATGTTGATCGAGTTTCAAAACCAAAACAAACCATCAGACTGCTGCGAAAGAAGATTGTGTTCAATGTTATTACTTTTGTTTAATTATAAATGCTTTCCGAATAATTATCTGATTTTGAATTACAAGAAAAGAATAAAGGAGATGCAAAGGGGAGGGGGGGTTGGGGAGGGTTAGGGTTGGGGGGTATGTGCGCTCCCCCAACGACCAACCACCCCCCTCATCCCTCTCCCCTCCCCGTGTGTGTGTGGGGAAGGGTGGGGGGTGGGATGAGTGGGGTGGTGGGTCAAAGGTGGGGGTGCACAGGGGGTGGGGCTTGTGTGGATGGGGCTTGTGTGGGTGGGTGGAGTTTGTGTGGGTGGGTGGGTGGAGCTTGTGTGGGTGGGTGGAGCTTGTGTGGGCGGGGCTTGTGTGGGCGGGGCTTGTGTGGGTGGAGCAATTTTTTAATTTAAATAAACATGTGTGTGGAACGAATAAACTAATCACTAATTATGTGGATATGATGGATGTGGATGTGGCTTATGTGGGTGGGGCTTGTGTGGATGTGGCTTATGTGAGTGGGGTTTGCATGGATGTGGCTTATGTGGGTGGAGCTTGTGTGGATGTAGCTTTTGTGAGTGGGGCTTGTGTGGGTGTGGCTTATGTGGGCGGAATCAAAAATGGGCAATTTATTTTTTCAATTTATTTTTGGCATCAAAACATTTCAATTTATTTTTGTCTTTTGTAATTCCTGTGAATAAAATGACCCTAAAATCTCTTCCCCCTTTAAATCACATAATTTGTAAGTCCAAGGAACTGTACCGACAACATCAATCATTTTAAAAAGTTCATTTGTCCATCGCTTGGTATAACCTTTTTCAAAATGACATTTCCACCTGCATATTCTTACTATATCACCAACTTTGAACTTCGGCTTTCTGACATCAATCTTTTTCATATTTTAATTTTGTAAATGTTTCTGATGGCTTCATTTTCGTTGAGGTATGAATCGTGTTGTTGTACTTATTTACAATGTCCTGAATTAAAGACAACCATTGTTGAGAACAGAGTTGAGTGAATTTTTTTTATATAGTCTCTCTTTTAAAGTGTGATTAAAACGCTCAATAACAACCGCTTCTCCTTCATTAAAGGTGCTGCATAATGTAATGTTGTTATTTTAAAGAAAATTCATAAATGTTTTATTGTAGAACTCTGCACCCTCAACAGTCCACAACTTTTTAGGTTTTCTCTTGCTTTTACTGAATATATCCCTTGGAAAGCTAACATAAGAGTATTACCTGTTTTGCTTTTCAAAGGAACAACTCACACATATCTACTCCTCAAATCAATAACGGTTAAAGCATACTTGTACCCCTTATCATTTTTGAGTTCAATTAGATCAGCGGACCAGATATAATCAACTTCCTTGGAATAAACCTTCCTTCTATGAAACTTTGTGATTATTGGTTTATGTAATTCATCAGCTAATTGCTCTTCAATCTTAATGACATCATTAGAGCCAATAAGTTTTTTGAATTTTCAAGCCCAAGTTTCAATTTAGCACTGATCATCTTCTTCACGATGAACCTATCAACTTTTTCTCTCAAGGTTGGATTTTGTATCAGAGACAAATTAGACAACATTTCTCTATCGGCTTCATGTTTTTCTTCCAACGTTGTGCTATTTCCATAATCAATATCGTGCCTCATGCACACTTCATCAACCCTATTGATAGGTTTGCTCCACGGTTTAGGATCGTCAGCCTCATATAATCTTTTATTCAAGTTTGTTCCTGGACCAAAGAAAGAATACCGTGGTAGATGTAATTCCCCTGGTATTCCAGTTGTTGTGAATTTACTTCCTGATAAAAACTTTTGAATATCTCCCCCTAGTTTGTGTTTGGTGATGAATTCACTCTTTTTTGAGCCACACACCGAACATGTACCTTTTTGTATTACCCTATTATTTTTCCTTTTAACATACGAGATATTTTTTACTCTTGGTTTTTTTACATTTTAGACAATAACTCATTGATTTATGTGTAAAATTTCGACAGAGTGCGAAAACCTTTTTAGTTTCCAACATGCACATTTGAATCTTGATTTTTAAAACATAAAGAATCCTGAGAAATGTCTTCACTCTCTCTTCCATTTATTGAAGAAGAAAAAAATGTAAAACTTTAACCAAAGTCAATTACACAAACATCATCAATAATATAATCTTTTCCTTCTTTCTCTTCTTCATCTCCACTTTCTCGTTTAAATCTTCTTCCTGAAACCGATCTTAATAGTCTTGACGCATATATTTCTCATCGACAAGCCAATTCTTTGTTTTCCTCATCGGTGCGTTGAGATTTATTTATTTTCTGGAATACCTTTGTTTTTTTATAATCTCACCAGTTTCAATATGTTTATATTTATTTATTCTCTCTCTTCTCCCTCTCCTCTCCCTCTCCTCCTCTCTCTTCTCCCTCTCCTCCTCTCTCTTCGCCCTCACCTCCTCCCTCTTCTCCTCTCTCTTCTTCCTCTCCCTCTCCTCCTCTCTTGTCTCAGTTTTTTCAACTCCTTCCTCATCCCTTACTATCCTTGAACCACTTTCACCCCATCGAATATCATACATATATTCATCCAGATTACTTGATATTCTTGCATCCAAAATAAAAATTTTGACAACAGGAAACCAATAAAATTTCTTCTGATTTTGTAAAAGAGCCTTGCATGTTCTTAACTTAAAAAAAATTCATTATTTAACATTTTAGTTTAATCCAAATTTGTTGGTTTATCAACATCAGAATAAAGCCAATCTTTTATTGAAAATACCTCATTCTTATGTTGTGGAACATATTTATTAAATTACCGAATACCCTTTTCTTGAAGGTTTTACAAACCCTAACAAATTACCGAATACACAGAAATGATAATTTTCTTGAAGCCTTCTTGCTGTCATTTATGTATCAGAAATATATGACATTAATATAATGACAGGAAATACCTCCCTATCTTCCCAGAGTTAAATTAGTTTGCATTTCCTTACTTATTATATATATATATATATATATATATATATATATATATATATATATATATATATATATATATATATATATATATATATATATATATATAATCCTGTTCTTTGTGTTTTCATGATATAAACTATGGCAAAACCATTATTGATTTTACCCTTATTAAATTCTTTTATTTGTTGTTTGCAAATCGTGCTTCCACAAAACTCATTCTCGGCACCAAGTGGATAATATTCTTCCTTACGAGACTGATTTAATTGTTCCAGGTCTTCTAGGTTAATTTTAAATGACCAATTATACCCAAAATCAATCATATCATACCCCCATTGTTCTATTCTCATACAAACGATACGCCCTTCTTTATAAAACTTAATTTTAATTGGAACTGTGAATTCTGTATGACCCAGAGATAAAATCATCACTTCTGTATCTTTGGAATACACAGCCGTTTTATTTCAGGATATTGTGATAAATCACTTAATCTCACCAAGTCATTCACGTCAGTCGGGCTTGGATAATTTATTAATTTATGAGCATTTTTCATATAAATATTTTTTGCTATACTATATTTCTGTCGTTCAGCCTGTGCCTTTGTGTAATAATTTGATAAATCAAAATCCAGTTCTTGGGATACACGAAAGATAGAATCATCTTTCCCAACATAAGTCATTTATATTTGATTAAAAATAATGTCATTAAAATTTTCTTTTTGTTGAGTTGAAATAACACATACAGACATAATTGACCACAACACTTGGAATTTAATTATTGGACTTAAAATGTTTGATAAACACCATTCTGTAAGAATTTTATTTCTTCAACATGTGGTGGAAGACCAAAACTATCAAAATAATATTTGTCTTGACTATTAAAAATACAAACCCAATGAGAACCGTTCCCATTATTATCTTCGAAGTTCATAATAATATTATTTGTATGTTTAAACACGTTTGTTAATTCATCTCATCTATCTATAATTCCAGCAATGTGTGTGTGTGTGTGTGTGTGTGTGTGTGTGTGTGTGTGTGTGTGTGTGTGTGTGTGTGTGTGTGTGTGTGTGTGTCTGCTGTTTCTTGACAACCACTGGTCCGATCTAATTGAAACTTGCCAGGTATATTGCTGGGAACCTGAGGATGTGCCTTTTCACGGTTTGATATTAATCGGACAAGTGCTTTCCAAGTTATGGCCATATTATTACCAACCAATGACATGACAAGTTGCTGCGGCCATTTATTTACCAACCAACGACATGACACGTTGCTGCGTAGGCATGGCTGCGTAGGCCGGTGCAGGGCCGGTCGACGATGATGTCACGGGCCGTGCTGGTTACATGGCAGCGAATGTCATGGAAAGCAAAGACAGGGAGGTAAACTTGATTTTAATTTGGATTTTAATTAACTCTGTGTGTGGAAGTGTGGTTGTCGCGAGATCACGAGAGCGAAGGAACGGCCTGTGTGGTTGTCGTTTCTGGCTCGCGGTTTGAAAGTTTTTTTTTTTGCACGTACGGCCACGCACGCACGGGCACGTGAGAGTGAAGGAACGGCCTGTGTGGTTGTTTCTGGCACGCGGTTTGAAAGTTTTTTTGTTGTTTGCACATACGGCCCACGCACCAACGGGCATGCACGAGTACAAATAACCACATTATGAATTTTTAATTTCTTGCAATATTTGATAAGTTCTAAATTTGATGTATTCTTTCCAAATTCTATAAACCACTCAGGAATGCTGATTATTCATGAGAAAGATATAATCCATAACCCCTTTTAGTTTATTTTACACGTGCTTGTGCAATAGAAACAAGCATATCTCCAACGAACAATCTCACTTTATCAGGCAGACTTTCAAGTTTTTCAGCAAAATCTACAATGACACAACTTCCACTAATTTGTTTCTCCAACTCTTTGTTATGTCTTTCCAATTCTTTTTGAGCCCGGAGTTGAGCCTTCCTTTCGTTGGCAGTTTTCACCACTGTTGAAATACCACCCGTCAATGCTCCAGCCACACTTAAACCAGCAAATAAAGGAATTAGGAATGGGAGAAATCCTCCACTCGTCTCTCTTATTGAATATTTCTTCAACATTGCTTTTGACATTTTAATTTTAAGTGAGCCAGTATCGTTCAAGATTTTCACCTGTTCTCTTCTGAGCAAAACATCAATTCTTACTACAACTCCTTTTTTCTGAATTGTATCAACGTTAATCATTCAAGGCTTTTAATTTTGAAAAAAAGATGATAGTTTATGAAGATTGATTTGATCAACATATACTCCAGTTGGCACCTTACTACTCATTTATTTATCAAAAAAATTATGTGAGACTAATCAAAACACCATTATCTGTATTAATCTGTAATTGTTTCTTCCAAAAGCAAACAATATGTATCAACTTCTTCACTCTCTCCTCTTTCAATGTATAGGGAAGTATCCACTCGATTACACTTTATAGTTTCCTTTTGAGCACTCAGGTCAATTGCATAGATTGTATACAGACTTTTAAATGCTGTCATATCCAAAATTGGTTCTTTATTTCCATTGCTTTCACACACCTTTTGGGAAGACTTGTATGCTTCAGAATAATCTTTTTTTTCCCAATTAATTTCCAATCTATCTCATGAATAAAATGTTCCATTTAGAGAAACGCGAAGTTGTTTCACCTTAGCATTATCACTCAACGCATTATTCTTATCAGTAGCAGTATCACCATCTGTTTTTTTTTTTAAAGAACCACAGATATCGTGGCTTTCCTTCCAAAACACCCAAATTCCATGTGGAAGTGGTTTGGTTCAGTTTAACGTGTTGGCATCTTCTTTTAAGGTATGATACATTGAGTGGTTTCTTTGAGTTAAGTCTTCCATTCAACATCTCTTCTGTTTCAAGATTAGTAGTATATTCACTGATATAACAACTAATTTCATCAATTAGAAATTTATTCTGATCAGCAAAAGCATTAGCCACACCAAAAAGCAATCTATTTTCATTATCATTCCTTTGCAGTTGAAATCTAATTTTAAGACCAGACAGAACTTTATCATGATCACAAAATCAAAATATACCTTGAAGAGGAACTGCCATAGTAAAACTATTACCTGCTTTTGTATCATCATTATACATTCCTTTCCTTTCCTTTGACTATTTCCAGGGTCTGTGTTTGTTCCCGTTGCCATATCAGGAATAAAACCTTCGACAACTCCCTTTCCCATTCTATCACTAAATGAATATAGTGTAAATTTCATCATTTCAGATGAAGCAGAGACATAATCAACCGCTTCAACTTCTTGTGTTCCAATATACAAACGAACACGATCAAACATTTTCCAGAATAAATCATTTACGAGTGTAGCGTTTGTGTTATTCACAGCCTTAGTGAATGAAAATTTACACAACAAGAAACTTTTGGAGAGATTCAAATAAGTTTGTTGATTATTTATTTCAAAGCTTTTTGTTCCATTTGCATTCCACTCTGTTCCAGTTATGGCATTTACCTTGAAGTAGTCTTCTTTTTTAGTGGAGTTTGAGATGACAATGATATCATCCAAATCATAGAAACTATCAATTGCTTCCATACTTGTATTTATTTAGAAAAGAAGATGTAAAAACTTTTGAAACCCTGACCCAAGTATTTGAATTATTTTCTGTCGCTCTTGGGGAGACAACTGAGTTTTGCCTTTTTAAAATTCTTTAATTGCTTGCAATTTATGAGATTCCTTTTGGGCATCTTTTATACTCTTTATAACACTCGCTACATTTCCCACAGCAGAAGCAGTTGAACCAATTGGGTCTTTGTTTAAGAATAGTTGAACCAATACCCATTAGAGTATCAATTATCCCATCTCCTTTTTTTCTAAATTGATGTCTGATACCCTTTTGTCTCTTAGGTTTATAGTATCCTCCACCAAGATACATACCTTCACCCTTGTAGTATGGGGAAAGGAACATCCCATCCCATGTAATTATTTCATATTTTCCCAACTCGTGTTTCCTCACAATAACGATCGTATTTATTTATTGAAAAACTTCACGTAGGGGAATTCTGATGGATATAATTTCTCCATGAAAAGAAATCATGTGATTATCTTGGTCGGTTATCCTAAAATTTACTCTGTATGTGGTTTTTCCAGAAACAGGGAGATAAACCAGATTTTTGGGTTACATATTGAATTAATAACCAGTTGGGGTTGAGTATGCACTGAATGAAAATATTGTATTTGTTCTTATTCCATCATTATAAGCGCCATCAATCAAATCACAGTGAATTAATACCAAATTTATGCCTGAGGATATTTGAACGACATTATCACTGTAAAACATCCCATTCGTCTCAATCTTTTTTGAGGAGAAACCCAATAACTCTCAAAATGAATTATCAATTGTGAAATCAACCTTGTCGTTATTTTAAAGTTTAATCGTTTATTTTGAAGTATGTTTTTTGAACATCTATAACAATATTTTTTGGTTCATCGCCCTGTTCTTTCATATAAATGACCGTTTTTTACAGCCATTTTTCCCTGCTGTGCAGGGGTTGGGCTTTTTCTTGAGGCAATGTTTTATGGCCGGATGCCCTTCCTGACACCAACCCTGGTCGCCTCTTACGACACACAGGGATATGGTACACCTATTCTTACCGGGGCATCCACCGGGACCAGTACACTGGTACTCATTTCGCCGACCTCGGAAGGATGACAGGCTGAGTCAACCCCCTGGTGTATTAATTCAGTGGCCCAACGGGGCTTGAACTCAGGACCCTGGGATCCCAAGCCACCACCCTAACCACTAAGCCAACACCAGGCTTGCCCTGTTCTTTCATAAGGCGAGCAATTTCGGAAGATATTAGAGAAATCTCATATGCTCCGGGTGAAACTGTTATCGTTTTGTATCCACTTCCCGGATTACAACTAAACTTGTCATTTTTCTCGGTGATATTAAACAAGGTATTATAAGCTTCCATGGACAATAAAGACGCCTCATATTCTTTTGTTGCGTCAAGTTTTCGTGGGTATGGGAATGAAGATGTGTGGTCGCTTGTTGTGAAATTAAAACTCAGGATTGGGCTTCTCATCTTATTTAATGAGATAAAATGTCTTTATATTGAGATTTATTAATTATTTTCATGTTCATCAACTGGTCTAAAATGGCTGATGCTTCATTAAAACAATTGTTATTTCCAGCCTTCTGACTACCTCACAGCAATAACAGTCTATTAACTGATTGTGATGGGTCATTTGGAAGAAAACTAACACCTGAACCAAGGCTACTTAAAGCCTGAATAATGTGTTTCTGCTTCTCATTCTTGCTACTTTTACCAGATAGACTAACCCTATAATTAAGAGAGTCCAGCAGATCAATATATACTCTCTCATTCTCATTTTTCATATCCAATGGTTTATCAAAATACTTTCAAATATCCCTCACAGTTGAACCTTGTTTTCCATCTTTTGTTAGAAGAAACATTAATCTCAGAGTTAGTTTAACAGGAGGTTGAGCAGAATTCAAGAACCTTAATTCATCATTAAATATCAATCCCTTTTCTTGAACAAGATGAAATATTGCTGGTTGTTCTGTTGGAATGAGTCCTGCTTTGGTTTTTGAATCCGCTGAATATTCATCGTTTTGAAGAGCCTTCACAATATAATCAGGGAGTTGAGTTGCCTCTTCCAGTTGTTGAAATAATCCTTCACCATCAAATTCTAATTCTCCAATATGCTCAAATTCTTCCTCCATTATTTGACTGAAATCTTTTACCATTTGAAGTTTTTTAGGAGTATATTCTATTGTGGGAACTGTGGAAGCATCTATAATTTTTTCTTGCGAAGTTTTTAAAAGTGGTTTAAAAATTTTCTCTTGTTTTCTTTCAAATGCTTCTTCACCCGTTAGTTTCTGCCTGCGTTTCTTCTTTATGTCTTCCTGTTGTTTTACAACTTTTGAAACCAACTCTTGATGCTCCTTAAATCTTCTTGCTCTTTCTTTCGCAGCCATTTATTTATTGGAAAATATCATTCACTGAATTATCAAGGTCAATAGGGAAATTTTCCTTTTCTTCATCATTAAAGTAGATGTGTTCAAATCAATCCTTTTCTTTAAATATTTCATCAAATTCTTTCTTAACATTAATACGAGTTGTAATTTCTTCTTCACTAATACTTGTATCGCTGCTTTTCATACGTTTGCATTGAGTTTCTTCATCAACATCAAAACTGAATGATAAAATCTGAACCCCATTACCACTCAGATGTTTAATAATTTGTCTCATTCCTTCTGGATTAGTTTCTAATATCCCAAGACCACCAGATTTTAGTTTCTTTAACAGCTCTTGCAATGTGAATATTTTGTTGTGCCAAGAGAAACCTCCTCAAATATTTGGCCTTCATTCCTCAATCGCATATGTTCCTCTTCTGAAATATAGTAATAATCTTCACCTTCAACTTCTCCACGTCAAATTGCTCCAGTTGTTGATGATACAATACGAACTACATGGTGCTTTTTAAGCAAATTTTCAATATTCTCATTTGTACTATAACAAGAACCTTGATTTATGAAAGTTTTTTTTCCAGAAGCAGATTTACCCACAAGATTTATAATAATTATAAGAGTTGTCATTTTTTATATATGTAATTGTTTAGAAAATAAAAAACATATCCCTTAATATCTCATCTTGTTTCACAACAATATATTTATATTTTTCAGTCGTGTGCTTCATATAATCCCCAAATTCCTTTTTACTACATAATGGAGAACAATTGTCTCTCCAAAAATTGTTTATGTCTATTGAGTTTAACTTGAATAAAATAAAAGGATTATCATTGTTTCTGATGGAGCGATGAGGGAGTTGAAAGTATGATTGGCGAAGATAAATACAATTACAAGAAGAATGTCTCCCTCTTGTGTACTCGCTATCCATTGCCGTTTGGTTTCTCTCATTAACACAATCATCAAAGATAACGAGGTTCTTTTTTGATTTATCCAAATCTTGGGGAGAAGGTATATCATCCGTATTACCTCTAAGAATACAAGTTATCGGCTTCGATTTCTTTTTATATCTCTGTGTGTCACAAAATAGTTGTATTATATCTTCAATGTTGTAATAATTTGGTTTGTTTTGAAGTTTAAATAAACCGATTATATCTTCTTTTTGAAGACCAGCATTAAAACCTTGTGAGAGTAATTGATACTCAGGTTGAAAACTCGACTTTGTGAAAATTATTAAATTATCATAATCGAAAAAGTTGGGAGTAAGGAGCATCTTTAAAAGTAAGCAAGTTTGTCCACATCCGCCTGAGCCAACAATGAGACATCTTAATGAATTTGGAAGATTTTTATGGTTGTTAAATTTTATCTTATTTTCCCAAATGGGTAAAATATCATTCAGTTATATATTTGGAAAACAGGTTATTTAATTTCTTTTATTGGTTTTTTGGAAACTCTATGTTTCAATCGAAGTTCAGGTTTAATTTCAAGATAATCCATTATTTTATTTCTACAATATCTTGTGTTGATATTTCCCTGAAAATGACAATCGTTAGTAATATAAATCATCAATCCATGAAACATGGTCATCATTTGTTCAGTCTCTTCTCTTGTCAGAAAAGGTGTATTATCAGGCTCAGACTTTACATTCATTTCTCGAATCAATCTTGTAAAGTAATTCATTTTTGGTGTAAATCTCAAAGAATTATAGTGCTTTTTACATTTTTTATTATCATTAATTGGAAGATAATCACAGAATATACATTGTTTATATACTTTTGACTGTGTTTAATCCCGGTCTTTCACACGCAAAACAATTATCAAATTTGTCATGTGGAGAATCAGGAGAGTCAACAGGCTCAAAATCTAGTAAACTATTCATATTTATAAAGTAAAACTTTACTTCAAATGAAATTCATCTTCGGTATCATCTTCGCTACTTTCATTGATGCTTTCACAATTATCTACAAAACTACTTTCATAACTGTTGTTTGAACACAAACTCTCAGTATCATAACTGTCTTGTGTTCCAACAAAGATACAATCATCACTCTTATAATCTTCAAAATCTTCAGTTGAATAATGACTCGTATTTAATTAGTAGAAAAAAACATTACCATCTATATCTATATACTTTTTTCATTAGCAGATTCAACTACTTCATTTTTTATTTTAAAGGTAATTTTAAAATGATCCTGAACCACTATTGAATGAAATGTCATTTCACCTGATATATTAACATCCTTTATTTCATTAGGATTTACATCTTTCGGGTTGTTGAAAAAAAATACAAATTTCTCCTTGCATATTACAGATGGTCTTATCTTTTCTTTCTAAAGCTTCATCCATAAGGTTTTTCTTTTTTGATACTTTTTCTTGTTTCATTGCTTTTAGTTTTTAATATATTGCCAGAAGGAGAGGAGAAACTTTTGTTAGAGCTACTTCAATTGATGTTCTTCCAGATATTCTAAAAGTCCTTCCACTGAAGGAAATTGAAGAACTCATATTATTCACCATAATTGTTTTTATCCAATAGTTCTTATATTTATCTTTATTCAATTTTACATCCTCGACATATTTCTCTGGATCTTTTACAAATGCAGAGATTGATTGAAACTTGTCTTTTGTGTCTTGATACATTGTATTTATTAAGTGAAAAAAGTTGGAGGATAAAATGGTTTTAAGCACAGATTCACCGATAAATTAAACGGAATTTTCATCAAGAAAATTTTATTTTAAGCAAAGTTTTGTTATATAAATATGGTGACTACAATGTACTGCGATGTTTGTAATCATGAATATAAATGTTATAAAAAAACACCTTCAAACCAACAAACACACATTCAATATTTTCAGACAAATATCTCCACTTGACCAAGAAACAAAACATTGTGATAGATGTGATAATGATATTCTTAATTTTTTTATAATAAACACCTTCAACCACGCAAACACAAGAACAATGAAGAAAGGGAAGGTGCCACTAAATTCTCCATTGAAAACACTGATGGGGCATTTAAAAGACATATAAAAATAAGATTGTTTCCCTTTCAAGACCCCAGACCTTCTTCAATCATTGAAGCTGATGATATGGTTAAACAAAGTAATGAAGCTATAATTAAAAACACATAAAGTGAAATGAAAACTTGTAAGTTTTATATGGGAGTAAAATTGCATATGGTAAGAGAAGGTGATTAAACTACTCCCTATATGAGGACAAACCCTAACTTTATCTCATCATTTCAAGATTTTGTAAGATGTGATGTTTACGATGAACTCCAGTGACAAGAACAAGATGTTGATAACACTGTAGTAGGTAGTGGATTTGCTATTACAAAAATAATCTTTTTGGAAATACACATCTTAAAATCAGATCCTCTTCAAGCTTCTTCTTATATTGATTTACCAAAAGAGATAAAACTTAAGAAAGTGGTTGTAAATATTCAAAACAAAGATAATAAATGTTTTCTATGGTCTGTTCTTGCTCACTTACATCCTCCACAATGGAAACCTGAAAGGGTTGAACATTATGAGAAATAGGAGAATACATTAAATGTTAAAGATTTAAAGTTTCCAATGTCATTGAGAGGTATTCCTAAATTTGAGAAAATGAATAATCTATCTGTTAATGTATATGGATTAACGGATACAAACAAAGTTCAGATATGAAAAATGTCAAACAACTATATAAATGATGAAACACACATTGACCTTCTCTACTTTACTGCAAAGGAAAAAAATCACATTATGCTTTCATCAAAAATTTATCAAGATTAACCAAATCACAACTATACAAGAGAAAAATGTAAAACGTATCCTTGTAAGAGATGTCTCAACTCCTTTCATACAAAAGAACGATTAAAGCAACATTCAAAATATTGTCGTAATCATAAATCAACCGTAATCAATTTACCAAAAGCAGGTTCAAACATATCATTCAAAGATTTTAACAAACCTATAAAACACCCGTTTGTGATATATGCTGATGTTGAAAGTATCCTTGAAAAGATAGATACTGTTTCTCCAAATCCAAATAAATCATACACAAATAAATAAAAACATATTCCTTGTGGTTTCTGTTATTACATCAAATCATCTGTTGGTGATGAATACAAGTTAGAACTTTATAGTGGAGAAGATGCCCCAGAGGAGTTTGAAAGACGATTGGAAAAAGACTGCATAAGACGAAGAGAGATAATGGTTAAAACCTATAAACCAATGTCATTAACAAAGGGAGAGAAAAAGGAATTTAGAGAGAACAGCATCTGTCATATTTGTGAGGAGAAAATTGAGGGAGTGGTCAAATTTCAGGATCATTGTCATCTTACTGGAAAAAAATTACTTAATTACAAGCCTCCAAAATTTATTCCTGTCTTTCTTCACAACAACGCTCACTATGACACACATCTATTTATAAATGAACTTTCAAAGTCATCTGGAGATATTTCTGCCATTCCAAACACAGATCAAAAATACAACTCCTTCACAAAAACAATTCATACATCCCCCATAACCCATATCAGATTTCTTGACACATACAAGTTCATGGCAAGTCCATTATCTAAGTTAGCATCAAATATTAAAAACTTACCGAATCTTAAATCACATTTCTCAAATCAAGAAGAGATTGATCTCTCATCACAAAAGGGAATATATCCATATGACAACATGGATTCATTTGAGAAGTTTAAAGAAACACAACTTCCTTCAAGGGAAAGTTTCTATAGCAAGTTGAATAAAACTCATATTTCCGATAGAGATTACACACAAGCTAAAAAGGTTTGGGAGAAGTTTAATATAAAGAATCTTGGAGAATATCATGATTTGTATTTTAAAACTGATGTATTGTTATTGGCTGATGTGTTTCAAACTTTTAGAACAGTCTGTCTTATAAAAATTCTTATGGATTAGACCCCGCTCACGATTACACAGCCCCGGGTTTGGCTTGGAGTGCTATGTTAAAAATGACAAAACAGAATTTGGAATTAATCAGTGATATAGATATGCTTTTTATGATAGAGAAGGCTAAAAGAGGAGGAATATCTCAAGTATGTTCCAAGAGATATACGAAAGCAAATAACAAATATCTTCCTGATTATCATAAGAATAAGGACAACTCTTACCTGATGTAATATGATGCTAACAATTTGTGTGGGTGGGCAATGTCTCAATCTTTAGCTTACGGAAAACTTAAATGGGTTAAAGAAAAACATTATGAAAAACTTTTACAAGACATTGTTGTCTCCTCTCAAAAAGAACTGGATGAAGCTGAAGTTGGATCTTATTTTGAGGTTGATTTAAAATATCCAGAAGAACTTCATCACAAACATAAAGACCTACCTTATGCCCCTGATAGAGAAAGTCCAAGAAAAGAATGGTGAAGTGATTACCAACGGTCATTTAATAAAAAAGGTAAATCTCCAGAAAAACTACTTACTACATTAAATGATAAAGAAAGTTATGTTTTGCATCAAAGGAACTTGAGACAATATTTATCTGCTGGGTTGAATGTGAGGAAAATTCATAGGATTTTGAAATGTCATTGATTAAAGAAGTATATTGATTTTAATACAAAAAGGAGAACAGAAGCAAAAACAGATTTTGAGAAGACTTTTATAAATTAATGAATAATGCTGTATTTGGAAAGACTATGGAAAATGTTAGGAATCGACAAAACTTAAGACTTGCTGCATCTTGGAAACAGGCTTCAAAGTAAATTAATAGAGCAAGTTTTGACCAAACAGAGGTGTTTTCAGAGAACTTTTGTGCTACTCATTTGAAAAAAAGAGTATTGAAATGGATAAACCTATTCATAATGGAACATCAATTCTTGACTTGTCAAAGTCGTTAATGTATGACTATTACTTTATTAAAAATAAAGTATGAGGATAATGTGTCTGTTATATATGGATACAGATAGTGTTCTATTAGAAATTAAGACAAGTGATGTATATGAGGATATGATTGATAATATTGATATATATGATACAAGTAATTATAAGTCAGGTGATGTGTTTTTTTTCATCAAAGAATAAAAAGGATATTGGTAAGTTTAAAGATGAATTGGGTGGGAAAGTCATGAGTGAATTTATTGGATTGAGATCAAAGTCTAATGCTTTCACGTATATTGATAATAACAACATTGAAAGGTGTGATAAGAAGCTAAAGGGAATAAAGAAAAATACAATCAAGGAAACAATAAACTTTAAACATTATTACAACTGTTTAACCTGAAAGAAGGAATACAGAAAAATGAATGCAATAAGAAGTTATAAACATCAATTATATACAGAAGAGATAAATGAAAAAGCATTAGGAGCTTTTGATGATAAAAGATATATTTTAGAGAATGGAATCAATAGTCTCCCTTATGGTTCAAAGTATGTGTTAAGATATTGGGTTGGGAATTTTAACAGGCCACCGCCATATTTTTACTGATTTATAAATGATAGAACCAAGCAATAACCAAACCAAAGAGTGGAGATGTAATCAGCCTTGGTATTTAAATGGGAAACAAAGAATGTGAGAAATATCAAATAAGTCTTATTGAAGAAATAACCGGGGTTAAAGTAGATGAAACAAATAAGCGAATAAATTTAATTACAAATAAGTTGGAGGATGTGAAGAAAAAATTAAATATCCTTGAATGGACTGAAAACTTTGAGGGTTATCAATTGAACAATGGAAAAACAATTCACGACAATGAATCTCAAAATGATATGTGGCTCAGGAGGTGGTCAAATAAGAGCATTAAGAGAAGTTTATAATTTTATTTCTGCTCAACAAAGACAC
This sequence comes from Eptatretus burgeri, assembly GCF_056783735.1. Taxonomy (NCBI): domain Eukaryota; kingdom Metazoa; phylum Chordata; class Myxini; order Myxiniformes; family Myxinidae; genus Eptatretus; species Eptatretus burgeri. The sequence goes on from NC_140978.1 coordinate 47,222,600, forward strand.
TTAAACCAAGAATGAAGTTATTCTTTGTGAATATGTGTACTCGATGGAAATGAATGTTATAAGAAAATTAAGTTATTCCCAAAAGTAGAACATGGATAAATATTCGTTGGTTCGCTCTTTGAGTGGAATGAAAATATGAAAGGGAAATAAGTGTTTTAATCAGCAAGTCTCAATCTTTCACTGTCAATTTTACATTTGCTTGCATGGGAGGGAAGGGGATAGGTGGGGAGAAAATCGGTCTCCCATTTTGAGCTTTTGGGGCTTGAGTCAGAAAGTTTTTCCCTTTTTCCCCATTCATTTGAATGGGCATCGCAGAAACCCCATTATCTACTCCCTTGTCCCCCCCCCCTTTCCCTTCCACAGATCTAATGTCTCTGTTCCCAAAGTTTTGTCCTTCCCACTCCCACCCCTCTTGTCTCATGCCCCCCTTTTGCGTTATGTGTTGGCTCTCATACGAGCGTCAACAAGGAAAATAAATAAATAAATAAAACCCGCTTTGATCAGACGCCTGACCCTAACCCTTGATGTTTTTATGCCTCCGCACCAAGGGTGCCGGAGGCATTATGTTTCCGGGTAGTCCGTCCGTCCGTTCGTCCGTCCGTCCGGATTTTCGTTTACGCGATAACTGAAGAAGCAAATTGTAGAATTTCATCAAACTTGGTAAAAAGGTAAAGTAAGACAGGGCAATTAAGTGATTAGATTTTGGGCCAGATGTGGTAAAGGACAAGGGTCAAAGGTCAAGGTCAAACTCTGAAATTTCATTGCTAACACCCTAACTAGAAATAAAAGACAGAATTTCATTAAACTTTGTGCAAATGTAAAGTCAGACAGGTCAATTAAGTGATTAGATTTTGGGACAGATATGATGAAGGTCAAGGGTCAAATATGTCAATACTCAAGTGTTTGTGCGGGAGAGCAGAGGCATACCCGTCGACTGCACGCAGTCGACCCTTGACCTTTACCACATCTGGCTCAAAATCTAATCACTTAATTGCCCTGTCTTACTTTTCGTTTGTACCAAGTTTGATGAAATTCTGTCCAATATTTCTTGAGTTAGGGTGTAAAGAGTAAAATTTCAGAGTTTGACCTTGACCTTTACCACATCTGACCCAAAATCTAATTACTTAATTGCCCTGTCTTACTTTACCTTTTTACCAAGTTTGATGAAATTCTACAATTTGCTTCTTCAGTTATCGCGTAAACGAAAATCCGGACGGACGAATGGACGGACGGACTACCCGGAAACATAATGCCTCCGGCACCCTTGGTGCGGAGGCATAACAAGAAAAAGACATCATGCAGAGCACAACACTTGTAAAATCCATCCGCCTCTCCAAAGGTTGCCATGGATACATGAAATTGTCCATTTCATCAAGATTAAAATTTACAATCTTAAATCAAAGTTCAGGTGAATCAGATGAAAATTGATTATCTTTCAGATTGAAATTGATTTTAGTAGTTTGACCTTGAGTTGACCTTTGAGCTTTTGACCACAAAAATAGTTGGTTTCCAAATTCAGTCATGGACTCTGCAATTGCTGCTTCATTATCAGGTTAATCAGATGAAAATTGACGATTTTTCAGAAGAAATTTGATGATTTTACAAGTTTGACCTTGAGTTCACCTTTTGATATAAAAATTGTTACTTTCCCAATTCAGTGATGGACTATGCAAATCATGTTCAACTTACAATTTAAATCGGATGAAAATTGAAGATGTTTCAGATAAAAATTGATGATTTTCGAAGTTTGTCCTTGAGTTTACCTTTGACCTTTTGACCTCAAAAACATTTGGTTTCCCAATTTAGCGATGCAATATGCAAATCTTGTTCAAATTTCAATTCAATCGGGTGAAAAATGACGATTTCCGAAATTTGACCTCAAGATGACCTTTGACCTCAAAATCAATAGGCTTCTCAGTTGAGACTACCTCTCCAATTTGGTAAAGTTTCATGACTTTCAGTTTTGAATTGTGAGCTGTTGGCGACAAACAAAAACAGAGACAGACAGACAGACAGACAAAATAACAAAAACGACTGACCAATACACTAGAAAAATCTTTGATTTTGCAAGTACCAAATGGACCCAAATGCAATACCCTCTCCTTTGGGCAAAAGGGTAAAAAGGGTAAAAGGGTGGTAAAAAGCCTTTAGGTGACTGGGCTAGACGTAAAGTAACTTATGCAGGCAGAGATACAATGGGGAGAGCACGACAAATTTGATTGGTCAAGACCGTGGAATTTTGCCAACTTCAGAGCCAAAGAAACTAAACTGCAGGTTTTTGGAAGTGATTTGTGTTCCACAATGTTCAAAATACAGAATTAAATTGAGATTATGCAGTTACTCGATCACAGACTGACCAACAGACTGAAGGAATTGGTTTACCCCGCTTTGCGCATGCACACGCATTAAGTAAATCAAAAACAATCACATTCATCAAAAGAAAAAAATAATGTCTGACCAGCTCGATTGAGGTCCACCAAGGTGAGGCCTTCAGCTACATCATGCAAGGACTTTCCACTGTCCTGTTCCAGCTGGACACATGTAATGCCCAGTTTTCTCTCTCCACCAGGCACATGCAGCACTCCTCGTTCAGCCACAGGGACACGCTGCTGTGTGATTTGATATCCTGCCTGCAAAGAGGAGGTTAAGGTGAAGCATATCAATCCATAAAATGATTGTGTGTGTGTGTGTGTGTGTGTGTGTGTGTGTGTGTGTGTGTGTGTGTGTGTGTGTGTGTGTGTGTGTGTGTGTCCTGCAGAACTCCAAAAACCACGAAACCAAGTGGCCCAAAACCTTACGTGTATGAGGGAACTCCATGGGAGTGCACAAATGAAAACTGGGGATTTGGGTAAATATAACCACCCATTTTGAAGATAATTTAAGGGATGATCAACGCTCATAATTAAAAACCAAAAAAGCCTAACCAAGAAGGTGGCACGCCATCCTGGTCAACTCAACCCGCCATCACCTCACAGGGGTTTTAAGCCACCATTTTATTTCGGGCCTGCTCAAATATGGCTTGACTTGGAACAGGCCGCATCGGTTTCTGTACGATAAAGCACTAAAATTTTTTTTTCACTTTCCTCACTCATATCATCGAATGTCTGATCTTCAAATCATCACTTTTGAAAGTGCTATACTTTTCAAATCGGGAGCTTGGAGCGATGCAATTTCCCCTACTCCTCTGCATTATATGATGCGTGATTCCATACTCCTCTGAGTTCTGAAGGTTAATCACGACAAAACTTTATACGATCACATTTTTTTGTACCACCTATAGTATAGGTCCTATACAATGAGTGAGATAGCGAGCTCCGAGCATAAAATATGGCACCAGATGTGAATAACTGTGAAGATGCACCTTACTTGGGGGTTGTAAACAGCCATTTTCTCACAACTTATAACTTTATATGGAATAGGCAAAGCCCAGAAGCGAACGTAGAATTCTTCTTACATTCGATGCTGCAATTTCCGGTTACTTCGGCCTGGATTCGGGATCAGTGATCAAATAATGTAAATCACAATTAAAAATTATTTTTTGATGATGCGGGAGATATCTTTATTATAAAATTAGGTAGACTTAAAACTGCTGGAGTATTTACTCTCTAGTTTTGTTGTTAATTTTTTAGTCATAAAGGTGTGATTGGGTATACTATAGATCAAATTAATTATTTGTGCATTTCTATAACCGTGATAACACCACTGCATATTACCTCAACATTACCTTCACAACTACACCGCCTAGAACAGGATCTCATCTGAAAAAATAAATATTACCTCAACATTACCTTCACAACAACAACTACACGTCGAGAACAGGATCTCATCTGAAAAAAAAAAAAAAATTCCTCAACATTATCTTCACAACGACAACTACACTGCCTAGAACAGGATCTCATCTAAAAAATTAATATTACCTCAGCATTATACCTCAACATTACCTTCACAACAACTACACCACCTAGAACAGGATCTCATCTAAAAAAATAAATACTAGAAGCGAACGTAGAATTCTTCTTAAGGCCCTGTCACACCTTGACGATTTAGCCAGCGTATGCCTGACGTATGCAAAATTTGGCTAAAACGCTGGCACACGTCGAATACGTTATGGGTGTTTGTTTCCGTTAAGAGAACGCTGGCATACGTCGTAGTACGCTGGCATACAGGTACATCTTTGTACGCTGGCATACGTCGTAGTACGCCGAGGTGTTAGACAAATTTTCCATGCTTGAAATTTTTCGACATATGCCAGCGTATGACTCACACGTTCCGCATACGCTTCGCCATACGTTGTAGGCACGTTACGCAATCGTTGACACACGTTACTTGTAAGTTACTCATAAGTCGAAACACGTCGAGGTAATGTTTAGCGTACCCGAAACTTATTTCTAACCTATGAGTAACGTGTTGTAGGCACGTTACGCGATCGTTGACACACATTACTCATAAGTCGAAACACGTCAAGGTAATGGTTAGCGTCAGTGTTCCAGACTCCCTGTTTTTTTTTTGTTTGTTTTTTTTCTTCGGCGTGACGGTGATGTCAACACTTCGATTTCTAGTGCGGTTATGATATAATATAATTAATAAGCTGCCGCTCAACGATTTAAATCATAACCGCACTGGAAATCGAAGTGTCAACATCAGTCATACCGAAGAAAAAACAAAAAAAACAGGGAGTCTGGAACACTGACGCTAACCATTACGTCGACGTGTTTCGACTTATGAGTAACGTAAAAGTAACGAGTGTCGACGTGCGTCAACGATCGCGTAGCATGCCTACAACTTATGCCAGCGTATGCGGAACGTGTGTCATACGCCGAGTACGTCGAGAAATTTTCAACATGCTGAAAATTTCTCGACGTACGACGACGTATGCCAGCGTGCTCTTAACGTATACAAAACTTACCCATAACGTATTCGACGTGTGCCAGCTTGGTTCGGCAAATTTTTCATCCGTCGGCATACGCTGGCTAAAACGTCAAGGTGTGACAGCGGCTTCACACTTCGATGTCTAGTGCGGTTATGATTTGAATCATCGAGCCACAGCCTATGAATAGCCTACGCCACGTGATCGTCGGCTATACGCTGCCGCGCAATGCATAAGTTAGACTATCGTTGGGCATAGGTTGTGAACGCCAACAACACGCTCAGCATTCGTTGGTATAAGTTATCTATATGTGATTGAAACATTCTGTGTACATTACTAATGCATTATGCATACGTCCAACACGTTATTATATGCCCAAAACTTTTAAAAAAAACATCAATAGTTCAGCGTACGCCAGCGTTTTACATACATTTTGATACCTTGCCATACGCTGGCTAAAACGTCAAGGTGTGACAGGGCCCTTACATTCGCTTCTGATTTTACCTATAACTTGTTCACAACTGTATACGCAATTTCCGGTTACTTCGGCCTGGATTCGGGATCAGCGATCAAATAATGTAAATCACGATTTAAAATTATTTTTTGATGATGCGGGAGATATCTTTATTAAAATCAGTGGAGGAAATATACATCATGTCTGATATTTGGGACTTTCATGTCTCCGACGATGCCTTTATCTCCCGGCATGCATCATTCCCCATGACAAAAACCGGAAGCAAAAAAAAACCGGAAGCAAAAGGGGTCATAGCCAACACACGGATTCCAAATTGCCAGGGTACTGTGTTGTTGTTGTTGTTGTTGTTGTTGTTGTTTCCTATTTCTCATGTGCATGCGTCAAGTATGAAGCTCACTACATTCGCTATAAACACACGAGCAACCACCTGCCACCATCTCCCATGTACATGTTCTGACTCTTGTGAGAAAAACATTCACCATCATCTACCCAAAAGCATTTGTTTTTTTTCATACATGGTCTTGGCTAGTGGAAGAGCGAGGACACAGAACAGACCATGACACAACATAACAAAGGGAACAGCAGGAGAAAGGGGGAAACGCCAATAGCAGGATGGTGGGAGAAGGTAGATGGAGACGGCCAAACATGGGATGCAGGTAATGATGAGACTGAGGGGAGAACACAAGGGTAGACAAGATGGACACAGAAGCAAATTTTGGGAAGGGTGGGTAGGTGGTTTAATGGGTGAAGAAACGATCATGGTTTTGGATGGGGGATGATTTGCTTCCTGTTTATTATCTTAGTTGTGCATCGTCACCATATTCTTACTAGTTCATGGTCAGAATAGGGTGAGTACATCAAATGCAAGAAAGCTTATAGATCCACTGAGATATGGATATGACACAAGCATTATGGAACAAATGCCTTTCTCTTGGATCAACAGGGTGTCACAGAAACACGTGCCAGGTAGATGTGGGAATGTGTGGGCATCTGATGATGTTGGATAATGGTTATTATCGTTGAGCTAAGCCTGCATTTTCACTTTCAGGTAGTCTTAGCAACAGGCCCAGTTGCGTGGAGTACACCAAAGAAAGTGAAGGTTACACCCTGGTGGATTACACATGACAATGACGGGGAAAGTGCCCGATGATTTTAACGAGAAGGAAGTTTCTCCAACATGGAAGCATTGTGGACAGGAAGCCAGCTGGTCGACCTCGGACAATCACCAGTCCTCACAAAGAAGACTATCTGCATGAAGCAGTGACATGTTCAGGGAAATCTGTGCAACAGATGCAATGTGAACTTGGAATTTTTAAGCCCAGTGTCTACTGTATGTATCCTGAAGAGGTATGAACATGACCTTCATAAAGCTCACCCTTGACATGGAATTAATGATGATCTGGAGAATTGACTCAAATTTGTTGTTGGAATTGGAGAACACTGTGACCAGAGAAGATGACTAGAATCAGAGGGAATGATTTGCTTCCTGTACAGTGCCTTCAGAAAGTAGTCACACCCCAAGACTTGTGTCACATGTTGTTATGTTACAGCCTGAATATAAAATGGATTAAATTAAAAAAAAAAAAAAAATTTCACCGATTTACACAAAATACCCCAGAATGACAAAGTAGAAACATGTTTTTCGAAATGTTTATAAATTCATTTAAAATGAAAAGCTGAAATGCCTTGAGTTAATAAGTATTCAAGTGGCTTTTTCGCAGGAGTGGCTTCCATCTTGTCATTCTTCCATAAAGCCTAGATTTGTGAAGTGCTGCAGAGATCGTTGTCCTTCTGAGATGTTCTCCCATCTCTGCCAAGGATCTCTGTAGTTCTGTCAAAGTGGTCATTGGGTTCTTGGTCACCTTCCTGATCAAGGTCCTTGCCCAGTTACTCAGCTTGGTCGGATGGCCAGCTCGAGGTAGAGTCTGGGTAGTTCCATATTCTTTCCATTTCCTAATGATGGAGCTCACTGTGCTCTTGCCTGTGAAATTGTATCATCTTGCCTGGCCTTACTAATCACAATTACTTCATCAGTTCCTTCCTTAATAGCTTCCCCACCCTCCGCTGACCTAAAAAAGCCTGCATTCCTTCTTCAATTCCCACTGCAAACCTTGCTGCCTCCTTTCTAGTTAACATATGACCATCATTCCAGAAACACTCCCTTTGTCCCTGAAATGATTCCCACTGCATCTTACATGTAAAACCTTCCTCCTGACACCATTCTTCCAGCCATTGGTTGACGCCTATTGCTCTACTCAAAATTTCTATATCATTTCCTAATCTTGGGAGAATCCCAGAAAACATGACCTCACAACCCTTTGCTTTCAGCCACTTACCCAATATTCTGTTTCTATTTTTTAAATCCTCTGAGTAAACTTTACCAAAATCATTCACACCTCGGTGTACCACAACCAACTTCTTCCTGCCGTGACCTGATGCAATATAGTTTACCCTTCCTTCAATGTCCCGAACTCCCGCTCCTTCAAAACTCCACAGAATTCTGTCTACAATCCTTCCTGCAGAATGAAGAATCTACTTATTTCATCATATCATCACCTTCAAAAACTGTCTCCCATACCTCATGTTGACCAATTTATATTGCTGCACCTCCATCACTGCCTGCACATTCTGCACCTCCACCACTGCCTGCACATGCTGCACATCAACCACTGCCACTGCCTGCATCAACATCACCTCCACAACTGCCTGCACCCGCTGCACCTCCACCACTGCCTGCACACGCTGCACCTCCATCACAGCCTGCACACGCTGCACCTCCATCACAGCCTGCACACACTGCACCTCCATCACAGCCTGCACACGCTGCACCTCCATCACTGCCTGCACATGCCGCACCACCATCACTGCCTGCACATGCCGCACCACCATCACTGCCTGCACACGCCGCACCTCCATCACTGCCTGCACACGCCGCACCTCCATCACTGCCTGCATACGCCGCACCTCCATCACTGCCTGCATACGCCGCACCTCCATCACTGCCTGCATACGCCGCACCTCCATCACTGCCTGCTGTATCCATCTTGTTTACCCCATGTCCTCCTCAACATCACTTATTTGTCCACGTCTTCCTCTATTTTCTCCCTCATCCCTGCTGTTGGGGTGTGTTCCCCCTCTATTTGTACTGTTCCTTTTGTTCTGTTATGTTCTCATACATTATATGTTACAGTTCCTACATGAGCCCCAACATTCATGCCTGGTGTTGGCTTAATGGTTGGGGTAGCAGGGTTTGGATCTGAGGGTCCTGAGTTCAAATCCTGCTCAGCTGTTGAATTAATACCAGGTGGGGTTAAGTCGGCCTGTCATTTTTCCGAGGCCGGCGAAATGAGTGCCAGCATGCTGGTATTCTGTGTCGGAGTGGCGACCCATCCAGGATTGTGCCCAATAGCAAGGAGACTGCTTAAGCAGCAACAACACTCTACACAGAGTATGGTCCCAATCTCCTCCTCCTCCTCCTCCTCCTACTCCTCCTCTCAACATTGTTTCAGAAAAAAAAAGTGTCACCTCATCTTTAACACCGTTTCTGGAATAAAATGTTAGAGGTAGTGGACAAACTCACCGGCATATCTGCGTAGAAATAGTGTTTGCGATCAAAATACGATCTCCGATTGATGTGACACCCGAGTGCTAACCCAGTGAGCACAACTGCTTCCACACAGCGTCGATTCAAGACCTGTAAACACACAGAATCAAAAAACAACATCACATTTAAAAATGTAAACTAATGAAGTATGTATACAGATTTCACATTACATGTACGGAATTACTCTTTAATCATTTACGTGGAAAGTTACATGTTTATGTTTTGAAAACAGCCTGTGTGCTGGTGGCATCATTTCTGGAAGCTCGGCTGCGCCGCTGATGCAGTTCCCCGTTACCAGTAAGCTGGTGCTCATTTTGCCAACCTCAGAAGGATGACAGGCTGAGTCAACACACCTGGTGCGATTTCAATGGAACGACAGAGGATCAAACCCAGGACCCTAAGATCTTAAGCCAGCCATCTTAACCGTAAAGCCAACACCAGGCTTGGAAGGTTACATGATAACATGGTTATCGAGTTTTGGCAAGTTACTTAGCTTTACCACTGGATATATCATTTTGATTTGTCTTAATGGTGCAGTCACCTGCACAAGCCCAAGTTAGATGAAGATTAATGTGTCATTCTCGATGACATCCTTAATCTGGAAAAAGTGCAAATAAGTTGTTCTTATGAAAGAAGCACACAGGAGAAAACTAAACAGAGCAACTAAAATAAAGAGACCTTCTCATTCAGACAGTTATTTCCTTAAATGCATGTTCAGATTAGCCCCATTCCCATGTCTAATGGGATTTTAAATGAGATGCGTTGAGAAGGGCAAAGAATAGATCCCCTCTCTTATGGGAAGCTTTTTTCTTTCACGAGCTCTGAAGCCCACCATTATATTTCCTCAGCAACGTTCTTTCGAGAGCTCCGACGCCCGCCTTTTTGAGAGCGCACGGGTCATCATGGCAACCGTGCACAAGTGGGGCGGGGTGAGCTTGGGGCGGACACTGCGCCGCCTAGACGGCCCGGAGATAAAAAAAAAAAAACGAATGGAGGTCCCTTCTGAGGCGAAAGAAAGCGGGGGGGGGGGCGGGGAGCCAGGGAGGGAGAAGAGAACGAGAAGTAAGCTTGAGAAGCGAGCAAGAAGCGGACGTTAGCGTGCAAACGAGGAGATGGAAGCGAGCGTGTGGTGCGCGTGTGGGTGTGAGCAGCGCGGCCAACGAGTGAGGCACGGGTCGGTCACCAACACCAGGGTCTAAACCCGCGACAGACGGTCTAGGTGCCTTCCAGACGTCGACTGGCGTTCAAGGCTGTTCACGAGAGAGTGCACGGCAAGGCTGGGTGCTGGCGACGGACGTGATACGTACGCACACATTTCAGGACGTTTTCACTTCACGGACGACTACTTTCTGGTGAGTGAGACGATTATCTCCCCCCGAATGATCTGTTGGGTGCGCATGTCTGTGTTTAGCTGTAGTCAACCCCCGATAAGCATCTGCTCTTTGTCTCTTTCCTGGCACTTTCATTGATTTTGCTTTGAAATTAATTCATTTATTTACGCCAGAAAATAAAAAGTTCTTTTTATTTATTCATTTTATTATTAATAAATCACTTGTCAATTTCCTACCTGTCCGTGTTTGTCCTTTCCTTCCATTGGTCGAGCATTGTTCGAACCGAGATAGACAGAGAGGTAATTACCACAGATTTGACCAAAAATAGTCGGCACGCACCAGCGGTTAAAACGCTCGGCCGCCCTAATTCAAATATAATCGAGATAACATTGGTGCTTTGCCGAGGGCGCGCTCCCCGCCCAGGTAACCACGTGACCCCTAGTTAAACGGAATAATTAGACGGTGGACACTGGAACTCGTGGTTATCTGGGTGGTGTTCGTGGTTCTAAAACAACCCACTGTACCATAACGTTAATTGTGAGCGGTGGCCCCAGGTCCGGCTCTACTGAGGACAACCGGGGATTAATCCTCCGAGTGACAAGCTGGTGTCTCGGTACCCGTGGTCGCAACAATATATACATATTTTTTTCTATATGCGTGTGTATGTGAGCTATGGTGAGCATGCACGTACATGTTGCCCAACCGATTGTGCAGGGAGTACTGTTATTGCTTGATTAGTGGTATTCCCTATGAGACAATTGTTGCCCGACGGGTGCACGCAGGGACAGACGGATGCAGGCACACCAAGAGCAAACTTCTTTTATATTATAGATTCCACAGATGTTTTTTCTTCTCCGATTTGTGTTTTAAACATGAGTAGTACTCCCCCCTCCCCCACCACCCCCATCCCACTTTTGGGTGGAATGATATGGGTACACAAGGGGAATTCGAAGTGGAGTACAACCTCTGCTGAAGCTGATTTGGTGATTAAATTGATGCAACTAATTTGTTTCTAAAGTGTTTTTCCAAGAGTATGTGACAAGAACACCTTTATTAGTCCCCCACTGGTTTCACCGGTGGGAACTGCAGGTTTGCTCTCCGTCTGTCCCACATGTTTTTTCTGAGTTTTTCCCATACCCTTTAACATATTCAAGTGAAGCTTGGTGAATGGCTTCATCATGACAAGTTACAGAACAAGTTTGAATTTCAGGGCGTTTCATCAATTTTTCACAGAGTTATGGCCTTTTTGAACTGAGAAAATATCACACAACAAACATGGGTCAGTGTTTCGCTGCACTGACTCCACCACACTGCTTTACACACCCATTGGCAGGACAACCAAGGGCGTAGCCAGAGGTCCAAAAGCGATGAGGCGAAAAGAGGTGAACTTGGTTAAGGTGACGGTGCCAGTAGCGCAATAAGAAAGCTGTTAGGGTTTCTCTGTTAGACAGAGAGGGGGAGAGTGAGGAGGTGGAGGGGGAAAGAGAGAAGGGAGGGGGAGGGAGGAGGGCGGGGGAGCAAGGTGGGTGGGAGATTGAGGAGGGATGGGGGAAGGGAAGGTCGCATGAGGTGAACGTAAGGGAAGACAGACATGCGATGGAGCATTAATTATAATTATGATTCATAGTCTCATCAAAATGATTCTGCATCTAGAATGTCTGAAATGCATTTTCAGACATTTTCAATGATGTTTCAATTCACGCAAAACCCCAATTTTCACTCCTGCACTTCCTTGGAGTTCCTTTAGTATGCATGCAAGGTTTCAGGCTGATAGGTTTCATGTTTTTGGAGTTATGGAGGACGGACGGACACACACACACACACACACACACACACACACACACACACACACACACACACACACACACACACACACACACACACACACACACACACACGTTTTTGCTTCATGTATGTACATCGGGTTATTCGCCCCATTGGAGTTCGTCTGTCCGAGATGGGGGCTTATGGATTTGGTCTCGATTTTCGTGTCAGTGCGTGCATGCATGTGTCTGCAACCACATTTCGGAGATATATGCACCAATTTTATTCGTACTTGGCAAAAAGACAACACATGATGGTATACATACATATGCACGTCACTTTTTTCGACATCAGATCGAAGATGGCCGACTGGTGGCCATTTTCTTACTTAAACGTTGCCCCAACCATTTCTTGGACATGCATTTTCTGATGTTCTTCAAACATGGCACACATATAAAGAATGATGGCTTACATATGTACGTCATTTAGTTTTAAGATCAGATCCAAGATGGCCGACTGGCATCAATTTTGTCACTCAAATGTGCTGCACAACCATTTCTCAGACAGCCATGGTCCAATTTTGTTTAAAATTGGCACAAACACAGTACATGACAGCATACACGTACACCCTTAATATTTTTTACAATCTGATCAAAGAAGGCCAATTGGTGGACTGGTGGCCATTTTAGTTGTACATAAATATGGACTCGCACTTTCACTCTACACAGCAAAATTACTAAAACAACGGGGGCTATGACATTTTATGTTTTTTTACCTCCGCCACCGAAGGTGAAGGAGGTTATGTTTTCACCCATTTCTGTCTGCCTGTCTGTACGTTTGTCTGGTTGGGTACAGGATATCTCAAAAAGTTGTGGATGGATCCGGATGAAATTTTGTGGACAGGTCCAGTGTTGTGTGAAATTTTTGAAATCTTGTGGACCGTCCTTAGAGCAGTTGGGTGTACTGCAGTTAGAGCAGAGGGTGGTGGGCTCTTTGTGCACTGCAGTTAGAGCAGAGGATGGTGGGCTCTTGACAGAGGAGTCCGAAGTGAAGGCTCGCTGGGCCGGTTACTTTGAGTGGCTGTACTCGGTTGATCCACGAGCTGTTGAGTTGGACGTCAGGGGTGTTACAATTCCTATTGCTGACCCTCCAATCAACTGTGGTCCAACTTCGTTTGTGGAAACAGAGGCTGCAGTGAACCAGTTGAAATGGGGCATAACTCCAGGGATCTGTGGCATCCATGCTGAACTTCTCAAAGCTGGTGGAAATGCTGCACTTGTGTCGTTGCATGCAGTTCTGTGCTCTGCCTGTAAAATAGGCATCATCCCAAATGACTGGAAGAGGGGCTTCGTTGTCCCTCTCTGGAAAGGAAAGGGTGATCACCAAGACTGCAACAACTACCGAAGGGTGACACTGTGCCGGGCAAGGTCTTTGCTCGGATAATTCTTGATAGGGATAATTCTTGATATGAACCATACTCTGGTACTGAGAGTGCTGTGAAGTGTGGTGGTACCATCTCTGATATATTTCCAGTTGTTACTGGAGTTCATCAGGGGTGTGTATTGGCCCCCACACTTTTCAGCACTTGAATGGAGTGGATTCTGGGGAGGATGTCGGAGAAATCAAGCTGCGGTGCATCGTTTGGGAATGTCAAGATCTCTGACCTTGATTTTGCAGATGATGCAGTCATCTTTGCGGAGACTCATGATATCCTTTTGGGGGCCGTCAAGGTGGTGAATGAGGAGTCGGAGAATCTCTCCACGACCTCAACATCCTCACCACAAACAGACAGACAGGACAGCAGCATCCAAGATGTCACCGAAAGCCTGGATCTTAGTTTTGACCCAAGAAACCCGTAATCCCAGCGGCTCCAACTCCTCATGCAGCACCTCGAGGGCCCCCAAAAGGATATCTAACGTCTCCGCAAAGATGACTGCATCATCAGCGAAATCAAGGTCCGAGATCTTGAAACCCGAGATTATGGGTTTCCTGGGTCAAAATGGCTTGGTCAAAACGAAGATCCAGGCTTTCAATGACATCTTGGATGCTACTATCTTGTCTGTACAAGTTTGTGGTGAGGATATTGAGGTCACGGAGAGATTCACTTATCTTGGCAGTGATATTCATGTCTCTTCTGGCTGTGAACCAGAAGTCAACAGATGTCTGGGTCAGGCCTGGGGAGTCATAGATTCACTGGATCATGGGGTGTGGCGCTGCTGGCACCTGTGTGGGAGGATGAAAGTCTGAGTCTTCAGTTCCTTGGTGCTTCCAGTCTTGCTCTATGGATGTGAGACTTGGACTCTGACCAGGGATCTGAGATGGAGACTTAATTCCTGTGGTACTAGGTCATTTCGGAGAATCCTTGGCTATCGCTGGTCAGACTTTGTGTCCAACGAGCAGTTGATGAGAGAGACTCAAAGGAGATGTGTTACCTGAATAGTCCGTGAGCGTCAGCTGCCGCTGTATAGACATGTGGCTCGTTTTCCTGACGCTGATTCTGCTCACAAGATTCTCTCAGCGAGGGAGCCTCGTGAGTGGAGGAGGCCAATAGGCCGACCACATGCCTCGTGGTTGCATCAGGTTGCTCAGCATCTCAAAGAGATGGGGATGGACCAGGCATCTGCCTGGGGGGTGGCCAGAAGGAGGCCCCTGAAGTACCGGCAGAAAGTGGACGCAGCGACGCGCTGCTCTGGCGCATGCTGCATACCTGACCTGACCTATTCAGTGTGTGACAAGGACGAACTGCTTTGATTTTGGTGAAGATCCGGATCAAACTACTATAATTCAACAATTCTTTTACCATTGAGAGAAGGGGCTAAAAATGATATACAGCATATCTCAAAAAGTTTTGGACAGATTCGGATGAAACTTGGTGGTCAGGTTCGGAGTGTGACAAGGACAAATTGATTCGAATTTGGTGAAAATCCGAATCTGGATGCCAGAATTATTTAATCTATAAAGCGATTCTTCACCATTGAGAGAAAGGGCCAAAAACGGCATAGTACTGTATAGCATGATATTTCAAACATGCAATGGGCCTGATATGTTCTCGTGGATCAGGCATTACAGGGCGGAGGTACGCACTCTACCCAGTCTCCTTCAAGTTAACTATGTTCTACTACTGTCTGGTGATTTACCATTGTTGTTGTACAAGCTTTATAGACATGCTCACATTGTAATGGTACTGTGCATACTTTAGAGACAATCCAGCATTCTAAATAGCTCATACTTGATATAAATATGTGTCCGACTGATGACTCCATCTTTGCTCTTTATTTCTTCGGGTTCCTTCTTGGTCTTCCGTTTCCTTATGTTTGCACCATATCCTGATGCTGTATGTACTGTGCTGTGCTTCCCCACTGATGGACCTCTCGTAGCTTGCACATGTTGTTACGTTTGAGCCAGGGGAAAACTGCTGAAATCTAACTGTCCGGCTTCTTCCCAACATCTTTGTTCTTTGTTCTTTTCATATTTTTCTGATATATTTTTTAATCATTCACTTTATTCATTCTAATTCTTGCTTTTTCCTTCTCATTCATCTTTTTTACTCTCTATTCCTGTCTTTCATTATCTATCTCTCTAAGGATACGTAAATTCTTGCAGAAATTTTTCTGCAAGGCTCACTTGGCTGCACCTGGATGGATTTGAGGGTTGCGGAGCAACGGCTGAAACCCGAATCCTATCCAGGTTCCTCCTGATGATGCCATCTTTGCTCTTTACTTCTTCAGGTTCCTTCTTGGTCTTCTGTTTCATCGTTGCTATCTGTTGGCACTATGCTTACCCTGCACGAAACAGGGAAGCAACACGGAGACAGCCGATCGACCTCATGGGAGCAACCCAGAATACATGGGGTCGGAAGTCTAGAGACATTCTGATAATATTCCACTGTTAACCACACCCATACAGATCTGATTGGCTCTCGAACAAATGCGTCTAGCGGCCCCGCCCCATCAGGATGATTGATAGTTGTAGTCCTGTCCACGTGTTCCCTTCCTATTCCTTTGCAAAGGAATGCAGTTTGGCATACTTTTCGTGGAATCTGTTCAAGCTATCAAAATTTCAATCATTTTGCACCTTCCTACTATAAAATGCAGTAGATTGGTGTTTTAGCCAAGTTCGTAGCTGAAACCAATTTTGAGTTAGACTGTCAGAAAAGAATAATAAGAAAAATAAGAATGACAAACAGGCACTTTTGGGTCTCATTTTTCTTGTTCAGCAATGACCTGAACACAAATCAAACCCTATTGTTTCCATTTAAAAAAAAAAAAACATTATTTACTTTGTTGAATCAAAAATGAATAAATTAGAGTTAAATCAAAAATGGAACGCGTGTCGTGCATACGCGGTAAGTTGGAGGTGATGAAAAACGGG
Source organism: Eptatretus burgeri (assembly GCF_056783735.1). Classification (NCBI taxonomy): domain Eukaryota; kingdom Metazoa; phylum Chordata; class Myxini; order Myxiniformes; family Myxinidae; genus Eptatretus; species Eptatretus burgeri. The sequence goes on from NC_140978.1 coordinate 47,239,012, forward strand.
TTGGTAGGAATCAAAAGTGGGGCTTTTATTTATTTATTCGACATCATTGAATGGTGAGGTGATACTGCACACAAAATCCCAGAGGGTGGTGATGTGGTCTTCAGTGAGGGAAAGCTCATGACGTCACAGCTGATTGATGAGAGCAATACCTTGCATATCTGCTGTAGGTCGCTCCAGCTATATCAGTCTGCGTTTCAATCCTTGCGAGTGAAATTGAAGCGAAAAATTGAATCATTAAAATTGATTTTATTTTCCATCTAACACAGATTTTGATGACACGAAAACGGGTTTGTGGGTTTTCAGACACAAAACGGGCCAAACCCGTGAAATGCTATCGGTGCTTGTGTAAGGGATGACGGCGGACGAGCTGGTTAGAAGGGTTTATGGAGAAGCAGGGCGAGCACCACTGTCTCTCATGCCGGTAAGGAAGCCCATGGAGAGAATGGCGTGTGGTGAAGCCCGAAGCCCGTGTGAATTATGGTGTGAAGGTGTAAATGTAAAATTAACTCTCGAGGTGTGATTTCCTGCATGCAGCACAGTATGTTCAAAAAAACAAAAACAAAATTGCAGTTCTTAATCAAATTGCTTAAAACAATAGAAAAGTACCACTGTGGCCAATCAAACATCCCTTTGGCGGGGTGAGCGGTGGAGTTTGGGTTATGCATCGGCCCTTCTGGCAATGCTCGAAGGTGAATTATTTGTCGGGAAGGAAATGATATACTGTTGAGAATTCGCGCCCGCCGGCGTGCGAGCGGCCACGTAACTCGAATCGCGGCACGTCGCCCACCGGACGGACAATTCCGTCGTGACCCTCTCGGACTAACGCCGGGAACTAGTCACGGGTGGGCCTTTCGGCTTCACCACGATCGTGCCAATCGGCCCCCCGCGTGGGATAGGGTTGTTCGCCAAATTCGACCTACCTAAGTACCCACACGGAGGGTAGACCGGGCGATCGCACCTCGCCGCAGGTCGACCCCGGACACGGGCCACTTAAGCGACCCGTTCCATACTATCGGGATAACCGAGCGACGTTATCGTCAACCTTGACGGTTCCGATTAATTATCGGGCGTATTTAGCCCACTACCAACCCTTTATGTGAAGTAAGATGGAGATTCAATTAAAGAAAAGACGAAGCGAAACGGGAAAAACAGTTCAAAATAAGGCACATTTATTCCGCGGCAAACGGAAAGCACACATATACAATTACAACAATTATGCACCAAAAGCAAATGTAAAAGAAACACAACAATTATGCACCAAAAGCAATTGCAACAAAAGAAACACAATGCAGATCTACTACCGACTACGCGAGCACACGGCAACACTTACACAGTTTTACTTTACAGACGGCGCCGACAACACATATACTCAAAAGCAAAAGAAAAGGGCCACCCTCAACGACAAGGGGGCAGACCTGTGGCGCGAGACCGGGTGGAGCCTATCCGTCTTGTGATGAGCCGCAAATGCTGCGGCGGTGCCCCGACTCCGCGCTCCTCCGTGGGTTTCATTGGCACTGCTTGGAATGGGGTGGGAACGGGGCCCCCTTTTCGCACTATCTCAGCGCGGGGGGGAAACAGGGGGGAATTGTTGATGCTCTGGGGAAAGAGGACAGCCGGCCTGCTTGGGTCCCACGACGAGCGACTCCACTGCGACCTCGACCGCGTTCCCGGCTTCCCCTCTCTGCAGCTCCCTGACAGACTCCGAACCCCGACAGACAGACTCTCCTCCAGACCCATCTTGACTGCTGCTGCCACACTCCGCCGCCGCCACACCTCTCCAACTCGCCCGAGCCCAAAACTGCGACTGCCTCCAACTGCTTCCAACCCAAAACAAAACTGACTGAATTCGCCCCGCACTCGGTGCTTTATAGTACGGCAGGAGAACCCATATGCAAATTTCCGGATCAGGATGAGCTCGGGGGCGGAGCCACGCTCGCCCATTGGACGGAGTAAAAGTGGCCGTGAACCTCCCCTGATCCTCGAATTTGCATATATCGATTCTACTCCGACGCGCCTGGAGGCGAGGCCAAATCGCCCCCCGCCCGCTGATAGGACGGATCAGAAGTGGGCGTGTATCATTCCTGATTCGACTTTTCCTCGGAAAGGCCGCTTTTTGCACCCGCGGCTCAGCGCGCGTCCCGCACGAGGCCAGGACAGCCTGACGCTCGGTGCCCACAAGCGGTGCGGGAATGGCCGCAGAAGGAGGAGAGGTGAAGGTGGTGGAGGGTTTATTGTGGCGGTTATGGCCATGGCGACGCTTGGAATGGCGGTGATGCGATGTTTACGGGAGCGAGCCGTGACTGTAAAGGTCGTGGCTGTTGGCGTTGTTGTTGTTGTGAAGCGGTGTTGCGGTTGGTGGTTGTTGTGTGATGGCGGTTGAGACGTGGTTGGCTCAAAATAAAGATAGAACAGAAAAACGGCTATCTTAAAGGGTCGCAGCCCGAATGAATCACATTTATTCCCTCTAAACAACAGGTTTGGGCTAACTACACATGTACTTACAGAGATATCTCACTTACAGGACCTGAATGGTGGTTTGCGAATTTCCTCAACCACAACAATACAAAGGGTCTAAAGTTACCATACGGCTACACAGAGTGCAAGTAGTCATTGCACGATCCTGTGCAACCTCATCCAAGGAAATGAGAACATTTACCCTATCATTGCAGTGGGTTGATCAGTATCTCAAGGAGATGGGGATGGGCCAGGCATCTGCCTGGGGGATGGCCAGACGGAGGCTGGGTTAATTTTTGCTGAGCTTTAAACAACAATCTTTGTGATGGTTTACTGAAGTCTAAGCAACCCAATCTTGATCGGGTGACCCAACTTGTTTTCCTTCTGACAATTTACAGACCAGTGTTTGTTTGTTGTGCTACTCCTACAATTCTGGGCCAATTACATCAAGACTTGCTACATAGGATCAGCATGACAAATTAATTTGTAGGGGTGTTTTTACCTTTGCTGGTGGTCTTGAGGGGAGGGGGAGGGGAAAGGAGGCAAATTAATTATTGATGCAAATGTATATTGTGTAGCGCCCCCTCCAGGTTTTCCCTGGTATTACAAGTCTCCACCATATACAGTACAGTGTTCCAGTCCCCACATTTTCCAGAACAGTGAGGTGTTTTGAATTTTTTATTTTTATATTTTATTTTGTATACACTGTCAAGGCTCGTATGAGAGCGAACACACAGAACATACAACAAGGGGAGCAGAAGACAAGAGGAGCGGGAGAGGGAAGGAGAAAAAAAGTGGGGCAAGAGACATGAGGAGATCTGTGGAAGGAAGAGGGATGGGGTGAGATCCACAGGGTAAACAAGATGGACACGACAGGGACTTTCAGGTCCTTGTATGACGGGCTTTCAGGAAGGAAAGCGGGGAATTTGAAGGTGGTGGCCTTGGGGTGGATTATAAGCAGTGGGTACGTTTTTTCTTCATACACATAACCTCATGGATTATTTGTTTTTTATGCCAACACACTCTGTTGTCTGAGTCTCAATTTGCAATCGTCCATTTTTTCCAATTTCAGTACCAATTCAGCCCACCTCCATAAATCTACCTCCTCCTTACCCCTCAACTATTATCCCCTCTCCTCACCCCTCCCATCTTGCCCCTCATCCTACCTCCGCTCTTAGCACCTCTTCTGCTTCAGTATAAACTCCTCTGCTGTCCCAAAGCGTGTGTGTTCTAACATCTATGTGCTCCATTCAAACCTAACATATCACTCTCTCAATCAGTACACTCCTCACACAAACATGCTCCTTCCTTCTTCGCAGCACACCTCCCCGTCTTCCCAACCCATCAAATATTGTACCTCCCCCTGTCCGCTCCCTTCTTCACCATAGCTCCACCAAGTCTCATCCTTCACCTCTCCTCACCTCTCCCAGCAACCTCCTGCACCTTGGCCGTGCCTGCTCTCATCGTCTCCACTCCCTCTCAAAGCAACCTTCACACTCATCCCCCTCCAACCTTCCCGCTCACCTTTCTCAACACCCACCCCCACCTCTGCCCTCTCACCCTTCTCCCTCCAATCTTCACCCTCACCCCCCCCTCCCAAAGTTTCCCCCCCCGACACACACAAAGCTGCCTCCTCCCCCTCCCCTCTCGTTCAATCTCATCACTCCACCTTCTCCAATCTTCAACCGCAATTTGCCCCCTCTCTTATTACTCTCCACTGTACCTCCACTCATCACCACCAAGCCTTTTCTACTACTCATCCGGCAGTCTCCCCAAGCTCTTCTGCAATCCTCCACACCCTTTCAACAACTCTCCTTACCTTCCACCACCCGCTCCTCTCTCGTTCTACCCTCCGCCTCCAGTGCACCCAAAATCTCCTACTCACCCTCTTCCTGAACAGTGAGGACCTCAAATATCCAGGGCCTACACTCAAACTGGACAGATCTTTCCATACAGGTTGTCACTGACAAACCAAACATAATCTGCTCAACATAAACTTTACTCCTTCAAGACGTCTCTGACTCCCCAGTATCTCTCCCTGCTTACTCCCTCCTCCGGTAAGACAGACGTGAGCCTCGTCCTCGTGGAGGAGTTAGTTGCTCTCTTCATCAAAGATTCTATTCCTCACTCTCCATGCACTGCCCTCAATCACCCACACCACCAGGAATCTCTCACAACGGCTTCACCTCCACTTTCTCTCTTTCCGAAAGGACTGTCTGGAACCCCCCCTACCCCCACCTTCTACTTTCTCAACAATCTCCTTGAAGTAGTCCTTTCATTCGTGCTTCTGGGTCTCATGAGAAACCATGATCTTTCCTGGGAAAGCCACATTTACAAGCTGGCCTCCAAAGCCAGTCGCCAACTGGGCATCCTCCGTCATGCAAAGTCCTTCCTTGGCACACCTGAGGTCCAAACAATATACAAAGCTTTCATCCGCAGCCTGATGGAGTACTGCTCTCTGGGCTGATGCTCCCACCTCTCACCTTTCTTGGCTTCACACTGTGAAAACCAAACCTTTTGGGATCAATGGTATCTCCCACGATGAGGCTGAGTCTTTGGGTCTCTCACTCTCTCACCACAGGCAGGTGGGTGGTCTTTCTGTCTTCGACCCTCTCCTCTCTGGCCTCACCCTTCCCTTCTCTGTCTGAGATATGTCTCTCCCATATTTCCACAAGGTGCTCAAGGTCCCCCAGTAACCCCTTTCTGGTAAAACTACCAAAATCACGAACCACTGCTCATCTTCACTGTTCATTTCTCCTTTTCCCCGCCTTTGAAAAAAAACTCCCACACTCTCTTCAATCCCACTCTTCCCTCCAGGTGTTCAAAACAGCTGTTCACCACCATCTCTTATCTTCCCCCATCAAAACCTCGATCTTTTCTATCCACATTAATCCACTCCAAATTCAATGCTTTCCTTCCTGAAAGTTCCTGTAGTGTCCATCTTGTATACCCCATGTTCCCCACCCCATCCCTCTCCCTTCCACAGATCTCCTCATGTCTCTGTTCCCCACTGTTTTGTCCTTCCCACTCCCTCCCCTCTTGTCTCATGCCCCCCTTGTTGTACGTTCTGTGTGTTAGCTCTTATACGAGCCTCAACAGTGCATACAAAGAAAGAAAGAAAGAAACAAAAACACAGCTGTCAGTTGCCGACACACCGCCCAAGTAAAGGTTTGCGTCAGAAGAGCATGTTGCATGCTTGGAACAAGACTGCCAGAAGGGCGGGTACTCCGCAAGTTATCCAGATATCTCCAACAGTTATATTACTGCAGCTGCTCCGAAAACGGACGTGTTTCCAATGAGTCTTGGGGCTTAAGTACTCCCATCTCTGAAGCTATAATTTGTGATGAAGTTGTGGAAGTTGGGAATAATATTTCAGGGTTTTCCAATAAAAAAGTGCGACGAACATGTTAAAAATGAAAAAGTATTTTGGTGGTCCGGCAGCCAGGTTCCTTGCCATTCCCTTCTTCCATCCCCTGACGCAATGGTGCATTCATCTTGTCTTCCTGTTTTTCTCTTTGAAAACCCATTATAAATTGTGTTCAATCCAAACAATTCACCAAAAATCTTACACAGTCTCTTAAAGAAGCATCATTGGTGATAAAAAGATGCGATATCAATCACCACCTCACACTCAACAAAAATACTTCAAACTCACAGGCATTGTGCCAGGAAGTGCAGCATCAAACAATGCCACACACGAGTTGGGTGGTGCCAGAAATGTCACTGCAGCACCAGAGAAAAGCTTGGAGGCCGAGTGAACTTGTGCATGGATCTCGAGGCCCACCACAGCCTCCCATTCAGCTCTGCAAATACCCACGAAGCACACCATGAAACAGTCAATCCCAAATCTACAACCCATCACCGGAAGGGTCCCCACAGCACACCATGAAACAGTCAATTCCAAATCTACAACCCATCACCGGTCGGGTCCCCACAGCACATCATTAAACAGTCAATTCCAAATCTACAACCCATCACCGGTCAGGTCCCCACAGCACACTATTAAACAGTCAATTCCAAATCTACAACCCATCACCGGTCGGGTCCCCACAGCACACCATTAAACAGTCAATCCCAAATCTACAACCCATCACCGGTCGGGTCCCCACAGCACACCATGAAACAGTCAATCCCAAATCTACAACCCATCACCGGAAGGGTCCCCACAGCACACCATGAAACAGTCAATTCCAAATCTACAACCCATCACCGGTCGGGTCCCCACAGCACATCATTAAACAGTCAATTCCAAATCTACAACCCATCACCGGTCAGGTCCCCACAGCACACTATTAAACAGTCAATCCCAAATCTACAACCCATCACCGGAAGGGTCCCCACAGCACACCATGAAACAGTCAATTCCAAATCGACAACCCATCACCGGAAGGGTCCCCACAGCACACCATGAAACAGTCAATTCCAAATCGACAACCCATCACCGGTCGGGTCCCCACAGCACACCATGAAACAGTCAATCCCAAATCTACAACCCATCACCGGAAGGGTCCCCACAGCACACCATGAAACAGTCAATTCCAAATCGACAACCCATCACCGGTCGGGTCCCCACAGCACACCATGAAACAGTCAATCCCAAATCTACAACCCATCACCGGAAGGGTCCCCACAGCACACCATGAAACAGTCAATTCCAAATCTACAACCCATCACCGGTCGGGTCCCCACAGCACATCATTAAACAGTCAATTCCAAATCTACAACCCATCACCGGTCAGGTCCCCACAGCACACTATTAAACAGTCAATTCCAAATCTACAACCCATCACCGGTCGGGTCCCCACAGCACACCATTAAACAGTCAATCCCAAATCTACAACCCATCACCGGTCGGGTCCCCACAGCACACCATGAAACAGTCAATCCCAAATCTACAACCCATCACCGGAAGGGTCCCCACAGCACACCATGAAACAGTCAATTCCAAATCTACAACCCATCACCGGTCGGGTCCCCACAGCACATCATTAAACAGTCAATTCCAAATCTACAACCCATCACCGGTCAGGTCCCCACAGCACACTATTAAACAGTCAATTCCAAATCTACAACCCATCACCGGTCGGGTCCCCACAGCACATCATTAAACAGTCAATTCCGAATCTACAACCCATCACCGGTCGGGTCCCCACAGCACATCATTAAACAGTCAATTCCAAATCTACAACCCATCACGGGTTGGGTCCCCACAGCACACTATTAAACAGTCAATTCCAAATCTGCAACCCATCACCGGTCGGGTCTCCACAGCACACCATTAAACAGTCAATTCCAAATCGACAACCCATCACCGGTCGGGTCCCCACAGCACACTATTAAACAGTCAATTCCAAATCTACAACCCATCACCGGAAGGGTCCCCACAGCACACTATTAAACAGTCAATTCCAAATCTGCAACCCATCACCGGTCGGGTCTCCACAGCACACTATTAAACAGTCAATTCCAAATCTACAACCCATCACCGGTCAGGTCTCCACAGCACATCATTAAACAGTCAATTCCAAATCTACAACCCATCACCGGTCGGGTCCCCACAGCACACTATTAAACAGTCAATTCCGAATCTACAACCCATCACCGGTAGGGTCACCACAGCACACCATTAAACAGTCAATTCCAAATCTACAACCCATCACCGGTTGGGTCCCCACAGCACACTATTAGACAGTCAATTCCGAATCTACAACCCATCACCGGTCGGGTCCCCACAGCACACCATGAAACAGTCAATTCCGAATCTACAACCCATCACCGGTAGGGTCCCCACAGCACAACATTAAAGTCAATTCCGAATCTACAACCCATCACCGGTCGGGTCCCTGCAGACCTTTTTGGCAGACCTTGGGCACTCTGCGGAAATATGAGGGTGACAGATCACAGAGTAGGGGGGAAGCCGGAGAGGAGACGGGACAGAAGACAAAGACCAATGACCTTCCTGCGGTGAGAGGGAGACAGGGACAGGGACAGGGACAGGGACAGGGACAGGGGCAGGGACAGGGGCAGGGACAGAGACAGAGGCAGAGACAGACAGACAGAGGCAGAGACAGACAGACAGAGGCAGAGACAGACAGACAGAGGCAGAGACAGACAGACAGAGGCAGAGACAGACAGACAGAGGCAGAGACAGACAGACAGAGGCAGAGACAGACAGACAGAGGCAGAGACAGACAGACAGAGGCAGAGACAGACAGACAGAGGCAGAGACAGACAGACAGAGGCAGAGACAGACAGACAGAGGCAGAGACAGACAGACAGAGGCAGAGACAGACAGACAGACTCAGCTTCAGCTTCATCACAGAAGATATCAATGATCCGAAAAGCCTTTGTTTCCACAGTGTGAAGCTGAGAAAAGTGTGAGGCGGGAGCACCAGCCCAAATGGAAGAGCATTACTCCATCAGGATGTGGATGAAAGCTTTGTAAATGATTAGAAGCTCAGGTATACCAAGGAAGGGCTTGGCATGATGTGGGATCCCCAGTCGGCGACTGGCTTTGCAGGCCAGCTTGCAGATGTGCCTTTCCCTGGAAATATCATGGCAGATAGTGAGACCCAAAAGCTTAACTGAAGGGACTTCAAGGGGATTGTTGAGAAAGTAGTTGGGGTGGGGGAGGGGGGTTCCAGGCAGTCCTTTCAGAGAGACATGGTAAGCGTGCGAGGTTTGTCAGGATTGAAAGACATATTCCAAGTGTTTGACCAGCTTATGATTTTTATCCAGTTCTGTAGAGAGTGAAGAGGCTGCTGCTTTCTGATCTGAGGGATGACAGATGGTACGGCAGAGGGTGGAGTCATCAGCATTTGAAGCGACAAAGAGAATTTTCCAGAGAGACAGATATCATTGATGAAAACCAGAAAAAGCACAGGGCCCAGAACGCTGCCTTGAGGAACTCCAGCCTGGATGGGAAGAGGGGATGAAAGAACTCCATTTAGGGCCACACGTTGGCTACTACAGGATAGGAAGTCTGCAAGTCATGAGTGGAGATGGCCTTGGATACCATATGAAGAAAGTTTGGTGAGCAGAGCAAGGTGCCAGATCGTATCAAAAGCTTGCGATATGTCTAGGTAGATGGCTCTGATCTCACGTTTGGCATTGAGGACCTCCATATTTAGTCCAAGAGCATTAGGTCAAAATAGGCCCTAACCTGGACATTTTTGGTAACAAGCTGATTTTTTCAGGATAGGTCCAGGAATATGTCTAGAATAACATACTAAAAGTCCTCATAAATCCTCCTTGAGCGTTTTTCACAATCCAAGATGGCGTCCAAAATGGCCGCCTCTTCTGTTTTTCTCATAACTTTGCAAGCAGGTTTCCCCAAAACACACTTTAAATGTCTACATATATGTTTTGAAGTACGAGGAACTCATTAGAATATATCTTAAGAGATGCTGAAGCACGCAAGTACCAATAAGACCTCTTGAGTTCTTCCAAAAGTCCAGGCAGAAGCAGACGCCGACACCCTGATTGTCTCCACAGCACTAGCACTGGCAGAGTCAGAACATGTGCCAGTTGCTGTCGTTGGTACGGACACAGACTTACTGGTAATGCTAGTTGCTCGGGCAACCTCTTCCACAGATGTGTACATGCTATGCCGCAGTAATCCTGTCACGGTCTTCAACATTCATGAGATTCAGCATGCCATAGGGGACACAAGAAATCACTTGATGTTTCTTCATGCTGTGACGGGATGTGACACGGTCTCTGCGATCTATCGTCAGGGCAAGCGTAAAGCTTTCAACATGGTGCACAAGAAGCGGGACTACGACTTGCTGGATACCTTCACAAACAGTGGAAGCACCCATGACGAGGTGGAAAAAGCTGTGGAAGGCTTCATTCTTAAGCTTTATGGAGCCAGTAGTTTTGAATCTCTTGATGACTACCGTCACATCGCATACAAACGGGCAATCGGTCGCAGTTCCCCGAGTTCATCCTTTCAGCTAGAAAGTCTACCTCCAACTAGTGCTGCAGCAAAGCAACATTCATATAGCGACTATCTTACCATCCAGGAATGGATGGGTAACTCCTTATCTCCAACAGAATGGGGCTGGCGATTTCAGGACGGGACTCTCACCCCGGTAGAAACAGACATTGCTGTTGCACCCGACACTTTGCTGAACATGGTGGCATGTGGGTGTAAACCAGATGGTTGCAGAAGCATGACATGTAGCTGCAAGAAACTTGGGCTCTTTTGTACCTCAATGTGCAGTAAATGCAGTGGTCTCAATTGCAACAATACAGCACCAACTCTTATAGATGCCGACGATGATATTACCCCAACTTCAGAGGACATCACCATTGAAGATACAGCATCCGACGATGAAGACAATGACTGATGCAACTAGGTGTGTGCATGCGTAAGGTAAAGATTCATCTGAAACTTTTGAGGTTTGAATCTCTAGCATGATCTTGTTTTGAATGTCTTTGCCTCTTGAAACAGGCTAAAACAGCAGTGTGTTGATAAGTGGCAGACATTTTGAGCACCATTTGAATTTCAGAAAGAACTTCAGCGGTTTTATTGTTTCCTTTGTACTTCAAAGTATCTGAATGAGTTCCTTATTTCTCAAGACATAATATATTTCGAGATTTAAAGTGCATATTGAGGTAACTTAGTCACAGGGTCATGAGAAAAACAGGAAATTGCAACCATCTTTGGCGCCATTTTGGATTTTGGGACTAGTTAAAGTAGTTTTATTGGTATAGATATGCGTGTTTCAAATTTGCGAATAAGAATTTATCTAGATTCCTTGACTCCCATAACATATATAAAGACATTTTAGTGTGCTTTATTGGGTTACTTATGTGGTGAATTAACGTGAATTGAGGGACATGACGCGGGATCACATGTTGTGCGTCTCGCGTATAAGGGGAGGTCTCTGCGGTACGAGTGATTGTCCCCGGGGCATTGCTATTGACATCGGCTGTCCACTTGATGCTCGTTAACTGAAGGTGCTCATTGACTGGTGAGAATGGAGATTATATCGAACTCCGTGCTTACGCGGATTGTCTGCCATGGTTAACTGCACATGTATACGTTACTGCTTATGTACTCCTAGCTGAACCTGTATTCCCCGGTGTGCCCACAGAAGCGGCTCCAATCAAATGGAATAAAGCCTAAACTCTGAAGGTTCATCTCTCGCTTTCATTTCAATTTATTCCATTTAATTTTCTCGGCTCTCTCAACCAAAGATGGACAAGATCTACAAACCAGAGAGGTTCGACGCAGACCCGAACGCGGCTGACGCAGAAATGAAATGGTCACATTGGTTCTGTTCCTTCTCACACTATCTGACCATCATCGCGGAGGGAGCTGACAAATTTGCCGCTCTCGTGAATCATGTCTCGCCCAGCGTGTACAGGCTCTTCTTGGGGTGCGACACTTACGAAGCAGCGATCGAGGTGCTGCAAGCGCTCTACGTGAAGCCCAAGAACGAGGTATACATACGACATCTTCTCAACACACGCAAGCAAGCAGCCGGGGAGACAATCGATCAGTTCCTGCAAGCTCTGAATCAGCTGGGAAAAGACGGCAGCTTCCGGGCGGTAAGCGCCGAGGAACACCGAAAGGAAGCGACCCGGGAGGCATTCATCCAAGGACTTAGATCAGCCCACATACGGCAACGCTTACTAGAGAAAGCGCAACCCACTCTTGACAAGGTAGTCGATCAGGCTCGAGCGATGGATACGGCTCAGCAGCAATCCGAGTCATTTGGGACACCGATGCTGCTCATGAACGCTGCTACGATGGGAACTCAAGGAACCCCACTGGCACAGACACAGCCAGACATAGGGGATGGAGAAACACCCGAGGAGCCGGATACCCAGACCTCGTCAAACTCCTCAGCAACTGCTCCGGTTGGTAAATGCTTCTTTTGTGGGTACAAAAGGCATCCTCGTCAAAAATGTCCCGCCAGAGATGCCACATGCATGAATTGCGACAAGAAAGGGCATTATGCCAGGGTATGTAAATCTACTCTAAGGAGAAATAAACCCACTTCTGCGGCTCTCTACTCGCAAAATAAATTGACTGCAGCCTCCCCGGGGAATCTATCCAAGGCTATCATCAACGCACGAATTAACGGGCATATGGCTGAGGCACTGATTGATACCGGTAGCTCTGAAAGTTTCGTCAACAGCTCGCTAGTGAAGGGCAGGAAATGGGTAATCCACCCGACTGACAATACGGTATGCATGGCCGCCACCTCACTACAATCCCGCGTACGAGGGTACTGCAATGTTGAATTGGACGTAAAAGGGTACACGCATCGGGATGTAAAGGTGCTGGTGCTTCGTGATTTGTGCGCAGACGTAATTCTGGGTCATAATGTCCTCAAGCAGCACACGAGCGTCGAAATACCCTTTGGAGGAAGCAAGCCTCGTCTAATTTTAAATGCGTTGACCACCGCGGAGGTGACGTCCCCCCAGCTGTTCGCTAACTTGTCGCCGGTCTGCAGACCGATAGCGATCAAATCGCGGCGATATACCACTGCTGACATGAATTTCATCACTTCGGAAACCAAGCGATTACTGGAGGAGGGAATTATAGAACCGAGCGATTCGCCATGGCGCGCACAGGTGTTAGTAACCAGCAGTCAGAACCATAAGAAACGGATGGTTGTCGATTATTCCCAAACGGTCAATCGCTTCACCCAACTCGACGCCTACCCCCTGCCGCGCATAGATGAGATGGTCGAACGCGTGGCCAATTATAAGGTATTCAGTACCATCGACTTGCGAAGCGCCTATCATCAAATTCCCATCCGAGAGGAAGACAAACCTTACACTGCATTCCAGGCAGGGCGGCGCCTCTACCAGTTCAGAAGGATACCATTCGGTGTCACGAATGGAGTAGCTTGCTTCCAACGGGTTATGGACGACATCATCTCAGATGAAAACCTCGAAGACACTTTTGTTTACGTGGATAATGTCACAGTGTGCGGTAGGGATCAGAGGGAACATGATAGGAATCTGGACAGATTCTTGAGCATTGCTAGAAAATATAATCTGACTCTCAACTACGAGAAATGCGTATTCTCGGCAAGGTCAATTGACCTTCTCGGCTACACAATAGCCGACGGCACAATTAAGCCTGATCCTGAGCGATTGCGCCCGCTCCGTGAGCTTCCACCACCTCAGGACTTGCAGACAATGCGCCGGGTGATCGGGATGTTCGCTTACTATGCAAGATGGATTTCGCAATACTCCGAGAAAATACATCCCCTAGTGCATTGCAAAAACTTTCCACCAGATGCCGCTGTCGTAAGAACTTTCCACAATCTCAAGGATGATATCAGTAAGTCCGTGGTTTTATCGATCGACAGCTCGGTGCCCTTCGTGGTGGAGACCGACGCTTCAAATCACGCCATAGCTGCTACACTTAATCAGTCTGGGCGGCCGGTCGCATTCTTCTCGAGAACTCTCTCTAGAAGCGAGCAGAGACACTCAGCGATAGAGAAGGAAGCGTACGCCATCGTTGAAGCGCTGCGGAAATGGAGACATTATTTACTGGGAAACCACTTCACGCTCGTTACGGACCAACGATCCGTGGCTTTCATGTTTGATGGGAAAAATAACGGGAAAATTAAGAATGAAAAAATTATGAGATGGCGGATAGACCTAGCTTGCTACAGATACGACATTGTTTACCGGCCCGGGAAAGAAAACCCTGCTGCAGATACCTTCTCCCGGGTCTACAGTTCGGCAACAATCAGTCAGGCTTTGCAAGACCTCCATGTGTCTCTGTGCCACCCAGGGGTAACCAGGATGGCACATTTCGTACGCAGACAAAATCTTCCCTATTCTGTTGAAGATATTAAACAAATGAATGCTTCATGCCCTGTTTGTGCTGAACTAAAACCCAGATTCTATGGCGCGGCATCTGGCAGACTGATCAAGGCTACTTCCCCCTTCGAGAGACTAAACATCGACTTCAAAGGGCCCCTACCGACCGAAACAGACAACAGATACATATTCACCGTTGTTGATGAATATTCAAGGTTCCCTTTCGCGTTTCCGTGCTCGGATATGACCTCGGGCACTGTCGTAAAATGTCTCTCTGACCTCTTCGCTATGTTTGGGAGACCTTCGTACATACATTCAGACAGAGGGCCGTGTTTCATGTCGGCCGGGCTAAAACAATTCCTATTAGAGCACGGCATAGCAACTAGTCGAATGACGGGTTACAACCCACAGGGAAACGGGCAGGTGGAACGGTATAATGGAGTTATTTGGAAAGCCGTAACTCTGGCGCTGAAATCGAGAGGACTGGGCCCCGAGCGATGGGAGGTTACTCTTCCCGACGCTCTGAATTCCATACGCTCTTTGCTCTGCACGTCCACAAATGCCACTCCTCACGAACGTATGTTTACTCACCAACGACGTTATGTTGACGGTCAAACGGTGCCCAACTGGCTGACCCACCCCGGTACAGTGTTCATGAAACGCCCGGTACGACAAAGCAAGTATGAACCGCTGGTGGAGGGGGTCGAACTCATTGACACTAATCCAGAGTATGCTCATGTCAGGCTCCCGGATGGCAGGGAGACCACTGTGTCGGTTCGCCATCTGGCTCCCTCAGGTACTCCTCCCGCCGGTACACCACCTTCTGGCACTCCTCCTTCTGACATTTCCTCCCCAGGAACTCCGCCAGGCGACGGGGCTGCCGCGTTCCACCCGAGAGCGATCGAGGAGTCATCCCCGGCACAAGTCGAGGCTCACCAAGAGGATCGGGAGTCTCCCTCAAGTGAAACTGCCGTTTACTCCCGGAGAGGTCGACGAATAAGGCCCCCTCGACGACTCAATCTGTAAAGGGGATTATCAGCATTCTCGCTGCTCATGCTCCTATATGCCCATTATATCATATATCGATGCTCATTTCCATGCTCCTACAACTCAAAATAATCACTGCTTGGCATGTATGCTTCTGTAGATCTATTAGTCCGCGTTGCTTGAAATGTATACTCCTATAGTGCTAAAGCAATCATGGTGTGTAAGATGGGCCCCTAGTTACATTTTAAAGGTGGGGAGAATGTGGTGAATTAATGTGAATTGAGGGACATGACGCGGGATCACATGTTGTGCGTCTCGCGTATAAGGGGAGGTCTCTGCGGCACGAGTGATTGTCCCCGGGGCATTGCTATTGACATCGGCTGTCCACTTGATGCTCGTTAACTGAAGGTGCTCATTGACTGGTGAGAATGGAGATTATATCGAACTCCGTGCTTACGCGGATTGTCTGCCATGGTTAACTGCACATGTATACGTTACTGCTTATGTACTCCTAGCTGAACCTGTATTTCCTGGTGTGCCCACAGAAGCGGCTCCAATCAAATGGAATAAAGCCTAAACTCTGAAGGTTCATCTCTCGCTCTCATTTCAACTTAGTTGCAGAGTTATGAGAAAACAACAACAGGAAAAGGGGCATTTCGGGCGCCATTTTGAATTTCAGGATGAGCTCAAGTGTTTTTATTGGTAAATGCGTGTTTTTGAAAAATTCCCAATAAGTATATGATTCATTTCATTGAGTCGCAAAACATATATTAAGACATTTAAAGTGCGTGTTGAAGTACCTTGGTGTAAAACCAGAAATGGCAGCAATTTCAGACGCCATTTTGGATTTCTGAAAGAGCTGAAGCGGTTTTATTCATTTTTGTGTGTTTCAAAATCTTCCAATATGTATTGTATTGAGTTCCTTATACTTCAAAACATATGTGTAGACATTTAAAATGTGTTATAGGTAAACCTACTTGCAAAGTTATGAGAAAAACAGGAAATGGCGGCCATTTTGGACGCCATTTTGGATTGCGGAAAACGCTCAAGGAGGATTCATGAGGACTTTTAGTATGTTATTTCACACACATTCCTGGACCTTTCCTGAAAAAATCAGCTTGTTACCAAAAATGTCCAGGTTAAACCCTAATGCTCTTGGACTAATTGGGAAAGCAGAAGCAGCATATCCAGGGTTGTGTGATTCGGACCGAATCCAAAAGGATAATCGGAAATCAAGCCATTGGAGAAGAGGAAGAATTTAATGTCTGAAGCGATGATGGATTCCACAACCTTGCTGATGAGTGGGAGAAGGCTGATTGGTCTGTCATTGTGCAGATCTGTTTTTGCACCTTTTATGCAGAGCAGTGATGTTTGCTGATTTCCAAGCAGATGGTAGATGACCTTGAGCAAATGAGGGTGAATAGAACAGAGAGAGGGTGAGCAAGAGCAGAGGAGCAGGTTTTTAGGACACGTGGGCTGATGCCATCTGGAGCAGAATCTGTGTCGAGGTTTGGACAGCAAGCTTGTCAGGAGAAAAGGACACATAGTCCAGGGACAGTTGGATGCGACTGGGTAAGGTGGGTGGAGAAAGTGATGGGTTTTGAACACAAGATTTAGATACAAACACAGAGTTTAGGCATTCAGCCTTTTCACGTGCAGTATCAGCAGTGCGGCCATTTGAGGCAAGGGAGGGGATGGAGGGGGACATACACCAGACACAGACTTGATTAGACACCACCAGGATTTGGAGGAGGGAGAGAGATTTGAGAGTTCAGACCTGAGATTAAAAGATATTGTTTAAAGAGCCAGAAGTATTCCTGTGGATGTGGAAGAGTGACAGTATTGCATGGAGAGTGAGGAATATAGTTTTTGATGAACAGAGTAGCTCTGCCGCCAGGACTAGGCTCAGGTCTATCATACCGGAGGAGGGAGTAACCAGGGAGAGATGCTAGGGAGTCAGAGACGCCTTGAAGGAGGAAAGTTTCTGTTAAGCAGATTATTTCTGGTTTGTCAGTGGCAATCTGTATGGAAATATCTGTCAGGTGAGAGCGAAGGCCCCAGATGTATGAGGTCCACACTGTTAAGAAAGAGGGAGGGGAGGATGCTTTGGGTGCAGGGAAGGGGAGCGGGAGTGTAAGACAAGGGAGGAAGGGCGGGGGGAGGTTGGGAGAGATGTTGACAGAGTGTGGGGGATTCCAGAAGAGCTCGGTGAGAGTGTCGGATGAGGAGGATAACAGGCTCAGTGTTGATGGGATGAGGCACAGTGGGGAGTAATGAGGGAAGGGGCAGAGGGTAGTTGAAGATTGGAGAAGATGGAGGGATGACATGGAAGAGAGGGCAGGGGAAGGAGGCAGCTTTGTGGATGCGAGGGGGACAACTTTGAGAAGAGGGAGTGAGGGGGGAAGATTGGGGGGAGAAGGATGAGAGGGGAGAGTTGAGGGAGAAGGGTGAGTGAGTACTTTTTGAGAAAGGTGAGAGGGAAGCTTGGAGGGGGAAAGAGTGTGAAGGTTTCTTTGAGATGGAGGGGTGAGAGGGAATCTTTGAGAGGGAGGGGAGACGATTAGAGCAGGCATGGCCAAGGTGTTGGAGGGCGATGGGAGAGGTGGGGAGAGGGGAAGGATGAGACTTGGTAGAGGTATGGTGAAGAAGGGAGTGGGCAGGGGGATGTACAAGATTTGAGGGGTTGGGAAGAGGGGGAGGTGTGCTGAGAGGAAGGAAGGAGCATGT
Organism: Eptatretus burgeri; assembly: GCF_056783735.1. Classification (NCBI taxonomy): domain Eukaryota; kingdom Metazoa; phylum Chordata; class Myxini; order Myxiniformes; family Myxinidae; genus Eptatretus; species Eptatretus burgeri. The sequence goes on from NC_140978.1 coordinate 47,256,976, forward strand.
TTGTGGTGATGAGGTGTTTACTGATTGAGAGAGGGAGGTATATGTGAGGTTAGAATGAAGCCCACAGATGTTAGAACACCACACACTTTGGGACAACAGGGGAGGACCTGATACTGAAGCAGAAGACATTGAAGAGGTGTGAAGAGCGGAGGTAGGATGGGGGGAAAGATGGAAGGAGTAAGGAGAGGGGATAACAGGTGAGGGGTCAGGAGGAGGTATATTTAAAGAGGTGGGGTGAATTGGAGCTGAAGATGGGGAAAAAGGACGATTAATGGAACACGAACATAAATTAAAAAGTGGGAGTTTTAAAATTTTAAAGTCAGAGATGTGATTAAAGACATTACGTGAGGGATGCAATGAAGGAGAATTAAGAGAATGGAGAAAAGAAACGTTGTGGCAGTGGGACGTTTGACACGGGGTGAAGGAAAGGTCGAATTGAAAACAGACTTTTGAAGAAGAGTTGTGAATTATGATACAATACAGAGAACCACATGTGGGAAAAAGGAAGTTGTACAATTTTAAGAGACCGTTTTTTTATATATTATATAAGATTCGGTAAAGCGAAGGTTGAAGAAAAAAATCATGAAGGTGTATGGTGAATCTTCTCTTCTTCTTCTTTCGGCTGCTTCCCGTAAAGGGTCGCCACAGCGGATCATCTGTATGATCCGCATAGTGATTTGGCACATGTTTTACGCCGAATGCCCTTCCTGACGCAACCCTGGTCGCCTCTTACGATACAGGGATATGGTACACCTATTTTAACCGAGGTATACACCGGCCCAGTTCACTGGTACTCATTTCGCCGACCTCAGAAGGATGACAGGCTGAGTCAACCCCCTGGTGTATTAATTCAGTGGCCCAACGGGGCTTGAACACAGGACCTTTTGGATCCCAAGCCGCTGCCCTAACCACTGCGCCAACACCAGGCTGCATGAAGGTGTATGGTGAATGTGGGTAAGCAAAAGTAGAAGGAAGACGGAAGATCGGCAGAATAATAAGGAAGAAGAGTCGGTACAGGAAGTCACGTGGTTACGTGGGGTATAAGGTGAGGAGGTCAGGTCAGGTCAGGTATGGGAGCATGTGCCAGAACAGCACGTCGCTGCGTCCACTTTCCGCCGGTACTCCAGGGGCCTCCGTCTGGCCATCCCCCAGGCAGATGCCAGGCCCATCCCCATCTCCTTGAGATGATGGTCAACCTGTTGCAACCATGAGGCACGTGGTCGACCCACTGGCCTCCTCCACTCATGAGACTCCCTCGCTGAGAGAATTTGGTGAGCAGGATCAGAGTCAGGAAAACGAGCCACATGTCCATACAGCCGCAACTGACGCTCACGGACTATGCAGGTAACAAATCTCATCCGAGTCTCTCTCAGCAACCGCTCGTTGGACACAAAATCCGACCAGCGATAGCCAAGGATTCTCCGAAGAGACCTGGTACCAAAGGAATTAAGTCTCCGTCTCATATCCTTGGTCAGAGTCCAAGTCTCGCACCCATAGAGCAAGACTGTAAGTACCAAGGACCTGAAGACTCGGACTTTCGTCCTCCCGCACAGGTACCGGCAGCGCCACACCCCATGATCCAGTGAATCCATGACTCCCCAGGCCCGACCCAGACGTCTATTGACCTCTGACTCGCAGCCAGCAGAGACATGAATATCACTGCCAAGGTAAGTGAATCTCTCCACGACCTCAACATCCTCACCACAAACAGACAGACAGGACAGCAGCATCCAAGATCCAATCACCTGTCCGCAGCATCCAAGATGTCACCGAAAGCCTGGATCTTAGTTTTGACCCAAGAAACCCGTAATCCCAACGGCTCCGACTCCTCATTCAGCACCTCGAGGGCCCCCAAGAGGATGTCTAAAGTCTCCGCAAAGATGACTGCATCATCTGCAAAGTCAAGGTCCGAGATCTTGACATTCCCAAATGACGCACCGCAACTTGATCTCTCCGACATCCTCCCTAGAATCCAGTCCATACAAGTGCTGAAAAGTTTGGGGGCAAGTACACATCCCTGACGAACTCCAGTAACAACTGGAAATAAGTCAGAGATGGTACCACCAAACTTCACAGCACTCTCAGTACCAGAGTAGAGTTCAGACATCAGATCGATCAGTTTTGGTGGCACCCCACGAAGACCAAGAATCCTCCAGAGGACATCCCGATTCACTGAATCGAACGCTTTACAGAGATCAACATAGGCTGCAAGCAGCCCCTGCCGAAACTCTCGTCTGCGTTCGGTGAGGACACGAAGTGCAAGGATACGGTCAATCGTTGACCTCTTTGGTGTAAAGTCTGACTGCTCTGGACGCTGGTGCTCAAGCAGATGGTGGCGAACCCTATCGAGAATTATCCGAGCAAAGACCTTGCCCGGCACTGAGAGCAGCGTCACCCCTCGGTAGTTGTTGCAGTCTTGGCGATCACCCTTCCCTTTCCAGAGAGGGACAACAAGGCCCTCTTCCAGTCAGTTGGGATGATGCCTGTGTTCCAGGCAGAGCACAAAACTGCATGCAACGACACGAGTGCAGCATTTCCACCAGCCTTGAGAAGTTCGGCATGGATGCCACAGATCCCTGGAGCTTTGCCCCGTTTCAACTGGTTCACCGCAGCCCGTGTTTCCACAAGCGTAGGTGGACCACAGTTGATTCGAGGGTCAGCAACAGGGATTGTAACACCCTTGACGTCCAATTCGACAGTTGGGGGATCAGCCTGGTACAACCGCTCAAAGTAACCGGCCCAGCGGGCCTTCACTTCAGACTCCTCTGTCAAGAACCTACCACTCTCTGCTCGAACTGTAGTGCTCCGAGGGATGGGCTTGGATGAACGTAATGCACGAATTCCCCTGTAAGCGGGACGAGAATCACCTGTCCACAGATGATGCTCTACCCCCTCACAGATTCCTCGCACATAGGCCTCCTTGTCCACCCTCAGTGCACGTACAGTTTTACGCCTCAGCTCCCTGAACAGCTCAGCTCTGCCATTCAGCCTGGCCCTGCGACTCTGGTCAATGGTATCCAGTGTCCCTTGAGAGACAAAATTCTTCTTTGCCCTGCGGTGAGCTCCAAGGCATCCACCGGCAACATCAAGGACGGTGGTCTTGAAGGCGCTCCACAACTCTTCAGGACACCCCAAAGTACCCAGACCCCCCAAGTGTCCACTCAGCCTGTTCGCAAACTCCTCAGCTACTCTCTCATCCCTGAGCTTGGCAACATCCAGCCTCGGCTGGGATGGTACCATTCTCCAGGATTTAAGGTGCAGCTTTAGAGTTGCTACAACAAGCCTGTGGTCAGTATTGAGGAACTGAGCACTCCGGTAGACCCTGCAGTTCTGGATCATCCTCCAACGACAGTCAATGAGGACATGGTCAATCTCCTTTGCCACACCACCAGTGTTGGAATACCAAGTCCAGCGATGAGCTTGTGGGCGCTGAAACCATGAACCAGCCACCCTAAGTCCATGACTTCTTGCAAAGTCAAGGAACTTAGTGCCATTCTGGTTCATAGTTCCTGACCCATGGGGACCAACACACACCTCATAACCGTCCCTATCAGTTCCAGTCGATGCATTGAAATCCCCCAAGACTAGAAGTGTATCTCGTCTGGGGCACTGATCAACCACAGACTCGAGTGTGGCGTAGAATGCATCCTTCACGGTGAGATCACTCGCCTCAGTCGGAGCATAAACAGAGACCAGGGAAATGACACCTAAGGAGTGACGAATCCTTAATCTCATAATACGCTCGTTGACCGGTGTTACCTCAATTATCATTGGGGTCAGCTTATTGGACACAGCTACAGCAACTCCTTGGGTATGGTAACCATCAGAGCGACCAGACCAATAGTAGGTGTAACCACCCACCATTATCTCGCCGAAATCCGGTCTCCGAACCTCAGAGAGAGCTGCAATCCCGATGTCCAAACGCTTGAGCTCAGATGATAACAGAGACAGGTGATCATCCTCTCTTCGGGATAGGACATTCCAGGCACCCACCCGAAGGGACCGCCTCAGGTTAACCCAAGGAGACCGCCGTCTGGTGGACGACACCTCAGCACCACTCCGACACACTCTCCCGCAATCTGACCCAGGGATGTTACCCCGTGGTTTCCCTCCTATCAAAGATTGGGGGTCCCGAAGGCTTTGCCCCAATCCCGTCATCCGGTGAGCTGCCCTGTGAAGGGAAGCTGCACACGAGGTACTCCCACGGAGTGGGTTTTCAGATTTTTTTGCGTTTTTGCGTTTTGCGGAATGAAGGTTTTTACGGTGGCCGGAGTGCAAATCCTGCCACCAACCTCCTAATAAGAAGTGACCCAACTGCAGGAGGACGTCCGCAGACACAGTTGGGCACTAGATATGGATGGCCGTTGGCTCACAAGGAGCTCCTCCGCCCTTTGACAGGTTTTGTTTTTAATCCTGCTGGGTGTCCATATCCAAACACCCTCCTCACCAGAAAACCTGGTGGGGGAGACGGTTTAGTCGCCGACAACCCGACCATGGAACAGGTTAGTACAGGTTTACATGGTACCTGTAGCAGGTCACAGATCGAACCTGACCTGACATAAAGGAAAAGGTTTTTTATGTTCTTTTTTATATTTTAAGACATGAAACAGAGGGTATAGTTGAGAGGGATCGAGGAAGGGTAGAGGGAAAAAATGGCAAAAATAAAAACTTTTGATAACAAGCTCAAATGAGCTGATCCTCATCCTCTGAATTATGTTATAAAAACGAATATGACGTCATTATGATGTATCAGGTTTGTGATAAATTATCTGTGCTAATGCCCGGTTTGATTCCCGCAAACAAAATTCAAACAGCTTGCCTAGTTTCGGAGATAATGGTATAGGCGATTTCCATTAGCGGCGATATTATGACATCAACTTTTTTTCTAGGAAGAATTTCCAAAATCGGAGATGGTTACTGCCTGCGCGTGAGCTTTCTGCATATACATGGCAAGTTTCACGAAGATCCGATGAAAACTCTGGGTTGTGAAACAAAAAATAGGAATGACATCATAAAAATTGATATGACGTCATAGTGATGTATATGTGTGGTAATTCATCTCTGCTTATGCCCTGCTTGATTCCCGCAAACAGAATTCAAAAAGCTTCCCTAGTTTCGGAGATAAATTTTTCGGCGATTTCCATTAGCGGAGATATTTTGACGTCACAACTTTTTTTTCTCGGAGGAATTTTCAAAATTGGAGATGGTTACTGTTTCAGGAAGTTTCAGGAAGTTTCGATGAAAACTGGAGGCTGTGAAACAAAAAAGTCCACAAGAAGAAGATGAAGAACAACAACGTGAGTAAGACTTAGAGATTCTCCACAAGGATCTAAAAAGGAGAAAATACAATAAACACAATCGTGCACATAAGCGGGTCGAAGGGTAGGCCTCAAGAAAACCCGATATGAAAAGAC
>NC_140978.1:47267389-47472389 GCF_056783735.1 Eptatretus burgeri
AATTGTCGCCATTTCCGTCGAGGTTACGCATTGCATCTACCGGACGGCAGTCATTGGCCGTCTTGAGGAACGTGGGGGGGGGGGACACCGGACCCACCGGAGACGTGGTAGACGACGCCGGGGACATTTCAAACTCGATGCAATAGTATACAGTGCACGCGCTGTAAAAAAAACAAAAAAAAAATCACACCTCTTCCCCATGGAGTCCTTGCCACGTGCTAAGTTTAATTGTCTTTCCTTGGTGCTGTTTCAGAGACACACAGAGGTCCAAATTTTCCCCGTTTTTCCAACATGGCTGCCGAACCACGTGACTGATGACGTCATGATCATCATCGAAACATTCCACACGAGTCGTCGCACCAATGGTAAAAAAAATTCGTGTCAATCGGACAAGCGGTTTCGGAGAAAACCCACTCACGCCCTGAGCGGACACACAGACACACAGACACAAATCCAATGGCCTCTCGTCTGGCGAGGACAACATGATGGAACCCTCACTCCCCGGAGCTTGGACATATCATACCTCATCTTTCAGTTATTCCGTTTTCTACGCTTCGCCCATTTCAGATTTCACGCAATGGCCACACACCTGGTTGAAAGAGCGGCTTCGGTTCGCCCTCCGACCTGCCACTTGTTTGCGAGAAGAGCGCGAGTTCGAGCTCGAGCCCCGACACGTCGTTTGCTCGCAGAAAGCGCGTCCGCACTCCGAATCCGACACCAACGTTCGAGTCCGAAAGCAACACGTGACGTCATAAATGCCGCCATCGCCTCCGACAACAAATTTCATTTATTTAGTGCGGGATGAAAACTCGTGATCCATTTGCTTGTTCCTCTTGCTCAGTTGATGAACCGGTCTCTCCGTGTAGCTTGATGACGTCACGACCGTGTGGTAAATACTCACATTCACCAAACACGCTTTTAATCCTTTTCTTCTTCCGGTCACTTTTTCTTTCGTTCACTCTCCGTTACCGTTATACTGTTTATTCAGTTCCCTCGTTATTCTGCAATTTGTACGATTTCTCACAGAAGACGAAGCAGAGTGAATTGCTCCATGAAGGAAATTACTGCCGAATAAGAAGGCGCTAACGACACCGCCATGGTCACTATACACAGTACAATACTGGATAGCATAATGTAATCAGACCGTGGTGAACCCGAAGTGAAGATACCACGATAGGAGAGGAAAAGAAAACAAAGGAATCCTTTTATTTTTGCGCTGGAAGAAAGAGCTCAAAAATGAAATGAAAAAAAAACCACAATTTCTTAACAGCAAAGAAATCGCAGCAGGTCCTGGGTTCATATCGGTACGTTGGTTCATGTTACACGATGAAAGTACCGATCCTCAGTTCATGTTGGTGCCAATTGGTTCATTTTACACAAATAAAGCACCGACCCTGGTTTTAGATTGGTACGTTGATTAATTTTACACAATTAAAGTACCGATTCCCAGTTCATACTGGTAATTGATACCTTAGCTCATTTTACACGAGACAACCTTGAGATACTGCACTCCATTCGCCCCCACACCCACCAGCGCACACCCCCCCTTCCCCACCAGCGCACACCCCCCTTCCCCACCGCCTTACAGACCCCAGCCTCCCCATCCCCATCCACGACCTCCTGAGAGTTTCATCATAAAAATTAATTAGGGATGTCACATGGTCCGCGTGTTTCAAGTAAATAATTAATAAGGGATGTAACATGGTCCGTGTGTTTCTAGTATATAATTAATGAGGGATGTAACATGGTCCGTGTGTTTCTAATAAATAATTAAGGGATGTAACATGGTCCGTATGTTTCTAGTAAATAATTAATTAGGGATGTAACATGGTCCGTGTGTTTCTAGTAAATAATTAATAAGGGATCCAACATGGTCCGTATGTTTCTAGTAAATAATTAATTAGGGATGTAACATGGTCCGTGTGTTTCTAGTATATAATTAATGAGGGATGTAACATGGTCCGTGTGTTTCTAATAAATAATTATTTAGGGATGTAACATGGTCGTTGTGTTTCTAATAAATAATTAATAAGGGATGTAACATGGTCCGTGTGTTTCTAGTAAATAATTAATTAGGGATGTAACATGGTCGTTGTGTTTCTAATAAATAATTAATTAGGGATGTAACATGGTCGTTGTGTTTCTAACAAATAATTAATTAGGGATGTAACATGGTCCATATGTTTCTAGTAAATAATTAATTAGGGATGTAACATGGTCCGTGTGTTTGTAGTATATAATTAATGAGGGATGTAACATGGTCCGTGTGTTTCTAATAAATAATTATTTATGGATGTAACATGGTCGTTGTGTTTCTAATAAATAATTAATAAGGGATGTAACATGGTCCGTGGGTTTCTAGTAAATAATTAATTAGGGATGTAACATGGTCGTTGTGTTTCTAATAAATAATTAATTAGGGATGTAACATGGTCGTTGTGTTTCTAATAAATAATTAATTAGGGATGTAACATGGTACATGTGTTTCTTGTATATAATTAATTAGGGATGTAACATGGTCCGTGTATTTCTAGTATATAATTAATTAGGGATGTAACATGATCTGTGTGTTTCTAATAAATAATTATTTAGGGATGTAACATGGTCCATGTGTTTCTAGTATATAATTAATTAGGGATGTAACATGGTCCGTGTATTTCTAGTATATAATTAATCAGGGATGTAACATGGTCCGCGTGTTTCTAGTATATAATTATTAATTATGGATATAACATGGTCCGTGTGTTTCTTCTCGGTATATCTCATGTTTCATTTCAAAAAATATAATTCTGATTCTGTGGACATCATGTTTTACATAAGCCTGGGGTTGGCTTGGGATCTTGGGGTCCTGAGTTTAAGCCCCGTTTTCCGCTGAATTAACATCAGGTGGGGTTTACTCAGCCTATCATCCTTCCGAGGTTGGTGAAATGCATACCAGTGTACTGGTATAGGGGCACAGCATCAGCGGCATAGTCGTGCCCCAACAAAATGATAGCGACCTGGTAGCCAAGCTCCCATACGCAAGAATATGTTTTACCTTTGAGATTGTACATTAAAGCCCAACTTCCAATTTACTGGATTTAAATAAAAGCTGTTGTATCACATCATCATCATCATCATCATCATCATCATCATCATCATCATCATCATCATAATCATCATCATCATATACGGGATAAAGGATAATCCTCTAGCAGTCTCGCTCATGGTCACTATGTCCTGTAAACTTTACTGTCAATATGCATGTATGGATGAGGGTTCAGGGTAGTTTGAATCCTTCCCCCCACCGATGGTTGTCAAAGCTAACTGCTATAATCAACAAAGTAAATCTTTATACTTTTATAATCCCCAATTCTCAACTCAGTAAATTTTTCCAATCAACTCATTTAATTTTTATATTTTAAAATGCCCACCAATCAACTAAGCCATTTTTTATAATTAACTCAGTAAATTTTCATAATTTTGAAAACCCCTCCAATCAACTAAGTAAATTTTTCAATCAACTCGGTGATTTTTTATAATCAAGTAAATTTTAATAATCAACTCAATACATTTTCATAAATTTTATAACTCTGACTAATCGACTAAGTAATTTTTTATAATTTTCTAACCCCCACCAATCAATTAGGTAAATTTTTATAATTTTATAACCCCACAAATCAACTAATTACATTTTTATAATTTCATATCCCCTACAAATCAACTAATTACATTTTTATAATTTTATAACCCCACTAATCAACTAAGTAAATTTATATAATTTTATAAATGCACTAATCAACTATGTAAATTTATATAATTTTATAACCCCACTAATCAACTAAGTACATGTTTATAATTTTATATCAACAACCAAAAAACTAATTACATTTTTATAATTTTATAACCCCACAAATGAACTAAGTACATTTTTATAATTTTATAACCCCACGAATCAAGTAAATACATTTTTATAATTTTATATCCACCACCAATAAACGAATTATATTTTTATAATTTTATAACCCCACAAATCAACTAAGTACATTTTTATAATTTTATATCGACCACCAATAAACTAATTACATTTTTATAATTTCATAACCCCACAAATCAACTAATTACATTTTTATAATTTTATAACCCCACAAATCAACTAATTACATTTTTATAATTTTTAACACCACAAATCAACTAATTACATTTTTATAATTTTATAACCCCACTAATTAACAAAGTACATTTTTGTAATTTTACATCCACCACCAATAAACTAATTACATTTTTTATAATTTTATATCCACCACCAATAAACTAATTACATTTTTATAATTTTACAACCCCACTAATCAACGAAGTACATTTTTATAATTTTATATCCACCACCAATAAACAAATTACATTTTTATAATTTTATAACCCCACTAATCAACTAAGTACATTTCTATAATTTTATATCCACCACCAATAAACTAATTACATTTTTATAATTTTAGAACCCCACAAATCAACTAATTACGTTTTTATAACCCCACAAATCAACTAAGTATATGTTTATAAATTTATATCCCCACCAATCAACTCAGAACGTTCTTATAATTCTCTTCTTCTTCTTTTTCTTTCGGGTGCTCCCGTTAGGGGTCGCCACAGCGGATCATCCGTATGATCCGCATCGTGATTTGGCACATGTTTTACGCCGGATGCCCTTCCTGACGCAACCCTGGTCGCCTCTTACAACACAGGGATATGGTACACCAATTTTAACCAGGGTATACACCGGCCCAGTATACTGGTACTCATTTCGCCGACCTCGGAAGGATGACAGGCTGAGTCAACCCCCTGGTGTATTAATTCAGTGGCCCAACAGGGCTTGAACTCGGGACCTTTTGGATCCCAAGCCGCAGCCCTAACCACTGCGCCAACACCAGGCTCACGTTCTTATAATTCTATAACCCCATTAATCAACCAAGTATATTTTTATAATTTTATATTCCCAATCTCCCTCTCGAGTGCAGCCTGTGGCTGCTGGTTGCATCATTCGTTGGAACGCAGCTATGCCGCTGATGCAGTGTCCCCCTTACCAGTACACTGGTACTCATTTTGCCGACCTCCGAAGGATGACAGGTTCAGTCAACCTCCTGGTGTATTAATTTGGCGGCCAACGAGACTTGAACTCAGGACCCAAGGATCCCAAGCCACCACCCTAACGACGAAGCCAAGACCAGGCTTATATTCCCACTAATTGACGAACTATATTTTTTTATAATTTTATAACCCCATTAATCAACCAAGTATATTTTTATAATTTTATATTCCCACTAATCGACGAAGTATATTTTTATAATTTTATAACCCATTAATCAACCAAGTATATTTTTTTATAATTTTATATTCCCACTAATCGACGAAGTATATTTTTATAATTTTATAACCCCACCAATCAACTAAGTAAATTTTTACATCAACTAAGTGATTTTTTTATAATCAAGTAAATTATTATATTAATACGCGAAGCCATATTTTGTGGACGTATCTCCTCCGAAACTGCCAGACGGATTGTCGCCACTTTCGGCATGCGGGTGCTCTGTGGTCTCATGTACAGCATATGCTTTGTGAGATCGCGCTATATGGACAGGTTTGTGAATTTTTGGCGATTTTCTAATTTTTACAATCGTTTGCATGGCGACGTGTGACGTCACCGCTGAGAGGCGTAATGACGTCATGACATCATCAGTCATTCGCTGACGTCATTACATCTGTCGTCCCTCGAAAACCTCACGAATCAACTTATAACATTTTTATCATTTTATATCCCCACTAATCAACTAAGTATATTTTTATTAATTTTATGACCCCACTAAATAACTACGTTTTACTTTATAAGTTCGTCATAACGGATTTTAGTTTAAAACGGTGACATTTTGTATTGACTGAGATTGAAGGGAAAATTGGATTGATAATAATTATGGTTAAATCGTTATGAATCCATAAATTGCTTTGCCTGTTATGGCTTCGTTTAGATTTTAAATTTACATTTTTTTTAGATTTGTCAAAAGTATTCAACTTCATTTTAACACAGGGTTAAAATGTTGCTGTAATCGGTTGCCTGTCAATATTTTGGCCAATTGTTGTGAGCATACTCGGACGTCATGACGTCATTGTTACGTGATGACGTAGGATCAAAGCGTGTGGGGTGAGGGTTCGGTAAAGGCTGTGCTCGATTTTGCGTGACGTGCCGAGGAATGGCAAGAGAAAGACGGATAGGATATGCCGAGGAGAATTGAATCCGTTACGAGATTCGGTTCCGTGTCCTGGATCCTTCATCACACTGCACGCAGCGGGTAGGTGAAAAGGATGTCTGCGTCTTCCTTTTCGTTCTTGCACCTCCCCTCACCTCACCTCATCTCACCTCAGCTGATGTTTCCTTGTCGATGTCCGATTGTTTGCTCAGTTTGTCCCGATAGTCTGCTGATGAATACTGAGGTGATCGAACAGTAACGAGTTGGATGTCGAGTAAGAACAGGGGAAGGGTGAGGGATGGATATGTGGACGTGTACATACTGGATGGATGGATGGATGGATGGGTGGGATGGATGGTGGATTGGTGATATTACTGTTAAGTCGGGTCGGCCGTGGTCCTGCTAAATGACGTGGGTATGAATTTGTACACACTGGTTCGATTATAAAACATTTGCTTCTATAGAGTTTTGAAAGAGTTAATTGATTGTTTAATTTTATTTCTAATTCTTCCAGATGCACAAACGTGCTGCAATCAGGCTGTGGAGAAAGGCTCAAAATTCTTCCACTGTATGTTTTATGATTTTAAAATGAGAACATAGAGAGATTAAGTACAAGAGCTCTTTTTAAGTTTGAACCAAAGATACTGTTACGGCTGTGGAAATTCGCAGAGTACCATATCGGTCCTTAGATCAGTTATGCCGATAAGTTTGTGTTCAGATAGATTTCCCCACCGTTGTCTAATGGGAATTATTCGTACAACAGGGCTGTGAATCTTCAGTTAGCCGTTTTTCTTTTACTATCGTTATTTTGAATCAACCGCTTCACAACAACCACCTTAACCACCACTGCCCCACCACACCACCCTCACGACCACCACAAAACACTAGCCACGCCACCATAACGCCAACCACGCCACCACCGCATTTCCACCTCAGCACATTTGCGAGAAGCCTGATATCCATCGGGAGAGAACGGAAATGGCCTCACCCATCCCCCCCAACGACAAACACGTGCGGAAAAGACGAAGACATAAATGAAAGGCCCCGATTCAGCGAGGAAAACGCCCTGCTTCTGGAAGCTTCGCGCGCGTGCTGAAAGGGAGGGGCGAGGAACCGTGGAAATAAAAGGGGCGTGCTGAACGCAAGGTCTCGGTCTGTCAGGTCGTCGGCTCCTGGAGGTTGTGAGCTTGTGCTGAGGAGAGTCGCGGCAGTGGTTGCTCATGGCACCGTTGGAGGAGAGTCTCTGGAGGTGGCGGAAACGCGAGCGCTGAAGAGAAGGTCTGAGGCGTGTGTGTGTGCGGACGCTAAGGCTCAAGGCTCGCTCGCTGGATCTCGCTCGCTGGATTGTGCTAGCTGGATCACTCTGGGCTCTCTGGATCGAAGGCACTTTGAGGGGGTCGGTGGTCATGGCGGAGTCACTCAGGATCGTGTGCGAGTCGCCTCTCTGGGTCAGACAATCAGGAGGACTCGAGCTCGAGGATCCACCACCCGCTCACATTTTACCTTCCTTTCTTTATTTTCTTTGCTTTCAAATGAACGTTGTGGCGCCATGTCCGCAAGTAAAACTGTATAAGTGACTGTACATAATAAATAGACGGTCGTAGTGCTTTGTCTTGCTCGCGTCTTGTCCCTTCCCGCCAATTCATTGTATAAACTGCATGCGTGTTTCACCCATTTATTGCTTGATTGTATACGTGTAAAATAAGAAATGTGCTTGTTTGAATGTAACCTGTTCGTTGCGATCGGAATATAGTCGGTTGTTGAATACCGATAATAGAATCGGGTCCAACGAGGCCTGGCGATAATACACCGCTCGGTTATCCCAGAACAGAACGAACTGCTTAAGCGGTTCGTGTCCAAGCAGGCCTTCATTGAGATATGGTCTCTCGGTAGTCTGCCCGCGCGAATAATCAGGTATATCGACAAATTCGGCGATTGACCCTGTCGCACGTGGGTAGAATATTGACTAGGCCGTGGTGTGCGCTTGGAGCACACCCATGACTGGTTTTCGGCGTTGTTCCAGAAAGTTGCGACTGAATTGTCCATCCGGTGGGCGTACGGCCGCGATTCGGCTAAAAGTGGCTGTCCGCACGCCGGTGGGCGGAGAATTCGTAACAATACTTTGGCAAAGCGTTGATAAATGAATATATTGAACAATCATCCCAAATGATCGATGAAATCACAACTCGCATGTCGCAGTCATGGAAGACTGTTCTTTCTTCTGTGAAACCACATGAGCAGCAAATCACATGGAACTCATTGATATTGTTGTGGTTACCAGATTCGCAAACCACCATTCAGGTCCCTTAGGTGAGGTATCTCGGTAAGTGCATGTGTAGTTAGGCCCAAACCCGTTGTCTAGTGGGAATACATGTCATTTATACGTGCTGCGACTCTTCAGGATAGCCGTTTTTCTTTTACTATCTTTATTTTGGACCAACCGCCATGATCACAACCACAACAACAACCACCAACCACAACGCCGCTTCACCACAACCGCCACGACCTTTACCGTCACAACTCGCCACCATCGCATCACCGTCATCTCGCGCCACTCATGGGCACCGATGCTGGACTCGTGTAGGGCGCACGTTGAACAGCGTGTACAAAACCACGGATTTTCTGCTTCAAAAACGGATCAAAAACGACACACGCCCAACTTTTTGCCGTCCAATCGTGAGCGAGGGGCGATTTGGCCCCGCCTCCAGAACGATCGATATATGCAAATTTGTGGATCAAAAAGCCTTCACGCCCACTTTTTCTCGGGCCAATGGGGAGCGAGGTGAAAGGTCAAAGGGAGGGGGTCAAAGGCGAAGTTACGGGGGGATAAAAGGACCGTGTTCGTCAGTCAGGGTTGGAACGAGAGAGTCAGCAGAACGGGGTCGGAGAGTCAGAAGAGAGTCGCAAACAAGAACGGGTCGGAGAGTCAAGAAGGGAAGAGTCGCAAACAAGAACGGGGTCGGAGAGTCAAGAAGAGGAGAGTCGGAAGCAGAGGGTCAAGACTTCGCGGGCGGTGGAGCTGCTCGTCGTGTGCGTTGGAGTCGGAACGGAGGGGACGGAGCTGTGGAAAGGCGGCGACACCAGACGAGGGTGTGCTCGCGTCTTGCAGGAAGCTGCACCCGAGGGAGACCGACAGCGCGGCCTGGCCGAGGTGGAGACGCTCGCCGCACAATAATAAAGATCCTCTATACCCCGAGCATCAGCAACCCCCTCCTGTTTCCCCGCGCTGAGATAGTGCGACCAAGGGGGCCCCGTTCCCACCCCCTGCCAGGCACTGTCCACGAGGCCCGCGGGTTGCGGGCCATCGCCGCTCCGCGTCTCATCACCAGACGGGTAGGCCCGACCGGTCTCGGCCTCAGGCCTACCTCGTTCTTGGGGGACTTTTTTTCCTTGGTCTTGGGTATGTGTTGTCGGAGCCGTCTGTGAAGTAGAATTGTATAAGTGTTGCCGTGTGCTCGGTAGTCGGTATTAGCTCTGCACTGTGTTTTCACTTTTATGTTTGCTTTTTGTGTAAATGGAATTGTGTTTTCTTTTTTTTGTGTGCATTTGGTGGAATTGTATTTGTGTGCTTCCGTGTGCCGCGAATAAATGTGCTTTATTGTTGAACTGTTCTCCCGCTTCGCTCTCGTCTTTTCCTCCATTGAATCCCCATCTTGCTTCACGTAAAGGGTTGGTAGTGGGCTGAATACGCCCGATAATTAATCGAACCGTCGAGGTCGACGATAACACCGCCGGTTATTCTGATAGTACGGAACGGGTCGCTTAAGTGGCCCGTGTCCGAAGTCGACCTGCGCGAGGTGCGCACGCCCGGTCTACCCTCCGCGTGGGGCACTTAGGTAGTTCGAATTTGGCGAGCAACCCTATCCCACGCGGGGGCTGATTGGCTCGATCGCGGTGAGACCGAAAGGTCCACCCGTGACTGGTTCCCGGCGTTAGTCCGAGAGGGTCACGACTGGATTGTCCGTCCGGTGGGCGACGTGCCGCGATTCGAGTTACGTGGCCGTCGCACGCCGGCGGGCGCGAAGACCGCAACACTGGTGTCAGGAGTGGGATACAAATTCATCGCCCTCCTCGCGGCACTGGTATTGGAGAGCGGGACAACAGGCTCTCCTGTCTCCAGCGAAATTCACGGGAATCGGTCCAGGGGTGAGAGAAGCGACCCCCGATTCCCTCCAAATTACGAGCGAGCTAAATTAACCCTTCACGAGAAGCAAGATGGCGTCTCAAGGCGAGCGGGTGCCGGGGGTATTAGGTATGTGTAATAGTAATGTAGAATCCATGGTCCAGGATGGAATCCCCGTGCAGGAAATGTTGATTGTGCAGGAACACGGACTCGCCCAACTGAACCCAGGGCCCGAGGTGGGTGCGGCAGCGGCCGCGGTGTATGACACCCCCCCCCCTCTCCACCAAGACCCTTCCCCAACCCCTGCCGAATCGGCTCACCCAAGCGCACCCGACATGGCCCAGCTATTCGCCATGCTGGCGGCAATGAACAAACAAATAAACGAAAAGATGGATACAAATACAAATGAAGTGAAAACGACGATGGATGCGAATACACAGCAAATGAGGGAAGAGATGAAAGAGCTGCGGGGTGAGACGCAGAACATGGGCCGATGCCTGCAGGCGGGCATGAAGGCCGTGAGCAGGGAACTTAAAATGGCGACTCCACGTGTCGGAACAAACGAGCTGGAAGGGGGTGCAACGGCTGACAGGCCCGCGGTGGAGGCGGGTAAGGAAAAAGTAATTCGGGAGACAAGAGACGAGGTGAAAGTAATTGCGAGGGAGAGAAAAGAACAATTAATACGGAGAGCAAGGATGAGGTACGCGGAGATCGTGAAAGAGCAAGGAGTGAAAAACAGGGAAGGACGGGAGCGACTTAAAGAGAAAGCAAGGTTGACCTACATAAAGATAAGGGAAAGACGCCAGAAAGAAGCAGAGACCAATAAACACGATGAAGACGGGGTAAGTGACGCGCGCACACACACACGGAGGTAGTGGAGGACAATGGGGGTGAGCTGGCGGACTGTGTAGGGACCCAGTGCGAGCACCTGGATGGCCTCCTCCAGGAACGAGGGGAGGGAGTATGCCCCCTTGAGGCGAGTCACGACCAGGTGAGTTCGGTCGTGCTTTGCGAGGTTGAGGGGACGAGTGCTGTGGACAGGTGCACGGAGAGCTTGGGGGGTATAGAGGCCCCGGAGACCCTTGTGGGGACACGAATCCCCAGTGTGGTTGTCCCTGTGTGTGTGGTGCAAGGTGTGAGTGCGTCCCCGTGTGTGGAAGCGACCCCGTGTGTGAGTGGTGTGGTGGCGATGGTGCCAGGGTACGTGCTTCCCAGCACGCCGGGTGTGGATGGGGCACCGTGTGTGAGTGAGGCCGTGTGTGTGAGTAAAACGGCCAGTATGAGTGAGGCACCACGTGTGAGTGGTGTGGTGGCGATGGTGCCGGAGTACGTGCTTCCCAGCACGCCGTGTGTGGATGAGGCACGGAGTGTGAGTGAGGCACCGCGGGTTAGTGCCCCCGCGTGTGTGGGTGAGGCACCGTGTGTGGAAGAGACCGCGTGTGTGAGTGTCGCCGTGTGTATGAGTGAGGTACCGCGGGTGGGTGCCCCCGCGTGTGTGGATGAGGGACGGAGTGCGGGTGAGGCACCGTGCGTGAGTGAACGGCCGTGTGCAAGGTCGCTGTGTGCAAGGGAGACCGTGTGTGTGAGAGAGCGGTATGAGAGGGAGATGTCGAGTTATATGCGGGAGCACGCAGCCGCGTCTCCCGGTGTGAATGTGATGGAGTGGACTGTGTGCGTCGTAACACGCAGGTGTGCGTGGGTTGAATGGCGACAGAGACGGCGACATGGGAGAAACGAAAGCCGAGTAGCGGCTGTAGTTGTTTCGAGGACCGTGCCGGGTTCACCCAGCAGTGAGCACGCGGTTCGTGCTGTGCAACGCACGAGACCGCCACGTGCTCGCTTGCGAGAGTGAAGTCCCGGTCCGGAAACGCACGCGGTGGATTTGCCGATCCCGCGGACGGACAAAGTTTAGGCAGGTAAATGGATTTGGACCGGACGGGTTCTCCACGCGATCGTGTGTGTTCAGCTCCAACGGGCAAAGCACATGTGTTCGCGTGGGAAACCCCTCGAGACGTGGGGCTTGTGTTTTTTTTTGCGCACGGTGACGTCATGGCTGCACGTGTGGTTGGAATCCGGCAGGAGGGGTATCTCTGCCGGATGGCACCGTCCAAGGAGGGACGAGGAACACGTGCAGCTGCATGACGTCACGGACAGGTGCAAAGTGCGCGAGCTCTGAGTTGCCGCGCAGGTGCTGCGCATGAAAAAAAAAAAAAAGAAAAAGCAAGCCTCACTTTCGGGTGTACAGGATTCCTGGGCAAGGGGTGAAAGACCCCCTTGGCCTGGGCACAGGATGAAAACTAGTTAGGGGGAAGGGTTAGCTTAGTTAGACCGACTTCATGGGGCAGGGGTAAGTCCTCATGGAGTCCGTGGAATGGATTAGTTGGAGGGATTGTAGCCAGATTTAGGTTGGGAAATAAAATGAATTTTTGAGTTAGGAGACATGGACAGACTTATGAATGTGTAGAGGGGACGTAACTTAGCTACGTAGGTTAAATGGAACGTGCTGTAGTTTAAGGGACGACGTGGGAGCACGAGTTAGTTAGGGGATGTAGATAGAAGGATGGCAGAGTTCAGCGGTGAGTGTGTTGAAGAGTAGTTGGTGAGTTGTGAGGCATGTACTTGTTGAGTGAGTGAGGCCAGCGGGTCTGTGTGAGTGGAGTGAATGGGGAATGCATGGTGCGATGAGTGATTGGGGGGAGGAGTGACTCCCGCCCAAGGGACCCCGGGGTCAGTGTAAAGTGAGTTAGGGGGTTAGTCAAATTGAAAATGGAGGTCGTTTTGCTGTTGGTGGGAAAGTAGGCTCGAGACCCATTTGGAGGGGTGCAGGAGCCCTGTTGACGGGCTTGGGAGCGTGGCTGCGAAAGGTGAGTATCGCTGAGTGGGTACCCCGGGCACCAGGCTAGTCGGCCGCGGTAGGCCAAGGGCCCATGGGGGGCCGGGATAGAGTAGTGGGCACGGGTGCGCCTGCTTGGTGCGGGGGCCCGGGGCGCCATTAGCCGCGTGGGCAGTGTTGTGGGCACGGGTGACCCTCGGAAAGGGGCCCGGGAGGCCGGCCTGCCACGTGTGCGTTTCAGGGGAGGTGCCATGGGGTGCACTTCCCGGTGTTAGGGAGCTGGTAGGCTCGGAGGCAGTGTAGTGCCCGGGGGTGCCATAGCGGGAGATTCGGCAGAGGGTCGTGCCTGCCGGAGGGAGCCACGTGTCCCAGCCAGGAGACCGTGTGAGGGCACGGAGAGAAAATTGGGGGGCGAGGCCCGAAATTGTGAGGACACCAACACAGGCGACGGGAATCTGGGTTGTTAGAACCAATAGTTTAAGCGAGAGGCGCTTGTTGAAAGCCCCGGGGTAGTTTAAGAGTTAATGGTTAGGGTAGATTAGGAGATGTACCCCTCCGCACCATCCATCCCCTCGCTGTCGTTGTGGGCCGCTGGACCCACTTTGGGTTAAGATCGCCGAACTCTGGGGAGGCCATTCTGAGCTTGAGTTGGGCCTCGACACAGGACGTTAGCTCTCCCTTATTCCCCTCCGGGAAGGGAACGTAGGGGTTGGGAGTAGGCTAGGTGACAGGATAGGTTAGCCGACCAAGGACGATAAAGGGGGTTAGGGGACGATTTATAGTGGGGAAGTAAAAATAAAAACAATAAAAAAATAAGTTGGGGCTAAATTGGGGTTTGACAAATTAAGGGAGTGGGTATGTACAGTGACAGACAAAGGCGATAGGTGGGAGGGAGACAGGTAGGTAGGTCCGAGCCCGCCTTCCAAGTGGCCAGCACCACCGCACTCCCTCCACCAACCTCCACTGAACGGCAAAGGCTGGCCAGCTTCATCTGCTGGCTGTGTTACTTCAAGGCCTGTGCCGGCCCACTTGATCGGCAGCTGTTGTGTTGCTGCAAGGTCTGTGCCGGCTGGATCGTCTGCAGCTGCTGTGCTGCAAGGCCTGTGCCGGCCCACTTCATCTGCCGGCTGGCTGTTTTTCTTCGAGGCCTGTGCCGGCCAGTTCATCTGCCGGCTGTGTTTGCCTGCAACGGTCTTCTTCTGCGGGCTGTGTTTGCCTGCTGCCTTTGCCATGCCATGCCCACTGGCCCTGTTCACCAGCCCCCGTTCAATTTTTGCTTTGCCCCCCCCCCCTGTTCGTTTCCATGTGCGCCAGGATCTGAAAGCAACAGTTTGCAAGCTGCAAGAACTGCCCTGTTGGCAGCTACAACACGGGCCTGCAGTGGCGGCCCGTGCACCGTGTTTGTGTCCATGCATCCATTCGTTGTGCTCATTGCGTGTGCCACTTGAGCTGGCACGGAGACTGCGTTGTGCGGCCCATGCACCGTTGTGGTTCACTGAGTTCAGTTCAAAAGGGAAGGCCTTGGACTGCGTGTGAGCAGCCAGCCACGTTCCCTGTCACCTGCATTGTTTGAGCCAGAGACTGCATGTGGGCAGCCTGGCTCCCTGCTAACTGCTTTTCTTTGCAGAGTTCAATGATCCTGGGCCATGGTTTAGTGTAAAATTTGTAAGTTAAGGTTAAGATGTACTGTACATATGAGTGCGCCCCCGGCATGTATGTCTTAGCGCCGGCAATTTTATTTAAGTCGTCCGTGTGAGTGAGTTTGTTTAGGTAGTTACGCAGCCCTCAGGTTATTTATTTTGGGGACACGAATACCATGAATGTCGCACTCAGGGATCCGTAGGTAAAATGTACTAGGGGAAAACTACACATGATGGCACACGAAAATTTGACGACTCGGGACGAGTCTGTAAAAAGGGAAGGGGGTAGTGTTGTGGTTACCAGATTCGCAAACCACCATTCAGGTCCCTTAGGTGAGGTATCTCGGTAAGTGCATGTGTAGTTAGGCCCAAACCCGTTGTCTAGTGGGAATACATGTCATTTATACGTGCTGCGACTCTTCAGGATAGCCGTTTTTCTTTTACTATCTTTATTTTGGACCAACCGCCATGATCACAACCACAACAACAACCACCAACCACAACGCCGCTTCACCACAACCGCCACGACCTTTACCGTCACAACTCGCCAAAATCGCATCACCGTCATCTCGCGCCACTCATGGGCACCGATGCTGGACTCGTGTAGGGCGCACGTTGAACAGCGTGTACAAAACCACGGATTTTCTGCTTCAAAAACGGATCAAAAACGACACACGCCCACTTTTTGCCGTCCAATCGGTGAGCGAGGGGCGATTTGGCCCCGCCTCCAGAACGATCGATATATGCAAATTTGTGGATCAAAAAGCCTTCACGCCCACTTTTTCTCGGGCCAATGGGGAGCGAGGTGAAAGGTCAAAGGGAGGGGGTCAAAGGCGAAGTTACGGGGGGATAAAAGGACCGTGTTCGTCAGTCAGGGTTGGAACGAGAGAGTCAGCAGAACGGGGTCGGAGAGTCAGAAGAGAGTCGCAAACAAGAACGGGTCGGAGAGTCAAGAAGGGAAGAGTCGCAAACAAGAACGGGGTCGGAGAGTCAAGAAGAGGAGAGTCGGAAGCAGAGGGTCAAGACTTCGCGGGCGGTGGAGCTGCTCGTCGTGTGCGTTGGAGTCGGAACGGAGGGGACGGAGCTGTGGAAAGGCGGCGACACCAGACGAGGGGGTGCTCGCGTCGTGCAGGAAGCTGCACCCGAGGGAGGCCGACAGCGCGACCTGGCCGAGGTGGAGACGCTCGTCGCACATAATAAAGATCCTCTATACCCCGAGCATCAGCAACCCCCTCCTGTTTCCCCCCGCGCTGAGATAGTGCGACCAAGGGGGCCCCGTTCCCACCCCCTGCCAGGCACTGTCCACGAGGCCCGCGGGTTGCGGGGCCATCGCCGCTCCGCGTCTCATCACCAGACGGGTAGGCCCGACCCGGTCCTCGGCCTCAGGCCTACCTCATTCTTGGGGATTTCTTTTCCTTGGTTTTGGGTATGTGTTGTCGGCGCCTGCCTGTGAAGTAGAATTGTATAAGTGTTGCCGTGTGCTCGGTAGTCGGTATTAGCTCTGCACTGTGTTTTCACTTTTATGTTTGCTTTTTGTGTAAATGGAATTGTGTTTTCTTTTTTTGTGTGCATTTGGTGGAATTGTATTTGTGTGCTTCCCGTGTGCCGCGAATAAATGTGCTTTATTGTTGAACTGTTCTCCCGCTTCGCTCGTCTTTTCCTCCATTGAATCCCCATCTTGCTTCACGTAAAGGGCTGGTAGTGGGCTGAATACGCCCGATAATTAATCGAACCGCCGAGGTCGACGATAACACCGCTCGGTTATTCTGATAGTACGGAACGGGTCGCTAGTGGCCCGTGTCCGAAGTCGACCTGCGGCGAGGTGCGATCGCCCGGTCTACCCTCCGCGTGGGTACTTAGGTAGTTCGAATTTGGCGAGCAACCCTATCCCACGCGGGGCTGATTGGCTCGATCGCGGTGAGACCGAAGGTCCACCCGTGACTGGTCTCCCGGCGTTAGTCCGAGAGGGTCACGACTGGATTGTCCGTCCGGTGGGCGACGTGCCGCGATTCGAGTTACGTGGCCGCCGCACGCCGGCGGGCGCGAAGACCGCAACAATATGATACAAAATATATATATATATATATATATATATATATATATATATATATATATATATATATATATATATATATATATATATATATATATATATATATATATATATATATATATTCTTCTTCTTCTTTCGGCTGCTCCCGTTCGGGGTCGCCACAGCGGATCATCCATATGATCCGCATAGTGATTTGGCACATGTTTTACGCCGGATGCCCTTCCTGACGCAACCCTGGTCGCCTCTTACGACACAGGGATATGGTACACCTATTTTAACCGGGGTATACACCGGCCCAGTATACTGGTACTCATTTCGCCGACCTCGGAAGGATGACAGGCTGAGTCAACCCCCTGGTGTATTAATTCAGTGGCTCAACGGGGCTTGAACTCAGGACCTTTTGGATCCCAAACCGCTGCCCTAACCACTGCGCCAACAGCAGGATATATATTTTGTATTGTATTGTATTGTATTGTATTGTATTGTATTGTATTGTATTGTATTGTATTGTATTGTATTGTATTGTATTGTATTGTATTGTATTGTATTGTATTGTATTGTATTTACATGAGGTGTGTTCAAAAAATATCCAACCTTAATTTTTCGTGCGTAAACAAATGAAGCTAGGGAGGCGTGGTTTGGTTCATGTATGTAGGCGATCCTAATTCGTATGCGTGAATATTTTCCCGCCTGCAGAAGCTGTCAGTCGCCGACAGACCGCCGATGAGTGAGGAAGTGTAAGTGAGCGCCGTCGGATTTTCGTTTTTGACAAAATGACGGAAAAACTCGAACAACGCTACTGCATCAAATTTTGTGTAAAGCTTGGCGATTCACAAGTGGAAACGATCTGCAATATTCAACAGGCCTTCGGGAACGAATCAATGGGCACCACACAGATAAAATAGTGGTACAACCGCTTCAAAGATGGTCGCACATCAGTGGAAAGTGAACCACGTTCTGGTAGGCCCTCAACATCCCGAAATGAGATCGTCATTGACCAAGTGAGGACCCTGCTGATGCAGGATCGTCGAATCACGATCAGAGAACTTGCAGACGAGGCGGGCGTTAGCATTGGATCCATTCATTCCATTGTGACTGAGGATTTGGGCTTAAGGAGAATCTCAGCGAAGTTCGTGCCAAAGCTGCTAACGATCGAGGAGAAGCAACTCCGTTTGGAGATCACACAGGACATGCTGGAGACTGTGAACAGCGATCCCAACTTCTTCAACACAGTGATCACTGGTGATGAGACCACAGTGATCCGTCATTTTGTCAAAAACGAAAATCCGACGGCCCTCACTTACACATCCTCACTCATCGGCGACTGACAGCTTCTGCAGGCGGGAATATATTCACGCATACCGATTAGGATTGTCTACATACATGCACCAAACCACGCCTCCCGAGCTTCGTTTGTTTACGCACAAAAAATTAAGGTTGCATACTTTTTGAACACACCTCGTGTGTGTGTGTGTGTGTGTGTGTGTGTGTGTGTGTGTGTGTGTGTGTGTGTGTGTGTGTGTGTGTGTGTGTGTGTATATGTATATATATATATATATAGTTACGGTTCCAGAAACCGTATACAAACAAGAACAGTTGTCCCGAGTTAGTTATGCCATTAGTATATGTGCAGATAGATCCCTCCCTTGCGTGTAATGCGAAGACACTGGGGTGCGTTGCGATGGGCTTTTAGTTACGATTTCTCCCCTTTTATTTTATTTCCCTTGTTGTTGGAGCCGCAGTACCTTCCTCTCGCTTGCTACTCTCGTTTGGGCTGGACAAGCGCTTCACCGCCTACTCGCCTAACCAGCGACTCGTTTTTAGAGGCAAAATCTTGCAGTAGATCCTTCTTGACGGGTCCTCACACGTGTGGAGTCGGCGGGCTTGTCGGCCTGGCCGAAACCCCACCCAGAAAGGGCGGTCCCGATGAAAGCCCTGTCCAATCGTGACGGACGATGACGTCAGCTTCGCCAAGGCCCCTCCCTGCCCAGGGGATCTAAAGTACGAAGCGATCCTCAGAGGAGGGTTGAGTGCTTGGAGTTCGTGGAGTTCGCAGTTGGATTTGAGGGTTCGTTTTGTGGGGGCGGTTGAGTTGGTGGAAAGGTCTTGAGAAGGAAAGAAGGTCGTTGGTTCTTTGGTGGTCGGAGAGTTCTGTGGGTTCGTTGGCGTTGTTGCAAAGTGTCTACCCACGTCTCGCCTCGGCGGCCTGCGCTCTCCACTCAGGCTCCTTCACAGACACTAATTCCACACGTACGGTTGTGGCTGAAAAACTCGACCTTTGTCAGGTGCCGCACCACGGAGCATCCCTTCCCCCGAGGCTTTCAGTTACCAAGAACTGCGACCTGAGCTCCCTCCCTTCCGAACTGTGAAAGGTCCCCTTTTCTTTTAATGGGGTTTTTTTGTCTGAGTGTGTGGCACCTGTCCTTTAAGTAAATTGTATAAGATTTTTGATTATTGTAATTGTGCTTGTATTAATCTCGCGCAAGTCTGCACTGTGTCCGCTTTTATAAGTTGCTGTAAAAATTGTCACACTACATCTCTTTCTTCCTTTCCCTGTGTAACACACCCCATAAATATTTTTATGTGCCACATGACTTTCCTCACCTTAGTGAAAATAAATTTGGCAGAAATGTTCCCAGTTTGTTTTTGTCTTTTCCTTCATTAGTCCAGCACAGTTCGGTTCTGAGTTTAGCCGGGTCTTTATCCCCGATAATCTGTTCATTCTAGCCGGTACATCCTTGGCAGTTCCGCTCGGCTGCATCGGATCCAGAGTTGGTAGTTTGTTGTTGGTACCCTACCGTAGTTGGTAGTGATCTGGTTCGGGCAAGGCCTTTCCGAGGGCGTGGTTCCCCGGTAGTCGAAACCGCGTGGTTAATTAGGTAAACTGATTACACCTGGCAGGAAGACCCTACGCTACGCGGTTGAGGTATTGGCGCCCACGGTTGGTTAAGCGACCCGCTGCGTCATGGAATTATTCGTGAGCGACTGCCTACAATTCCGGGAGTCTGGTGGGAGATTACGTAACTTCCCCCACCTCGTGGTCCTTCTCGCCACCGGACCTCGGCCTGCAACAATATGTATATATGTGTTTTGTTACGGATCCGGGGTTTGAGGCTCACCACGAGGGGTGGTCCTCCCGAACACCCGGTCCTCTCAAGCTCCTCTTTACACCCAGTCCTGAGGCCACCAAGCACGCATAACTAACTCTGCATTCCTCTCACGCAGCCTTCCGTTCCCTTCCTGTCACGCAGCCTTCCGTTCCCTTCCTTCACGCAGCCTTCCGTTCCCTTCCCGTCACGCAGCCTTCCGTTCCCTTCCCGTCACGCAGCCTTCCGTTCCCTTCCCGTCACGCAGCCTTCCGTTCCCTTCCCGTCACGCAGCCTTCCGTTCCCTTCCCGTCACGCAGCCTTCCGTTCCCTTCCCGTCACGCAGCCTTCCGTTCCCTTCCCGTCACGCAGCCTTCCGTTCCCTTCCCGTCACGCAGCCTTCCGTTCCCTTCCCGTCACGCAGCCTTCCGTTCCCTTCCCGTCACGCAGCCTTCCGTTCCCTTCCCGTCACGCAGCCTTCCGTTCCCTTCCCGTCACGCAGCCTTCCGTTCCCTTCCCGTCACGCAGCCTTCCGTTCCCTTCCCGTCACGCAGCCTTCCGTTCCCTTCCCGTCACGCAGCCTTCCGTTCCCTTCCCGTCACGCAGCCTTCCGTTCCCTTCCCGTCACGCAGCCTTCCGTTCCCTTCCCGTCACGCAGCCTTCCGTTCCCTTCCCGTCACGCAGCCTTCCGTTCCCTTCCCGTCACGCAGCCTTCCGTTCCCTTCCCGTCACGCAGCCTTCCGTTCCCTTCCCGTCACGCAGCCTTCCGTTCCCTTCCCGTCACGCAGCCTTCCGTTCCCTTCCCGTCACGCAGCCTTCCGTTCCCTTCCCGTCACGCAGCCTTCCGTTCCCTTCCCGTCACGCAGCCTTCCGTTCCCTTCCCGTCACGCAGCCTTCCGTTCCCTTCCCGTCACGCAGCCTTCCGTTCCCTTCCCGTCACGCAGCCTTCCGTTCCCTTCCCGTCACGCAGCCTTCCGTTCCCTTCCCGTCACGCAGCCTTCCGTTCCCTTCCCGTCACGCAGCCTTCCGTTCCCTTCCCGTCACGCAGCCTTCCGTTCCCTTCCCGTCACGCAGCCTTCCGTTCCCTTCCCGTCACGCAGCCTTCCGTTCCCTTCCCGTCACGCAGCCTTCCGTTCCCTTCCCGTCACGCAGCCTTCCGTTCCCTTCCCGTCACGCAGCCTTCCGTTCCCTTCCCGTCACGCAGCCTTCCGTTCCCTTCCCGTCACGCAGCCTTCCGTTCCCTTCCCGTCACGCAGCCTTCCGTTCCCTTCCCGTCACGCAGCCTTCCGTTCCCTTCCCGTCACGCAGCCTTCCGTTCCCTTCCCGTCACGCAGCCTTCCGTTCCCTTCCCGTCACGCAGCCTTCCGTTCCCTTCCCGTCACGCAGCCTTCCGTTCCCTTCCCGTCACGCAGCCTTCCGTTCCCTTCCCGTCACGCAGCCTTCCGTTCCCTTCCCGTCACGCAGCCTTCCGTTCCCTTCCCGTCACGCAGCCTTCCGTTCCCTTCCCGTCACGCAGCCTTCCGTTCCCTTCCCGTCACGCAGCCTTCCGTTCCCTTCCCGTCACGCAGCCTTCCGTTCCCTTCCCGTCACGCAGCCTTCCGTTCCCTTCCCGTCACGCAGCCTTCCGTTCCCTTCCCGTCACGCAGCCTTCCGTTCCCTTCCCGTCACGCAGCCTTCCGTTCCCTTCCCGTCACGCAGCCTTCCGTTCCCTTCCCGTCACGCAGCCTTCCGTTCCCTTCCCGTCACGCAGCCTTCGGTTCCCTTCCCGTCACGCAGCCTTCGGTTCCCTTCCCGTCACGCAGCCTTCGGTTCCCTTCCCGTCACGCAGCCTTCGGTTCCCTTCCCGTCACGCAGCCTTCGGTTCCCTTCCCGTCACGCAGCCTTCGGTTCCCTTCCCGTCACGCAGCGTTCCGGTCCCTTCCCGTCACGCAGCCTTCGGTTCCCTTCCCGTCACGCAGCCTTCGGTTCCCTTCCCGTCACGCAGCCTTCGGTTCCCTTCCCGTCACGCAGCCTTCGGTTCCCTTCCCGTCACGCAGCCTTCGGTTCCCTTCCCGTCACGCAGCCTTCGGTTCCCTTCCCGTCACGCAGCCTTCGGTTCCCTTCCCGTCACGCAGCCTTCGGTTCCCTTCCCGTCACGCAGCCTTCGGTTCCCTTCCCGTCACGCAGCCTTCGGTTCCCTTCCCGTCACGCAGCCTTCGGTTCCCTTCCCGTCACGCAGCCTTCGGTTCCCTTCCCGTCACGCAGCCTTCGGTTCCCTTCCCGTCACGCAGCCTTCGGTTCCCTTCCCGTCACGCAGCCTTCGGTTCCCTTCCCGTCACGCAGCCTTCGGTTCCCTTCCCGTCACGCAGCCTTCGGTTCCCTTCCCGTCACGCAGCCTTCGGTTCCCTTCCCGTCACGCAGCCTTCGGTCCCCTTCCCGTCACGCAGCCTTCGGTCCCCTTCCCGTCACGCAGCCTTCGGTCCCCTTCCCGTCACGCAGCCTTCGGTCCCCTTCCCGTCACGCAGCCTTCGGTCCCCTTCCCGTCACGCAGCCTTCGGTTCCCTTCCCGTCACGCAGCCTTCGGTTCCCTTCCCGTCACGCAGCCTTCGGTTCCCTTCCCGTCACGCAGCCTTCGGTTCCCTTCCCGTCACGCAGCCTTCGGTTCCCTTCCCGTCACGCAGCCTTCGGTTCCCTTCCCGTCACGCAGCCTTCGGTTCCCTTCCCGTCACGCAGCCTTCGGTTCCCTTCCCGTCACGCAGCCTTCGGTTCCCTTCCCGTCACGCAGCCTTCGGTTCCCTTCCCGTCACGCAGCCTTCGGTTCCCTTCCCGTCACGCAGCCTTCGGTTCCCTTCCCGTCACGCAGCCTTCGGTTCCCTTCCCGTCACGCAGCCTTCGGTTCCCTTCCCGTCACGCAGCCTTCGGTTCCCTTCCCGTCACGCAGCCTTCGGTTCCCTTCCCGTCACGCAGCCTTCGGTTCCCTTCCCGTCACGCAGCCTTCGGTTCCCTTCCCGTCACGCAGCCTTCGGTTCCCTTCCCGTCACGCAGCCTTCGGTTCCCTTCCCGTCACGCAGCCTTCGGTTCCCTTCCCGTCACGCAGCCTTCGGTTCCCTTCCCGTCACGCAGCCTTCGGTTCCCTTCCCGTCACGCAGCCTTCGGTTCCCTTCCCGTCACGCAGCCTTCGGTTCCCTTCCCGTCACGCAGCCTTCGGTTCCCTTCCCGTCACGCAGCCTTCGGTTCCCTTCCCGTCACGCAGCCTTCGGTTCCCTTCCCGTCACGCAGCCTTCGGTTCCCTTCCCGTCACGCAGCCTTCGGTTCCCTTCCCGTCACGCAGCCTTCGGTTCCCTTCCCGTCACGCAGCCTTCGGTTCCCTTCCCGTCACGCAGCCTTCGGTTCCCTTCCCGTCACGCAGCCTTCGGTTCCCTTCCCGTCACGCAGCCTTCGGTTCCCTTCCCGTCACGCAGCCTTCGGTTCCCTTCCCGTCACGCAGCCTTCGGTTCCCTTCCCGTCACGCAGCCTTCGGTTCCCTTCCCGTCACGCAGCCTTCGGTTCCCTTCCCGTCACGCAGCCTTCGGTTCCCTTCCCGTCACGCAGCCTTCGGTTCCCTTCCCCGTCACGCAGCCTTCGGTTCCCTTCCCGTCACGCAGCCTTCGGTTCCCTTCCCGTCACGCAGCCTTCGGTTCCCTTCCCGTCACGCAGCCTTCGGTTCCCTTCCCGTCACGCAGCCTTCGGTTCCCTTCCCGTCACGCAGCCTTCGGTTCCCTTCCCGTCACGCAGCCTTCGGTTCCCTTCCCGTCACGCAGCCTTCGGTTCCCTTCCCGTCACGCAGCCTTCGGTTCCCTTCCCGTCACGCAGCCTTCGGTTCCCTTCCCGTCACGCAGCCTTCGGTTCCCTTCCCGTCACGCAGCCTTCGGTTCCCTTCCCGTCACGCAGCCTTCGGTTCCCTTCCCGTCACGCAGCCTTCGGTTCCCTTCCCGTCACGCAGCCTTCGGTTCCCTTCCCGTCACGCAGCCTTCGGTTCCCTTCCCGTCACGCAGCCTTCGGTTCCCTTCCCGTCACGCAGCCTTCGGTTCCCTTCCCGTCACGCAGCCTTCGGTTCCCTTCCCGTCACGCAGCCTTCGGTTCCCTTCCCGTCACGCAGCCTTCGGTTCCCTTCCCGTCACGCAGCCTTCGGTTCCCTTCCCGTCACGCAGCCTTCGGTTCCCTTCCCGTCACGCAGCCTTCGGTTCCCTTCCCGTCACGCAGCCTTCGGTTCCCTTCCCGTCACGCAGCCTTCGGTTCCCTTCCCGTCACGCAGCCTTCGGTTCCCTTCCCGTCACGCAGCCTTCGGTTCCCTTCCCGTCACGCAGCCTTCGGTTCCCTTCCCGTCACGCAGCCTTCGGTTCCCTTCCCGTCACGCAGCCTTCGGTTCCCTTCCCGTCACGCAGCCTTCGGTTCCCTTCCCGTCACGCAGCCTTCGGTTCCCTTCCCGTCACGCAGCCTTCGGTTCCCTTCCCGTCACGCAGCCTTCGGTTCCCTTCCCGTCACGCAGCCTTCGGTTCCCTTCCCGTCACGCAGCCTTCGGTTCCCTTCCCGTCACGCAGCCTTCGGTTCCCTTCCCGTCACGCAGCCTTCGGTTCCCTTCCCGTCACGCAGCCTTCGGTTCCCTTCCCGTCACGCAGCCTTCGGTTCCCTTCCCGTCACGCAGCCTTCGGTTCCCTTCCCGTCACGCAGCCTTCGGTTCCCTTCCCGTCACGCAGCCTTCGGTTCCCTTCCCGTCACGCAGCCTTCGGTTCCCTTCCCGTCACGCAGCCTTCGGTTCCCTTCCCGTCACGCAGCCTTCGGTTCCCTTCCCGTCACGCAGCCTTCGGTTCCCTTCCCGTCACGCAGCCTTCGGTTCCCTTCCCGTCACGCAGCCTTCGGTTCCCTTCCCGTCACGCAGCCTTCCGTTCCCTTCCCGTCACGCAGCCTTCGGTTCCCTTCCCGTCACGCAGCCTTCCGTTCCCTTCCCGTCACGCAGCCTTCGGTTCCCTTCCCGTCACGCAGCCTTCCGTTCCCTTCCCGTCACGCAGCCTTCGGTTCCCTTCCCGTCACGCAGCCTTCCCTTCCCTTCCCGTCACGCAGCCTTCCCTTCCCTTCCCGTCACGCAGCCTTCCCTTCCCTTCCCGTCACGCAGCCTTCCCTTCCCTTCCCGTCACGCAGCCTTCCCTTCCCTTCCCGTCACGCAGCCTTCCCTTCCCTTCCCGTCACGCAGCCTTCCCTTCCCTTCCCGTCACGCAGCCTTCCCTTCCCTTCCCGTCACGCAGCCTTCCCTTCCCTTCCCGTCACGCAGCCTTCCCTTCCCTTCCCGTCACGCAGCCTTCCCTTCCCTTCCCGTCACGCAGCCTTCCCTTCCCTTCCCGTCACTTCCCATCACGCAGCCTTCCCTTCCCGTCACGCAACCTTCCCCCACTTCCCCTAATGCTTACCTCCTCCCAAACTCACTCCACTGTCCACTCCCCTGTCCACTCCCCCACGGACATCTCTGGGCGATCTCCATGTGCTGTATTTACGTGCTGTTTTAATGTACATCATTTTGTTCAATCCTGTATGACCGCCTCCCCCACCCCACTTAAGTTAATGCATTGAAACCGGTCCGGCAGTTGAATGGGGTTGGGATTCTCATGCATGTACCAATTGTGAATGTCTTTACAGCTGTGGAGGAACTCTGGGAAGGGTTTGAAGCAACTAAGGTCTTACCTTGGGTAGCCTTTCATGGTTGCTTTGTGCAGCTTTCTTTGGTGAGAAGAGCATGGGAGGAGTTGATTTATTTATATAATCCTGGCCACCTGGGTTTAAATAATTCGGTGAGAGCTAATTGATAATTCCCTCCATTCACAGTTGGAGATGTGGGTGGGTCTTCGTTTTTCATTACTTGCCCCAAAAAAATTTCTTCCCAAGTATGTTAGTCTGTAGCATTTTTTGTCTGTCTCTGTCTCTGTCTCTGTCTGTCTCTGTCTGTCTGACTGTCACAATTTTTGGCGATAGTTTTCAAGCAATCGTTTGAATTTTTTTTTTTTGTATTTGTAGTTGACCAGCCAAGGATAGCAATACTTAATTTAGGTGAAGATCCAAATCCAGATCTGGATTCGAGAATCATTTCATTTAAAAGTGATTTTTTTCACCATTGACAGATAGGGCCAAAAACGATATATTGTTGTGGGCCGGGGGTCGGTGGCGAGAAACGGCCGCCAGGTGGAGCAGTAGAGCCATCTCCCACTGAACACCCGGAATTTAGGTCGTGACTCTCGGACAACTCCGAAGGTCACCGGTCACTTATGGACCGTGCTCGTCAATTCTCTGACAGCATGGGGTAGGGTTAATAGCCAAATTTCAATATACCTAAGTACCCACGTCGTCAAATTACCGGGGAAGTCACACCCTCGACGGACTCTATCGAACCGGGCCGCTCTAGTGACCTCGGTCCGGTGTAACCGAGCGGAATTAGCAAAGTCCGTCGGTCCAAACGACAACTTGCAGCCCAATCGGCTTACTGGTTCTAAAGCACGAACCGTGCTGGGTCAATAATAGAAAGCACAACAATGAGTAGGTACATTGAACAATTGGGGGTTTATTTATACTGGGGCAGGGGAGCACAAAGAGCAGAGTTAAAACCGAATATGAGAAATGCAATTTATATACAAACAAACACTTAGCAATTTCTACTGAAGGACAGGGCCCACGGACACACACACACACACACCCAAAAGAATTGGACCCTCTGCCTCGAGAGGGAAGGCGAGCTGAGGGTCAAGGTCTGGTTGGTACCTTTCCGCCTCGTGCGGTCTTTACCGACCCGCGCTTGTGGAGTTCGGATTCTGTGGAAGGAAACGGGATCCTCAGCTCGCTCGCTCGCTCCCACACAACCAGCCTCAGTGGGACTCGAACCCACACCTCCAGAATCCGAGGAGCGACTTTGCCAGCCGCGAACGACGATCGGCGACCCGAGCACCACGAACACGGACACCATCCAGGACGAGCGCCTACTCCGACTAGCATGACCATTGACCAGGAGCCACGAACGCAACCAGCAGGAACCAACCAACTTCTTCACCACACAAGCAGCTCGCAACCTTTCTTATCCCTCCCCCTCACAGGGGTGGAGGGTCTCCTCTGAGGTAACTCGTCTCTGGATTGGTCAGGGGCGAACATCCCATCTGGCTGGGCGGGGCCGCCCTGAGGTAACTCTTCTCCGGATTGGTCGGGAGCTTCTGAGGTACTCCTATCCCTCATTGGTTGCGAGGCACACCCATATCGCTGGTCAGAGTCGACCTCACCCCGCCTATGCCCGTGGCCCTGAACTCCTGCGTAATGGCGATGATGGAGCGAAGGGGAGATATAATGTAAAAAAAACCTGACTATAAAGAAACCCGCAGCGCACACATGAAATTAACCCATTAGACAGAAGGACGGGACCCTAACTATAAACACAAACTTATCGCAATAACTGAGCTACGGGGACCGCTGACTGTCTGTGTGCAAAAGGTTTCCAAATCCGTAACAATATAGCGCAATATCTCTAAAGGTTATGGATGGATTCGGACGAAACTTGGTGGATAGGCTGGGTGTGTAACAAGGACGAATCTTAAATTTTGGTGAAGATGCGAATCTGGATCATGGATACGATAATTATTTAATTTGTTAGTGATTCTTCATTGACAGATGGGACTAAGAACGATATTGCATGATATCTCAAAAATTAGTGGACAGATTGAGATGAAACTTGGTGGACACGTTGGGTGTGTGACGATGGCGAGTTTATTCGATTTTTGGTGAAGATCCGAATCCGGATCCAATAATTTTTTTAAGTGATTATTCATGATTGAGAGATGTGGGGCCAACAAGTATACTGTATCTAGCACAATATCTCAAAAGGTTATGGATGGAGTCTGCAGAAACTTTGTGGACAAGTTGGGAATGCCACGAGGAGGAATTGATTTGATTTTGGTGAAAATTATTTAAAGTTATTCTTCACCGTTGAGAGATGGGGCCAAAATTATTGTATAGCATCATATCTGAAAAAGTTGTGGATGAGTTGTGACAAAACGAGGTGGATGAGTTTGTTCGGTGACAATAACAAGGCGATTCGATTTTGGTTCACGTCCAGATTCAGATCCGACCTTTCAGTGAGATACAAAATGTAAACTGTTCAGCCTGGCGGAGGTATGCGCTCTCCCGAGTGCTGTTCCATTTCACCAATTGTCACGTGATAAGTGATTTTTCATTTATATGTTGACTGCTTTTGACGTTTACATGTGGTACATTTTTTTAGTGATTCATGTGGTACACAGTGTGTCAGAACCAGAAGAAGGTACATGCTTGGGAGCTTCGTTGGCATGCATTTCTGTCTGCGCTGTCACTGATAATTCACCAACAAGCGAGGAATCTCGTCCGGCAGCTTAGGAGGTGTGTATCATTGGGAATCTCATGTATGTACTATTTGTGAACGTCTTTGCAGTTGTGGAGGAACTCTTTGAAGGGTTTGAAACAGCAAAGGGCTTACCTTGGGTAGCTTTTCATGGTTGCTTTGTGCAGCTTTCTTCGGCGAGAAGAGCACGAGAGGAGTCAATATATTTATATAATCCTAGCCACCTGGGTTTAATTGATTTGGTGAGAGCTAATTGGTTATTCCCTCCATCACAGGTGAGAGATATAAGTGGGCTTTCGTTTTTCATGTGTGTGTCTGTGTGTCTGTGTGTCTGTGTGTCTGTGTGTCTGTGTGTGTCTCCTCCATAACTTCAAAACCATAAAACCTAGCAGCCTGAAACTCTGCATGCACATTAAGAAAACTCCAAGGAAGTGCACGAGTGTAAATTGAGTGTTTGGGTTAATTAAAACACCCCGTTTGAAGATCATTAATGGCCTTATTTAATTATATCCTGCTGTCTCATGCCCTCCTTGCTGTGTGTTGTGTGTTAGCTCTCACATGAGCCTCCACAAGGTGTACAAGCCTGTACAAGGTGTACAAAACTAAAACAATACATTAAAAAAAAATGAGGCAATCCCTGGCCACCTCGCTGTCTGGGGTTTTAAATCGTTTCCTGGGTAACCTCGCTGGGGTCTGAAGCCGCCATGTTGTTTGGCCTGCTCAACCATTCCTTGACTTGGAACAGGCCGCAATGATTTCTGAACGACAAAGTTGTGTTTTTCGCTTTCCTCACTCATATTATCGAATGTCTTTTCATCAGAGCTACGAATCGCTGGGAAGGTTGCAATGCTTATAAACATCCGGAGATGTCAACGTTCGTGGCTTGACATTTCGGCTTCTCTGGGAGGTGTACGTTTAACGTGTGGCTAATCACCTGCCAAACTAACCATTTCTTAACAACCGTTTCATTGGAGTGCTTGCTTGAGTGCTTAAGCCACTTTTTTATTTTATTTTGTATACAATGTCGAGGCTCGTGTGAGAGTCAGCGCACAACGCACAGCAAGGGGGGCATGAGACGAGAGGGGTGGGAGAGGGAAGGACAAAATAGTGGGGAACAGAGACATTAGGAGATCTGTGCAAGGGAGAGGGATGGGGTGGGGAGCACGGGGTATACAAGATGGACATCACAGGGACTTTCAGGAAGGAATTTAAAGGAGGTGGGTTTGGGTGGATTAACAGGGGGTAGAAAAGATCGAGGTTTTGGATGGTGGAAGATAAGAGGTGGTGGTGAACAACTGTTTTAAAGGCCTGGAGGGAGGAATGGGATTGAACATAGTGTGAAGTATATTCCAAAGGCGGGAAAAGGAGGAATGGAAGAGGCAAGGTGAGCCGTGATTCGTGGTTTTGGTAGTTTTTCCAGAAGGAGGTTGTTGGTGATATGGTGGGACATATCACAGACAGAGCAGGCGGGGGGGGGACCAGAGAGGAGACGGTAGAAGACAGAAAGACCACTGACCTGCCTGCAGTGAGAGATGAAGAGGCCCAAAGACTCAGCCTCATCGCGGGAGATGCCAATGATCCTAAATGCCTTGGTTTCCATAGCGTGAAGCCGAGAAAGGTTGGAGGCAGGAGCACCAGCCCAGAGGAGAAAGCAGTACTCCATCAGGCTGTGGACGAAAGCTTTGTACATGGCCAGCTCCTCAAGTGGGCCGAGGAAGGACTTTGCACGAAGGAGGATTCCCAGTTGGTAACTGGCTTTGGAGGCCAAGTTGGAAATGTGGCTTTCCCGGGAAAGATCATGGCAGGTAGTGAGACCCAGAAGCTTGAAAGAAAGGACTTCTTCCAGAGGTTTGTTGAGAGAGTAGATGGGGGGGGGGGGGGTGCCAGACTGTCCTTTCGGAGAGACATAGTGAGAGTGTGAGATTTGTCAGGATTGAAAGACGTTCCATGTGTCGGACCAGTTTTCTGCTTTCAAAGTTTTGGAGAGCGCTCTCCAAGCTGCTCGGTTGTTTTTCGGTAAAAGTAGCCATGCTCTCAAGGGAACATCGATGAGACAGACGTTCGTTTCTGCCTGTGTTGGGCCCTGCGGTGCCGTGTCGTTGGTGCCTTGGGAGGTGTCTCATCCGCTGAAAATGTGCAATTTAATTTTTACAGGATATCGTTTTGTTTAACCTTCAGTTCGATCTCCTCACATAATCCGCTCCTCACTTTGACATCGATACATTCATACATATGTATATGTATATATACAATACGGTCCATCCGACCAGGTGCTTGCCATGATCTCGAGCTGTGAAGGCTGAGAGCAGAGATCGACATTTTGTGTTCTGGGTGTTGATATAGTTTTCAATTATATTTCACTAATTTCCCACTTGAATTCCTCTTTCAAAGAACTCTGTTTAAAGGTAAATCTGTGTGTGTGTGTGTGTGTGTGTGTGTGTGTGTGTGTGTGTGTGTGTGTGTGTGTGTGTGTGTGTGTGTGTGTGTGTGTGTGTGTGTGTGTGTGTGTGTGTGTGTGTGTCATTGTGTCTACATATAGGTCTTATGATCGGCCATAATCGTTCTTGGGCAAACCACATTTCAAAGTTGGCTTCCAAAGCCCGTTGCCGATTGCGCATCCTCTGTCGTGCAAAGTTCTTCCTTGCCATACGTGAACTCCTATCCACCGACAAGGCTTTCATCTGCAGCTTGATGGAGTACTGCTCTCCCCTCAAGGCTGGCACCCCTGCTTCACGCCTTGCTCATCTTGACGCCGTGGAAACCAAGGCTTTTAAGTTAATTGGAATTTCCCGTGATGAAGCTGAGTCTATGGGCCAATCACTTTCCCATCGCAGACAGGTCGGTGGTCTTTCTGACTTGTACCGCCTTGTTTCTGCCCTTGCACCCTCTGCTCTTGCCACGCTCTGTTCCACCACGGCCCACAATTTTCCCTCTTCTATTGAAACTACCAAAATGCAAAATCACTGCTCATCTCCACTGATATGTTTCTCTTTTTTTCCTGTCTACGTAACAAACTTCCACATTCTCTTCAATCTCTTTCTTCCCTTCAGGTCTTCAAGGAAACTGTTCACCCCCATCTCAGGGCACCCCCCTTCCAAACCAATGATCTTTTCTACCCTCGTTAACCCCCAAACAAAGTGTCAGACAACTGAGAGGGGAGTTAGGGTTTGCAAAGTAACCCAAACCCTAACTCCTCTCCTCTCACTCACTATTTCCCACACATATTGGTCCATTATGTCTTCAGTTCCTCAGTTCCTTGGAGAACTGCTTTCTCGAAACCAGTTTATCCTGTCAAGCCTGCAGCTGTTCCATTGAACATCCTGGCCATGGTACATTGAGGCTTGTGGGGAGGCAATTGCCAAAACCTACCTTGTATTATCCACCTGGAAGGCAAACCCAACTGATGGGAGCCCATAGTCCCTCCTGCCTCACCTGCAGCCAGTGTGTATCAGTCATTTGAGCTGTGAACCTCATGCACCAAGTCTGTGAAACTTCTACCCTGTTATTTAGCTCCTCCATGAGCTAAGATTTCTGAATGAGTAGGATGACCATTTTTGTCAGGTTGCAGTGAACATAAATGATGGATGGAATGAACGAGATGTTGATCACAAAATGCTAACTGAT
The DNA here is from genome assembly GCF_056783735.1 of Eptatretus burgeri. Taxonomy (NCBI): domain Eukaryota; kingdom Metazoa; phylum Chordata; class Myxini; order Myxiniformes; family Myxinidae; genus Eptatretus; species Eptatretus burgeri. The sequence continues at coordinate 47,299,329 of NC_140978.1, forward strand.
AATGGAAAATGCAGCAGTAAGCAGATCTTGATTGTCTTGTTTATTCCATCCATTGTTCCACCTCTCCACTAAAGCAGAACAACACTTGCCTTCATAATTAAGACTAGTTTTCCATTCGATTTCAGTGTGCATGGGGTGCGTTTTGTTGGTCGTTTTTCATTTTTTGATGCACATTTCAATATATATTTCAACTTTTCACAGACTGTCAGGAAACTGGCACAAAATAACTCGTAGGTGTCTCAGTTTGTAGGGGAGTAGCAACGAACGCTCATGAAGGGACGGTAAAACTGTGACACATTATGTTCCAAATAGTTTTAAAAAAAAGAAACATATCACAGGTAGTGGACCACCTGTTTGTGTTATCCACACCTGCAGACAGCTATCACCGCTACTATCTGTTGGACGGGTGAAGAACCGTCCATCGTGAAATCATCATCAGCAAAATGTTGCAGGTATTTTCCCGAGTGCAGCAGAAAATGCAATGCGAGAGATCAACAATAGTATAATTGTTCGAACATTCTGCGGTCAAGGACTCCAGAATCAAAAAGGAGACCACAAGAGAGAATGACATTCAGAGCAACGTGTGTTGCTTCTGGGTTTCTTTGGGTGGCATTCTCTCCTTTACGATACCCATTTACTTGTCACAACTGTTGCCTTGCTGTCAGAAAATTATTGTGGATAGCTTGCCCACAGCTTTTGTCTTTGCTTAATCAACAGAGCAGAGTACCAATTGGGAATTGTGGAAGCTCATACAGCATATTAAAGTGTGCAAGAGCTGTTATCTGTTCAGCCTGATGAGGCAAATTATTTGCCATTCAATGTTGCTGTGCCTGTTGGTACATGCTTGTGAAACATTCTTTGCATACCATTCTGTGTCTGGATGATATCTCAGCCTGACCGATGTTTACGCCCTGCTGCGAGCAAAGTTGCTGCACTTTCCCCATTGACTTTTTGTCACGAGATGAGGTTGACTAGTCAGCTGCGCATCTTGATGTTGTGGAGACCAAGGCCCTCAGATCTTTGCAGGCCTTTCCAAGGATCACCACCAATAAGAGGTAGTTTACATCAATATCAGTCAAATCAAGCAATACAATTTGTGAAGATGGTACTTTTTACCTCCGCTGCCCAACGTGGACAGAGGTTATGTTTTCACCTGTCTGTCTATCTATCTGTGAACAGGATGTCTAAAGAAGTTGCGGACGGATTGGAACGAATCTTGGTGGACAGGTTGGGTGTGTGACAAGGACAAATTGATTGGATTTTGGAGAAGATTTGGATCCGGATCCAGATCTGAGAAATTTTAAGTACAATTGAGAGATAGGGCCAAAACAATAGAAAGCACGATGTTTCAATACCTGGTGGATGAGTTGATTAGGTGACAAGAACAAGCCAATTCGATTTTGGTTCAGGTCTGGATTCAGATCCTCGAGGTGGGATACAAAATTTAAACTGTTCAGTCCGGCAGAGGTATGCACTCTACGGAGTGCCGTTCCAGTTTCAGTGATGTCTTCCATGAGCACAAAACAAATTGCAATCTTGTGTGAAACAAGATATTCCCACACTGATTTACCATACCGACATCTTCTATCCCTGTCATGGAATTTTGGCTGCGCTACATGAAATGGAACGTGTCATATTACTTGGGAAAGATGAGTCATTGGAATTATCTGTCTCTCCGAAAGGACGATTCTGCAAACCCTCCCATCTATTTTCTCAACAACCATCTCAAAGAGGCTCTGTCACTCAAACTCTTGGGTCAAGCAATGATCACTCTCGGGGAAACCACATTTAAAAATTGGCCTCCAAAGCCAGCCACCGACTGGGCATCCTCCATCGTGCAAGGTCCTTCCCTTGCAAACCTGAGCTCCGATCCACATACAAGGCTTTCATTTGCAGCTTGATGGACTGCTCTACCCTCTTGGCTTGTTCCAATGCCTCACGTCTTGCTCAGCTTGATGGCATGGAAACCAAGGCCTTCCAGATCATTGGAATCTTCAACAATGAAGCTGAGTCGATGGGTCTATCACTTCACCACCACTGACAGGTCAGTGGTCTCTGTCTTCTTCTGCATCATTTCTGGACTTGCACCCTCTGTCCACTCCATGCTCTGTCCCCCTAGCCCCCCCCCCAAAGTATCTGCAGGACGCACGCGGTCCATTAGCAACCCCCTCCAAGTAAAACTGCCTAAATCCAGATCCACTGTTCACTTGCACTCATTTATTCTTCTCTTTAGGTGCCACCTGTGGAACTTTTAGTTCCCACCTGTGTCTGTGAAGCCTCCTTCTACATGCTCTTCAATCTTATTCTTCCTTACCAGTCTTCAAGACAGCTGTTCACTACCATCTCAGATTCTCAGGTCATCATCCCTCATCCCTCATCCAAAGCCATGATAAAATTTCTATACCCATTAAACCAACCCATCCCTTCGAAAATTGTGCTTATGTATCGATCTTGTCCACCCCTTGCATTCTCCCCTAACCCTCATCACTTGTTTGTCTGTCTCCGTCTACCTTCTCTCTCATCCCTGCTGTTGTTTCCCCCTTGCTCCTGTTGTTCCCTTTGTTATGTTGTGTCCTGGTCTGTTCTGTGTCCGAGCTCTTCCATGAGTCGAGACAACATGTATAATTTTTTTTTGTCAAGTTTGTGTCCTTGTGAGTGTCGAGCATGTTCACTCAGGCCTCAACTAGTCGGTGTGCATATTCTATCTCTGCTCTGATGCTATGTCCCTCGTTCTGTTGTGTTTCTTTTTTTTTCTTTAGTAATGTCCTTGCAGCTTACTCAACTATATCCAATTTCCTCCTCCTCACTTCAAAAATAAAATCCTCTCAAAATCATAAACTCATTGTATTTGTATTTTCTTCCTTCATTCATTCTTTATCCTTTCTTTTATCAATATGTCCAAACTGAATGTTCATTGAATGAAATATCTGGTCAGGTCAGGTATGGGAGCATGCGCCAGAGCAGCGCATCGCTGCATCCACTTTCTGCCGGTACTCCAGGGGCCTCCGTCTGGCCATGCCCTAGGCAGATGCCTGGCCCATCCCCATCTCCTTGAGATGCTGATCAACCTGCTGCAACCACGAGGCACGTGGTCGGGCCATTAGCACCCTCCACTCATGAGACTCCCTCGCTGAGAGAATCTGCTGAGCAGCATCAGCGTCAGGAAAACGAGCCACATGTCCATACAGCTGCAGCTGATGCTAACGGACTATGCAGGTAACAAATCTCATTTGAGTCTCTCTCAGCAACAGCTCATTGGATACAAAGTCTGACCAGCGATAGCCAAGGATTCTCTGGTACTGAAGGAATTAAATCTCCATCTCAGATCCCTGGTCAGAGTCCAAGTCTCACATCCATAGAGCAAGACTGGAAGCACCAAGGAGCTGAAGACTTGGACTTTTGTCCTCCCGCACAGGTACCGGCACCGCCACACCTCATGATCCAGTGAATCGAGGCCCGACCCAGACGTCTGTTCACCTCTGGCTCACAGCCAGCAAAGACATGACTAGCACTTCCAAGGTTAGTAAATCTCTCCATGCCCTCAACATCCTCACCACAAACAGGTACAGACAGGAGAGCAGCATCCAAGATGTCATTGAAAGCCTGGTTCTTAGTTTTGACCCAGGAAACCCATAATCCCAGCGGCTCCGACTCCTCATTCAGCACCTCAAGGGCCCACAAAAGGATATCTAAAGTCTTCACAAAGATGACTGCATCATGTGCGAAATCAAGGTCAGAGATCTTGACATTCCCAAATGATGCACCGCAGCTTCATCTCTCTGACGTCTTCCCCAGAATCCAGTCCATACAATTGTTAAGAAGTGTGGGGGCCAGTACACATCCCTGATGAACTCCATTAACTCCTGGAAATAAGTCAGAGATGGTACCACCATATCTTACAACACTCTCAGTAACAGAGTATAGTTCAGACATCAGATCAAACAGTTTTGGTGGCACCCCACGAAGACCAAGAATCCGCCAGAGGGCATCGTGATTTACTGAATCAAATGCTTTAGAGAGCTCAACATAAGCTGCACGCTGCCGAAACTCTCGTCTGTGTTCGGTGAGGACCTGAAGAGCAAGGATGCGGTCAATCGTTGATCTCTTTGGTGCAAAGCCTGACTGCTCTGGACGCTGGTGCTCAAGCAGATGGTGGCGAACCCTATCAAGAATGATCCGAGCAAAGACCTTGCCCGGCACTGAGAGCAGCGTCACCCCTCGGTAGTTGTTGCAGTCTTGGCAATCACCCTTCCCTTTCCATAGAGGAATAACAAGGCCCCTCTTCCAATCAGTTGGGATGATGCCTGTGTTCCAGGCAGAGCACAAAACTGCATGCAACGACACGAGTGCAGCGTTTCCACCAGCCTTGAGAAGTTCAGCATGGATGCCACAGTTACCTGGAGCTTTACCCCATTTCAACCTGTTCACCATAGCCTGTGTTTCCACAAACGAATGTGGACCACAGCAGATTGGAGGGGCAGCAATAGGGATAGTTACACCCCTGAAGTCCAACTCGACAGCTGGTGGATCAGCCTGGTACATCCGCTCAAAGTAACCGGCCCAGCCCGCCTTCACCCCGGACTACTCTGTCAAAAGCCCACCACCCTCTTCTCTAAGTGCAGTACTCCGAGGGATGGGCTTGGACAAACGCAATGCGCAAATTCCCCTGTAAGCGGGACGAGAATCACTTGACCGCAGGTGATGCTCTACCCCCTCACAGATTCCTTGCGCATAGGCCTCCTTGTCCACCCTTAGTGCACGTACAGTTTTATGCCTCAGCTCCCTGAACATCTCAGTTCTGTCATTAAGTCTGGCCCTGCGACTCTGGTTAATGGTATCCAGTGTCCCTTGAGAGACAAAATTCTTCTTCTCTTTCCGGTGAGTTCCAAGACATCCACCGGTGACATCAAGCATGGTGGTCTTGAAGACACTCCGCAACTCTTCACGACCCGCAAAGCACCCAGAACCCCCAAATCTCCACTCAGCCTGTTTGCAAGCTCCTCAGCTACCATCTCCTCCTTGAGCTTGCCAACATCCAGCCTCTGCTGGGATGGTACCATTCTCCTGGATTTATGTTGCAACTTAAGAGTTGCTGCAACATGCCGGTGGTCAGTATTGAGGAACTGAGCACTCCGGTAGACCTTGCAGTTCTGGATCATCCTCCAGCGACCATCAACGAGCACATGGTCAATCTCCTTTGCAACACCGCCAGCGTTGGAATACCAAGTCCAGCGATGAGCTTTTGGGTGCTGAAACCATGAACCAGCCACCCTAAGTTCACGACTTCTTGCAAAGTTGATGAACTTGGTGCTATTCATGTTCACAGTTCCAGACCCATGGGGACCAACACACATCTCATAACCATCCCTATCAGTTCCAGTCAATGCATTGAAATCTCCCAAATCTGGAAGTGTATCTCGCCTGGGACACTGATCAACCACAGACTCGAGCGTGGCATCGAATGCGTCCTTCACGGTGAGATCACTCGCCTCAGTCAGAGCATAAACACAGATCAGGGAAATGACACCCAAGGAGAGACGAATCCTTTGTCTCAGAATACGCTCGTTGACTGGTATTACCTCAATTATCATTGGAGTCAGCTTATTGGACACAGCCACAGCAACTCCTTGGGCATGGTAACCATCAGAGAGACCAGACCAATAGTAGGTGTAACCACCTGCCATGATTTCGCCGCAATCCAGTCTCCGAACCTCAGAGTGCTGCAATACCGTTGTCCAAACGCTTGAGCTCAGATGATAACAGACAGGTGATCATCCTCTCTTAGGGATAGGACATTCCAGGCACCCACCCAAAGGGACCGCATCAGGTAAACCCAAGGAGACCACCGTCTGGACGACACCTCAGAATCACCCTGACACACAGGACCATAATCTGACCCGGGAATGTTACCCCGTGGGTTCCCTCCTATAATCAAAGATTGGGGTCCCGAAGGCTTTGCCCCAATCCCGTCATCCGGTGAGCTGTCCTGCGAAGGGAAGCCACATCAGAGGTGCTCTCACGGAGTGGGTTTTCAGATTTTTTTTTATGCTTCTGGAATGTTTTGCAGAATGAAGGGTTTTACGGTGGTCCGAGTGGGAATCCTGCCACCACCCTCCTAATAAGAAGTAACCCAACTGCAGAAGGATGTCCGCAGACACAGTTGGGCACTGGATATGGATAGCCGTTGGCTCACAAGGAGCTCCTCCGCCCCTCACACATACAACATACCGTTTGAAATGCTTCTTCCTTTTAAAAGTTTTTAATAACATTTCAAAATGCTTCACTTTCCTTATTTCTGTCAGCAACAACCTGTTCATTCTTATTCTTCATCAAAATCTTTTTCTTATTATTTTTCATCAGGCTTATTTCCCAAAACCTTTTCACTCTGAAATGCTTCATTTATCCAGCCTCTCGTACATACAGTTCTATTTTCCTCCGTGCCATCAACAACCATTCATTTCACCCTCCCATGATGTCTGTCCATAAATCCAGATTGGAATCTTGAGAATTCCAGTTTGTAGATGTTGCCTGCACATGACCATCAATTCCTCCATGTCCATTAATGGTGCCAAACCCCTCCACATCAGTTCCCTCCCCCATATCATCTTCTCGATGTCAGCATCCTCTCAACCCCACTCCTTCCGCCCGGTCCCAACTTCTACCTCTTTGCGCCTCGTCTCCACTTCCTCCTCACCCCGCCCCTCATCCTACCCCACAAAGCTTCCCTCTCATCCCACCTCTCTCATATTCCCCCTTGCCCTACACTCACTCTCCTATCTTCCTCCTTGTCCCGCCCCCTCTCAGCTTCCCAATTGTCCCACCCGGTCTCAGCTTCCCCCTCACTGTGCCCCATTATCGTGTTTGACTATTCATGATCATTTGCTGGCTTGCTAAAGAAGATCTGGGTGCAAGAAGTACTTTAATCACAAAATAACACTTTTGAGATATTGAGGATCAAAGTTTTTAAAACATGCTGCGGATACTTTTTTTTTAAGGTGGCAAACTATGGAGCCTGTTGCTGGTTCCAGGGGCTACACAGAGCAGACAAACCCTTTTTTTGTGGAAAAGATAGTCCTTTATTACGAAGAAAACGAGAAAATTAGTTTTGGACTTAAGTACTTTTTGTGGCTAAATACCTGGACTTAGGTACTTTTTGTGACAAAATGGCTGGACTTGGGTACTTTTAACACACAAAGCCCTTTATTTCTCATTTTTGATTGCCAAACAGTCATTTTTACTATGTCTCATGGGGCTGTACAGTGTACATACATCCAATACATGGGGAATCTGGGTCAGCACAGCATTGCACTGCACTGCCACATGCACAGTTTTATGAGGGCTCAAAAGCTGATGACGAACGTAGTGCCTTTTTCAGTACCAGCAAAGTATAATGCAGATAAATTGCATAGCTGATGCTTTGGCATCCTTCATTCTCTTTCTCGCCCTGTCTGCAGGGTTTATTTTATGTTTTTTGCCCCTGTCATGCCTGTTATCAGGGTTATTCTCATTTACACCATGCTGTCCAGTCTCCATGGTCGCCATTTTCACAGCTTGTCACGTGACGCATACTAGCATTTTGATTGGACAGTCATGGACTTAGGAACTTCTTGCTCAAACATTATGGACTTGGATATTTCTTGCACTACATTTTAGTGTTTTCAACAATGACCATATACCAATATACAGGACCTGAGTACTTACTTTCGGAATTTTTTGGTACCAAATGATGCTCTGGCCATTATAGATTATAGTGCTGATGCCAGTTCATTTTTTTTCAAAAATGTGACTTAAGTACTTCTTGCACCCAGGTCTTCTATTGTTGGTTCCTCTGATGACAACTCTTTGACCAGATGTAATGACAACCTCCTTGTTCGGGATGAATTCACTGCTTGCAATCTTGTCAGAGAGGAATGCAAAGAGGTCTTGCTTGTTAGCTGGGTCACGCAGGAACGATTGTCAGTTCCCAGGGACCCTGTTCTGTCTGGCAACCTTCCTCCTCATGCCTTTTCCTCTTTTCTTCCTCGTAGAATCTTTGATGCTACTCTTCAGGTAAGTGTCCCAAACCACATCGTTTCTCTTGTTACTGTCCAACTGCTTCATGATGTGGGGAAGAAAGACACCATTGGCATAATCTCCAAATGTGGTGATGTTGCTTGTGGAGAGGAGGTGAGGTGTAACACAGCAGCACCATCTAGAATCAAGAACATTTATGTCAAAGGACCCTGGAGGCTCTGTCTGAGTAGTATGTTTCAGACAAGTTAGCAGGTCAGACTTCTTTCCCAGATGTAGTTTTCCTCTGTCAGATAGAGATGGGGGGTATGGGTGATTCTCATGCTTTAAAAAGGTACTCTTAGCTACCTCCCCATGCTGTACCACAATGCAGTGTCAGGAGAAAAGGTTTATGTCAATCTTAAAACTTGAGATCCTATCGGCTTGCTTGGTTTTGAGCTTTGGCATTGGACACCTGAAGAGTCGCGCGTCAGGTCAGGTCAGGTATGGGAGCATGTGCCAGAACAGCGCGTCGCTGCGTCCACTTTCCGCCGGTACTCCAGGGGCCTCCGTCTGGCCATCCCCCAGGCAGATGCCAGGCCCATCCCCATCTCCTTGAGATGATGGTCAACCTGCTGCAACCATGAGGCACGTGGTCGGCCCACTGGCCTCCTCCACTCATGAGACTCCCTCGCTGAGAGAATCTGGTGAGCAGGATCAGCGTCAGGAAAACGAGCCACATGTCCATACAGCCGCAGCTGACGCTCACGGACTATGCAGGTAACAAATCTCATCCGAGTCTCTCTCAGCAACCGCTCGTTGGACACAAAATCCGACCAGCGATAGCCAAGGATTCTCCGAAGAGACCTGGTACCAAAGGAATTAAGTCTCCGTCTCAGATCCTTGGTCAAAGTCCAAGTCTCGCACCCATAGAGCAAGACTGGAAGTACCAAGGACCTGAAGACTCGGACTTTCGTCCTCCCGCACAGGTACCGGCAGCGCCCCACCCCATGATCCAGTGAATCCATGACTCCCCAGGCCCGACCCAGACGTCTATTGACCTCCGGCTCACAACCTGCGGAGACATGAATATCACTGCCAAGGTAAGTGAATCTATCCACGACCTCAACATCCTCACCACAAACAGACACAGACAGGACAGCAGCATCCAAGATGTCACCGAAAGCCTGGATCTTTGTTTTGACCCAAGAAATCCGTAATCCCAACGGCTCCGACTCCTCATTCAGCACCTCGAGGGCCCCCAAGAGGATGTCTAAAGTCTCCGCAAAGATGACTGCATCATCTGCAAAATCAAGGTCCGAGATCTTGACATTGCCAATCGATGCGCCGCAACTTGATCTCTCCGACATCCTCCCAAAAATCCAGTCCATACAAGTGCTGAAAAGTGTGGGGGCAAGTACACATCCCTGACGAACTCCAGTAACAACTGGAAATAAGTCAGAGGCGGTACCACCACACTTCACAGCACTCTCAGTACCAGAGTAGAGTTCAGACATCAGATCGATCAGTTTCGGTGGCACCCCGCGAAGACCAAGAATCCTCCAGAGGACATCCCGATTCACTGAATCGAACGCTTTACAGAGATCAACATAGGCTGCAAGCAGCCCCTGCCGAAACTCTCGTCTGCGTTCAATGAGGACACGAAGAGCAAGGATACGGTCAATCGTTGACCTCTTTGGTGTAAAGCCTGACTGCTCTGGACGCTGGTGCTCAAGCAGATGGTGGCGAACCCTATCAAGAATTATCCGAGCAAAGACCTTGCCCGGCACTGAGAGCAGCGTCACCCCTCGGTAGTTGTTGCAGTCTTGGCGATCACCCTTCCCTTTCCAGAGAGGGACAACAAGGCCCCTCTTCCAGTCAGTTGGGATGATGCCTGTGTTCCAGGCAGAGCACAAAACTGCATGCAACGACGCGAGTGCAGCATTTCCACCAGCCTTGAGAAGTTCAGCATGGATGCCACAGATCCCTGGAGCTTTGCCCCGTTTCAACTGGTTCACCGCAGCCCGTGTTTCCACAAGCGATGGTGGACCACAGTTGATTCGAGGGTCAGCAACAGGGATTGTAACACCCTTGACGTCCAACTCGACAGCTGGGGGATCAGCCTGGTACAACCGCTCAAAGTAACCGGCCCAGCGGGCCTTCAATTCAGACTCCTCTGTCAAGAGCCTACCACTCTCTGCTCGAACTGCAGTGCTCCGAGGGATGGGCTTGGATGAACGTAATGCGCGAATTCCCCTGTAAGCGGGACGAGAATCACCTGTCCACAGGTGATGCTCTACCCCCTCACAGATTCCTCGCACATAGGCCTCCTTGTCCACCCTCAGTGCACGTACAGTTTTACGCCTCAGCTCCCTGAACAGCTCAGCTCTGCCATTCAGCCTGGCCCTGCGACTCTGGTCAATGGTATCCAGTGTCCCTTGAGAGACAAGATTCTTCTTTGCCCTGCGGTGAACTCCAAGGCATCCACCGGCAACATCAAGGACGGTGGTCTTGAAGGCGCTCCACAACTCTTCAGGACCCCCCAAAGCACCCAGACCCCCCAAGTGTCCACTCAACCTGTTCGCAAACTCCTCAGCTACTCTCTCTAATCCCTGAGCTTGGCAACATCCAGCCTAGGCTGGGATGGTACCATTCTCCAGGATTTAAGGTGCAGCTTTAGAGTTGCTACAACAAGCCTGTGGTCAGTATTGAGGAACTGAGCACTCCGGTAGACCCTGCAGTTCTGGATCATCCTCCAACGACCGTCAATGAGGACATGGTCAATCTCCTCTGCCACACCGCCAGCGTTGGAATACCAAGTCCAGCGATGAGCTTGTGGGCGCTGAAACCATGAACCAGCCACCCTAAGTCCATGACTTCTTGCAAAGTCAAGGAACTTAGTGCTATTCTGGTTCATGGTTCCTGACCCATGGGGACCAACACACACCTCATAACCATTCCTATCAGTTGCAGTCGATGCATTGAAATCACCCAAGACTAGAAGTGTATCTCGTCTGGGGCACTGATCAACCACAGACTCGAGTGTGGCGTAGAATGCATCCTTCACGGTAAGATCACTCGCCTCAGTCGGAGCATAAATAGAGACCAGGGAAATGACACCCAAGGAGTGACGAATCCTTAATCTCATAATACGCTCGTTGACCGGTGTTACCTCAATTATCATTGGGGTCAGCTTATTGGACACAGCTACAGCAACTCCTTGGGTATGGTAACCATCAGAGCGACCAGACCAATAGTAGGTGTAACCACCCACCATTATCTCGCTGCAATCCGGTCTCCGAACCTCAGAGAGAGCTGCAATCCCGATGTCCAAACGCTTGAGCTCAGATGATAACAGAGACAGGTGATCATCCTCTCTTAGGGATAGGACATTCCAGGCACCCACCCGAAGGGAACCGCCTCAGGTTAACCCAAAGGAGACCGCCGTCTGGTGGACGACACCTCAGCACCACTCCGACACACTCTCCCGCAATCTGACCCAGGGATGTTACCCCGTGGTTTCCCTCCTATCAAAGATTGGGGGTCCCGAAGGCTTTGCCCCAATCCCATCATCCGGTGAGCTGCCCTGCGAAGCGAAGCTGCACAGGAGGTACTCCCACGGAGTGTGTTTTCAGATTTTTTTGCGTTTTTGCGTTTTGCGGAATGAAGCGTTTTACGGTGGCTGGAGTGCAAATCCTGCCACCAACCTCCTAATAAGAAGTAACCCAACTGCAGGAGGACGTCCGCAGACACAGTTGGGCACTAGATATGGATGGCCGTTGGCTCACAAGGAGCTCCTCCGCCCTTTGACAGGTTTTGTTTTTAATCCTGCTGGGTGTCCATATCCAAACACCCTCCTCACCAGAAAACCTGGTGGGGGAGACGGTTTAGTCGCCGACAACCCGACCATGGAACAGGTTAGTACAGGTTTACATGGTACCTGTAGCAGGTCACAGATCGAACCTGACCTGACACATAAGTCGCGCGTAATTCTTCTTAATCGAGTCATGTATAGAACAGGTGCAGTCCATCATCACTGATTTGTGGTAGTTGTTGTACCGGTCCTTGCCCAGTGTTTCCACATTGCAAATAGTTTTAACCACAGACTCATCAAGAACATTATGAGTGTCCAAGATCAGTAGTTCTGGAGTTTCATCCAGAAAGGGATTGCCAAAGTCACTGATGGTCTACACCAGACTTGGAGCTTGACATTTAAAGTTCTTCTGAGTAGATAGGCTCTCCTCCTGGTGATATTGCTTTTCATTTTCTTCAGGAAAGCATTCTTCAAATGCCTGAAGCAGTCTTGCCTTCTGAAGCCTAATTAGCATCCACTTTCTGAAGGCTGATGGATTTTTCTGTAAGTCCTACTGCACTCCCAGAGCCCTTCACCATGTCATTATTTTGCTCGTGTGCCTGGTTGATCGGTTTGGCTGAAAATCCAATAATCGGTATGGCCAGAATGGAAGGAGCCAGGCTTTCCATGTCATGGATGTGAACGGGGATCCAACGAGCATAACTGATGATTAAGTCCAAATAACCATGCAATCAGGGCCTTCATTGATTCCACATATAGAGGGATATTTGCTTCATGATGGGCTCTGATAAAACTAAGTTCAAGGAGCTCAAGGTTTTGGATGGTGTCTCAGTACTGGACTGTTGGGCTCTTGTTGATCATGCATCGTCTCCAAGCCTCTTTTGCACCCTCAGTGTAGGGCTGCCCTGTGCATATGAAGGAATCCTGCTGGAGCTTGGCCAAGGCTAAAGCACCAACTTGGTGTGTGTGCCTTGTTTTGTGAGCTACAAAGGAAGGAATCTGCTGTTTTCCTGAGGCAAAAAAAAAAATCATGAGGCATCATTTTTTTTATAAAGGTATTGTGGTGGTTGTTTGAGGTTGTAGCATTGTGGTTCGAGTCTGAAGGTTTGAGGTGAGCCTCCGTTGAACAATGGCGCGAGGTTTGAATGTGAAAGGGTGAGCATATGCAAATGAGCTGTCTGAGTGCAGACATACGTGAAGGAGAGGTCGTGTGCAAAGTACAGTCAATAAAGAATGGGAAAAAGGACCTGCCAAAAAGACAAAGCAACGCATTCTGTCCCATCAACCAACGAGACATAAGGGAAGGGCTATATAAAACGAATACTCATGGAATAACTGTCTCCGGACCGCTATATGTTGTGTGCCATTGCCTGGGGGAGCGCCGGCTTCGCAGAACCACAATATCTTCACGTACTATTTTGGCAGCCTTTGCAAGAACCACAGCATCTCCCTCAGTCACATTTCAAGGCTTGCTTCAACATTTGCCGAATCTCCTGTTGGAAGACTTGTTGTTGTTCGTCTTTCGGCTGCTCCCGTTAGGGGTCGCCACAGCGGATCATCTGTTATGATCCGCATACTGATTTGGCACATGTTTTATGCGGATGCCCTTCCTGACGCAACCCTGGTCGTCTCTTACGACACAGGGATAAGGATTGGGTTTCGCCATGATTTCAGGCTGCCCTACACCCTTTCATAGTGTGGCCCAGTGCAGAGCTCCCGTCCTCGAGCGATCCTCCAACCCAAGCCTCCGAGTAGCTGGATTACAGGCACACGCCACTACGCCCGGTTCCTGTTGGAAGACTAGAACCACATTTTTTTTTTCCCTCCCCCATCTACTTGAGGAAAGTATTGAAGGACCTCTTCCTTGAAGCGGAACTTATTAATTTCCTACTTGATGCCGAGTTCCTGAATACGTCCTTCATTAAAAAAAATTCCGATCTGCGGTTTCAGAAATATAATGTTTTAATTTTTGGCGTTTAATCCAAGATGGTTGCCATACCAGGTGACTCATGATGTCACAATTATCATTCAAATATTCTCCATGGGGTTCACTCCTACCCTAAAATAATTGGGTCAATTGGACAAGTGGTTGTTGAGAAAAAAACGTTAAAAAATAATAGAGCAAAAAAAGGGTCGAAGAATAACAATGATTATAATTATAATATTGAAAATTATTTTCACAAAATTATTCATTTTTCTTCCTCATGTTCTCATCGTAAAGCTTTGTTGAAAATTTGATGAAAAAAAGCTCAAATGGTAAAAAAAGTTGCAGTCTGGACAGACACACACAGAAGTGATTGCAAAGCCCTGTGTTCTGCTGCGTGGGGGGGGGGGGGACAGATTGATAATCTATATATTAATACTGAAGGACCAATTTTGTGCTCCTCCTAGCGGTCGAGTCACGTTTTTCTCGGTACTGTGACCTGGACTGAAACAAACTTCGTACATGTAAGAGTGCGTCGCACATCGTGGCAATAGTCAACTTTCAACTCTGAAGCAGAATAAACACTTTTCGTTGAGACGGGGGAGAGGAGTGAAGAGGTGGGGGCTGGGGATGAAGAGACGGGGGCAGGGAGTGAAGAGGCTGGGGGCAAGGTAGGCAAATTTTTGGGCGGGGGTAAGCAAATTGAAAGCAGGAGACGGGGGGGGGGGGGAAGGGGGGGGGGGATGAGTGGGCGGGGGCTGGGGTGAATTAGGCAGGATTGAGTGTGAGGGGGTGGACAGGGGGCGGGGGCAAGTGGGTGGGGAATCAAGAGACGTGGGGCGGGGAATCGAGAGACGGGGAGGGGGAGCGGTGAGTGAAGAGGCGGGGCGGGGCCGGGGTAATTAAATTTTTGGGTGGGGTAAGCAAATTGAAAGTGGGAGATGGGGCGGGGATGAGTGGGCGGGGGCTGGGGTGAATTAGTTGGGGTTGAGTGTGAGGGGGTGGACAGGGGGTGGGGCAAGTAGGGCGGGGAATCAAGAGACGTGGGGTGGGGAATCAAGAGATTGGGGGCGGTGAGTGAAGGGGTGGATAGGGGTGGGGCAAGTAGGGCGGGGAATCAAGAGACGTGGGGCGGGGAATCAAGAGATTGGGGGGGGGCGGTGAGTGAAGAGGCGGGGGTGGGGCCGAGGTAATTAAATTTTTGGGCGGGGGTAAGCAAGTTGAAGGTGGGGAGGAATGGGGCAGGGGCGGGGGATGAGTAGATGGGGGCAAGCACGCCCTGTCCAGTCCATGTCCCTCGAGTGTGGGTGAGCTGGTGAGGGTGGTTGAATGAACGGAATTCGTCTGTGACGGGGTTTCGGCTAGTCTATGTATTAATACTGAAGGACCAATTTTGTGCTACTCCTAGTGGTCGCATCACGTTTTTCTCGGTACTGTGACCTGGACTGAAAGAAACTTCATACCTGTAAGAGTGGGACAAAGCATTGGAGGAGGCAAGTGTTTTTCAGATGCCGAGACAACTTCGAAGTCTGTTCGTTACGATCTGCATACAATGTACCCCTTCAGAACCTGCATTATTGTGGCAAAGACACAAGGCAATGCTCACCGAAGATTTCGCACGCACTGTCGGCGAACAAGAGGGGGAACAGTTAGCCCTCTGAGAAATCAGTGAAATTCTCACGTGGAACAACGTAAACTACTCAGACCTGCATCTACCAGTTGTTGACATCGATGCAGTCCAGAATGATCCCATACCAGACGCAAACCCCAATCAAGTGCAACAGATGATGGATTCCCTCAATGCAGAGCAAAGAGTTCGTTGATCGAATCATACATGATTTAGCAGAAATCCGTCAACAAAATGTGACAAAACCACGGTTGTATTTTATTGAAGGACCCAGGGGAAGAGGAAAAACCTTCGTATACAACACGCTTCTTGCCTACTTCCACAGCAAGCATGTTCGCACTGCAGCATGTGCATGGACAGGGATTGCAGCCAATCTTCTGAAGGATGGACGTACTGCGCACAATCTCTTCAAGTTCCCAGTACCCATAATGGACAACTGTACATGCAACGTTTCTCCATGGTCGAAACGCACAGAAACTCTGCGACAGACAACACTTCGTAATTGATGAGGCCTCAATGGTGCCAAAGAGTGCATTGAACACTGTAGACATAATGTTGAGAGACATCTGTCAGAGTGATACCTCATTCACTGGAAAGTCTTCATACTCGGTGGTGATTTCAAGCAGGTTTTGCCTGTAATGCCCCGAACATCCAGAGCAGGAATTGTTGAAAATTGTGTGGAATCTTCTCATCTGTGGCCCCTTTTCCATACGACCAAGTTCACGACGAATATGCGCGCTGTACACGATGCACAGTTCAGTGAATGGCTCCTACAACTAGGAAACGGGATTTTAAAAAGCAGCGAACACCCGACAGACGACATCATTGATATTTCTAAGAAATGCAACATCGTTCAAGAAAACATAGTGGATGAAGTGTTTGGACCGGCGCTTAATGCATCTGAAGACGAGTTTGAAACCGCCAAACTCAGCCCAACAAACGAAAGCTCCCTGCAGCTGAACCAAATGGTGCTGAAAAAATTTCAAGGAGAAGAAATAACATACCTCGGTGAAGATCAACAAGCGGACAATTACCCAATCGAGTTTCTCAACAGTATAACTCCAGCTGGAATGCCACCACACACACTTTCACTGAAAGTAGGTTCAATCGTGATGCTCCTCCGTAACTTCGACATTCGACGCGGATTGTGCAACGGCACTGGACTGTGCATTCGAAGACGACACAACCATGTGTTATATGGAGAAATCATTGGCGGAAACAAACACTGACAGCGAGTTCTGATTCCACGGCTGAAGCTGCCACCATCGGGCGTAGCATTGCCCTTCACACTAAAGAGAACACAATTCCCCGTCCGGCTTGCATACTGCCTGACCATTAACAAGGCTCAAGGACAAACATTTCGTGGAGTGGGAATATACTTACCATCTCCAGTTTTTTTTTTCGCACTGACAACTGAACGTCGCGTTCTCGAGAGCCAGAAGTTTTGACACGGTGTTTGTACGTCAAAGTAGACAAGTGCACAAATCGGGGGACTTCTTCACAAGGAGTAGTGTACACCAAAAATGTCGTGTACAAGGACGTTTTGTAGACCTCATTAGGTAAGGCCATGGAGTCCATCGACTGGGATCTGGCTCTTACAAGAGCCGCCACTGGTTGTCATATTGGGCTCATGGAATGGAATCCGTCTGTGACGGGGTTTCGGCTCGTGACGTAATAATGTGGACGGAGACTTATCGGTTGGCATCAGATTGCAGTTCTTCGTCTTAGTCGACTTGATTCCAGTCATTTCTGAAGCAAAATGTGACGTTGAAGGGAAACAATCAGATGTCGAAAGAATCCTAATTGTTAGTTCCTGAGGAAAAAAGAGTGGGAAAATATTTTATCTTGTTTTTGTAATTGAAACATTGATCATAACATGGTAACCATGTGCACAAATTTCATGGGTTTGGAATCAAATGTCGCATTTTTAATGGTCTCTAACTCATGGGAACAACTCCAAGTTTGATGTCGTCCACGTGACTCGGCCTTGGTTTTCACAAAATAACATTTTTTTACAACTCCATGGCAAATAAACATTTGACCAGTGGGACAACACTGTTAATAAATTGATGTTGTTTTTTCATGTCGTTGATCAAAACACGATTGTCGGAATTCATTGTGCACA
Source organism: Eptatretus burgeri (assembly GCF_056783735.1). NCBI lineage: Eukaryota > Metazoa > Chordata > Myxini > Myxiniformes > Myxinidae > Eptatretus > Eptatretus burgeri. The sequence continues at coordinate 47,316,808 of NC_140978.1, forward strand.
AATTGAACAAAAGTCACATTTTGTCCTGTAAAAACTGTCATGTGCATTGTTTTTGTGGATCCAAGGAAAATAAAGAGTATTTTACATGAACATCACCTTGGGGGGGGGGGGGGGGGAAAATGATGCTTTTATCCACCCAGTCCCCATTTTGTCACAAGCAGGCCCTAAGCCACCTGGCTATAGTCCCCCAAGCCTGTTTGGTTGAGATTGGACAAGTAATAACCCATTGCATCGTGGATAGATAGACAGACAGACAGACAGGATATTGATTGGTATTTACAGTAAATGTAGTAGCTCTGGAAAACTGCTCATCTCATTGTTATTAGAAACCAGGGTTGTACCACGAGTACATTACTTCTCGGAGCAATTTGCTTTGGAGAATAAATAAAAACAATTTGTGCCGTGCTTGTTTGAAATGATAGTAAAATAAACCACACGTCTTGATGTTCCAAACGTCCGTTAATGACGTGACCCTGTTTTTAACGTCGGTTCTTAATTGCATGATTATTGTTCATGAAGCATGTTTTTATTTACGATATAATTGTTATTTTTCTTGCAGGGAAATACCTGAACAGGGCATGTGCTGAAACAGACGGAAAGAGATGGGACGAAGGCTTTCTGGCAGCAATTTCTCTTTTACACCTTATCAATGTATGTATTGGCTAATTTACACCTTATCAGTATGTGTGTTGGTTAATTTACACCTTATCAATGTATGTATTGGCTAATTTGCACTGAATCAATGTATGCATTGGCTAATTTACACCTTATCAATGTATGCATTGGCTAATTTACACCTTATCAATGTATGTATTGGCTAATTTACACCTTATCAATGTATGTATTGGCTAATTTACACCTTATCAATGAATGTATTGGCTAATTTACACCTTATCAATTTAAATTGAGTAATTTACACCTTATCAATGGAAGCATTTGTTGATTTACACCTTATCATTGTATGCATTGGCTAATTTACAACTTATCAATGTATGCATTGGCTAATTTCCACCTTATAAATGTGTGTATTGGTTAATTTACACCTTATTATTGTGTGTATTGGCTAATTTACACTTTATAAATGTGTGTATTGGCTAATTTACACCTTATCAATGTATGCATTGGCTAATTTACACCTTATTATTGTGTGTATTGGCTAATTTACACCTTATCAATGTGTGTATTGGTTAATTTACACCTTATGATTGTGTTGGCTAATTTACACCTTATCAATGTATGTATTGGCTAATTTATACTTTATCAATGTGTGTTGGCTCATTTACACTTTATTAATGTATGTATTGGCTAATTTACACCTTATCAATGTGGGAATTCAAATATTTTTCTTCAAAAATGTACTTTCATTTCCTTGAGTCGTCAACCGAAAGACATTGAATTTACCAAATTGGGTTTAATGTTTACATTGGAGTTTTAGAAACGAATTGATATCCTGGTTTAAAAATTGACATTGAATGGATATAAATCCTTCCATTCATTTGAAATTATTCACTGGCTTTGACACCAATACAAATTATTATTACAGACCCTCGGCATCAAAAAGCTACATATAATCGAACAAGCACTTTCAAATGGAGCATCTCGCCGCCATTTGAGCATTTAAATGGCATCAGATGTGACGAACAATGTGAATCTTGCTCCCAGCTTACTGGCTCGATGCCAGAAGACGCCATTTGCATTTTTTCTTCTCCACTCCCCACCATGTAGAATCCCATTTGGGCAGGGGTGACCAGCCAGTTCTTATAATTGACCAAATGATGAATCAAAGTAAATGGACATATGCACTGGAGGGAGGTGCTCACTCGCACCGTTATGTTTCTCTTCTCAGAAGTCTTGGTTGTTTTGTCATTTGATGTACTATAAACAGGCCTAACACAGGAGTGTAAAGTTGAGTCGACATATGTTTTTCTTTCACAATTGCTATATACACTACATTACAGGAATTGACACATTTTCGATTTCATTATGATGATTTTTGACTGGCAATTAGCAGTACTTTCAGGACGTAGTTTTTTGATACAAAAGTTAAAAAGGTACCAACAACACTGCAGGAATTTTAATATATTTACTAAAAACTTCCTCTGCTGCTCTTGCTCATCCTCTTTCTCCTCTATTCACTCAATCATTATCTCTGGGTCAGTTTCCATCCATCTGAAGTTAGCCAACAACACTGCAACACACAAACATGGTAAGCAGGTAAAACATAGATCCTCTTAGCATACTTCCAATTATAAGTGACATTCTGGAATCTATCATTGCAACTGACATGAAATCCTTCCTTTTCACCAATGGCCTCATATCAGATTACCACGGCCATCATCCCCAAGGCAGTGTTCGATGCCCAGTCCTATTCCTGCCCAGGTCTTCATTAATGATCTCTCTGACTGTCTGGAAAATCCCTTTTATCTATTTCCTGACTACTTCACTCTCTGCCGTGACATCCCTCATCCTTCAGACAGGCAGGCTGCAGCCTCTTCCCTCTCTTCAGACATTGACAAAATCACAGACTGGTCAAACACTTGAAGTATGTCTTTCAATCCTGACAAATTTTTCTCTCTCTCTGTCTCCCCAAGTACTTTCTCAACAATCCTCAGGAGGTTCAGTCATTCAATCTCCTGGGTCTCATTATCAGCCATGATTTTTCTTGAGCAAACCACATTTCAACGTTGGTCTCCAAAGCCAGCTGCCGCCTGGGCATCCTCCATCGTACAAAGTCATTCCTTGACACCTGAACTCTTATCCACCTACAAGGCCTTCATCCGTAGCTTGATGGAGTACTGCTCTCCCTTCTGGCCTGGTGCTCCTGCTGCACATCTTGTTCAGATTGATGCCATATAAACCAAGGCCTTCAAGATTATTGGTATCTCCCACACTGAAGCTGATTCTATGGTCCTCTCACTTTCCCATCACAGACAGGTCAGTGGTCTCTCTGTCTTTTACTTCTACCACATTCTTTCTCGTCTTATACCCTCTGTTCTTTCTATGCTCTGTCCCTCCCAGGTTTCTGTATGGCACATGCAGTCCAACATCAATCCCCTGATGGTGAAATGGTCCAAAACCATCTCCCGTCTGGTAAAAAAACTAAATCCAGGATCACTGCTCACTTCCATTCATTCGTTCCTCCTCTTTTTTTTTCTCCTGTCTGTGGAACCAATTTCCACATGCTCTTCGATCTCATTCTTCCCTCCAAGTCTTAAATACAACTGTTCACCACCATCTCAGAATCATCCCCAATCGAGAACCATGATCTTTTCTACCCTCATTAATCCACCACCTCCCCACCCCATCTACCCCAAGACCTCCTACAAAATTTTCAGTTTTTCCTACCTGAGTGTTTCCGTCTGTATCCATCCTGTCCACTCCATGCATACTTTCTTGTCCCCCATTCCTCCCCACACCCATTGTTTGTACAAGTCTCCCTCTATTTTTGTCCTTCAACTCTTGTTAGTGTTTCCACCCCCTTCTCTACTGTTCCTATTGTCATGTTACATCCTGATCTGGTTATGTGCACTAGCTCTCCCATGAGCCTCGACTCAACACAGTCAAGAGATTATCTTTTTCTTTCTCCCTATCTGAGGTGTGATTGGATAAGAAAACGCTGGGCGTGAGTACCCTTCTTGGCTCACCAATGGTGGGCAATGTGCCGTGGTGTGTTCTTGGAAATTATAAATTTCATAATTTTTATAATTTAACTTTCCAATTTTTGTCATTTTTGAAAATTTTTATTGATCACAACACATCATACTCCATATGATGTCATTATTTTGAGAATGTTCCATTATATTATGAAGAAGAGAAAGGAAGATTATTTGTAATACCAGTTACCACCACCAAAGGTGGTGCTATTTCCACCGTAATATACACTGTCACAGATTCGCCGCCAAGAGGGATTACGAGGGTAGTTCCTGAATCCACTATCCGGCCGACAATCCTGAAGCCGTCGCTCTACAGATAACTCTGCGGGCCGACAAGTTGGTGACCAACCATGGATGCGATCTAAGACGTTTAATTCAGGCAGGGTCCAGCATCTGAATCCGCTTTACCTTTCCAGCGACTTAAACCCCCAGTCAGAGAACTGTACTATTAATGTCCCACTGTGATTAACAGACGGCTGAGCGATACCGTAAGTGGAATTGTTGGCTAAAAGCTACCGATAACGGAATGGTGGGGATGAACTCCCTGTTACACCCTATACGCACACGCACACGCACACGCACACGCACACGCACACGCACACACACGCGCACACGCGCACACGTGCACACACACACACACACACACACACACAGTTGAACCAATGAAAGCTGACTTCTGGACAGATTGGAAATTTGTATTGAGTTGCCAAAACGCACATATGTGCAAGGTAGTATCACAAAAGATAAGTCCTTACCCCAGCAGATAAGCCCATTCTTATTCAGGAACTTACCACAGGTCTACAAACAGGCACCTCAGTCATATTGCGAAACAAGGTAAGGAAGAGGGATAGAGGAGAGGAGAGGAGAAAGAAAAGTACGAGGCATGTTGTTGACCCCTCGATCACCGTACGTAAACTGGCGGGCTCACAAGGGTCCCAACAAAAGAGAGGGTGGGAGGAAATAAGAGGAAAGAACGTGGTGTGGGGAGAGGTTTGGTGCAGAGGTAATATTGTTGTGGAACCAGGTCTCGGTGGCGAGCATGACCGCTAGGGGGGAGCAGTAAAGTCGGTTCCACCGAACACACCGGAATTTAGGTCGTGACCCTCGGATAAGTCCGAAAGGCACGGGCCCCTTACAGGACCATCAATCGCCAATAATTCGACCGCGTGGGGTAGGGTTAATTGCCAAACTTCAATATACCTAAGTAACCATGCGACAAAGCTTAAGGCCCAGTCACACCTTGACGTTTTAGCCAGTTTATGCTGATTTTTGTAAAATTTGTCTAAAACGCTGGTACACGTCGAATACGTTATGGGTAAGTTTTGATAACATTGAGAGCACGCTGAAAAACACTGCCATACGTTGTTGTACGCTGGCTTTAAAGATTGAACTTTTGGGTTTTCATCAAATTTTTCATGCTTGAAATTTTACGACGTATGCCGGCGTATGACTCACACGTTCTGCTACACTGGCCATAAGCTGTAGGCACGTTATGCGATCGTTGACAAACGTTGAAACACGTTACTTGAAAGTTACTCATAAGTCGAAACACGTCGAGGTAATGTTTAGCGTACCCGAAACTTATTTCTAACCTATGAGTAATGTTTTGTAAGCACGCTACATGAACGTTGTTCACACTTTGCATCACGTTACTTGAAAGTACTACTACTACTACTACCAACATCGACATCAGTAAATTCTCTCGAACTAGTACTACTACTACCAAGATCGACATCACTAAATTCTCTCAAACTACTACTACTACTACTACTACCAACATCGACATCACTAAATTCTCTCGAACTAATACTACTACTACTACTAACATTGACAACACTAAATTCTCTCGAACTACTACTACTACCAACATCGACATCACTAAATTCTCTCGAACTGCTACTACTACTAACATCGACATCACCAAATTCTCTCGAACTACTACTACGAATAACATCACTAAATTCTCTCGAACTACTACTACTACCAATATCGACATCATTAAATTCTCTCGAACTACTCCTACTGATACTACTACTACTACTACTACTAACATCGACATCACTAAATTCTCTCGAACTACTACTACTAATAACATCGACATCACAAAATTCTCTCGAACTACTGCTACTGCCACTGACATCTACTCAACATGGAGTCTGGAACACTGACGGGTTCCTCTTGTGAAGCCCATTTGTATATACCAAGTCCCCTAAACGCTGCCAATACGCCATTATACGGTAGCTGTAAGTTAGAAACACGTTCAGTAAGTTCTGTGGTCGTCCGGAAGACGTCAATCAAATTCATCTACATACGCCAATGTGCGTTTGAAATACGTTACACATGGGTTCAAAGCACGCTACTCATAGGTTCAAAGCACGTTACTCGTAGGTTAAAAATTAAGTTTCGGGTATGCTAAAGATTACCTTGATGTGTTTTGACTTATGAGTAACTTACAAGTAACGTGTGGCCGATGTGTGTAAACGATTGCGGAGCGTGCCGAGAACTTATGCCAGCGTATGCAGAACTTGTGAGCCGTGCGTCGTAAAATTTTCAGCATGCTTGAAATTTCACGACGTACTAGACGTACCACGTAATATGCCAGCGTACTTCATTGTTTTTCATCGTGCTCCCAAAGTATACACAACGTACCCATACCGTTTTAGACACATTTTCATAGGTAGGCATATGCTGGCTAAATCGTCAAGGTGTGACTGCGATGTTGACACTTCCAATTTTCAGGCGGTTATGATTTAAATCTGCGAGCGGCAGGTTTTAACAGAGAACGCCACGAGTTCGTCGGCGATACGTGCAGCGTGCTATGACTAAGTTAAACTATCGTTGGGCATAGGTTGTGAACGCCGACAACAGGCTAAGCATTCGTTGGTATAAGTTATCTCTAACACAACGAAACGTTCTGTGCCCGTTACTAATATGTTATGCATACGACCAACACGTTATGAATACGACCAAAACTTAAAAACAAAACTCAACTTCAGCGTACGCCAACGTTTTAGGTGCATTTTTATACGTTGCCATTCCTGGCTAAAACGTCAAGGTGTGACTGGGCCTTTACCGGGAAATTCACACCCTCGACAGGCCCCGAGCGGAACGAGCCGCTACTGTGCTCGAACCGTGTGTAACCCGAGCGGATGGTTACCGAGGCCTGTCGGTCCAAATGAACAATTTACTGCTTCGCTATTTCTCAACACGCACCATGCGAAGCCGATGAAAGAAACATAGAAACGAGCTGAAACATTTAACAAAAGGGATATTTATTTATTACAATAATCGGGGAGGGGAACACAGAGCAGAGTCATCACGAATAAAGAAAGGTATCAAATGTACAAGCAATTCCTTAAACAATTCTACTTAGAGACAGGGCCCACGGACACACACACACACACACACACACACACACACACACACACACACACACACACACACACACACACACACACACACACACACACACACACACACACACACACACACACACACAGATGGACCTCGAGGTCTTTATTGCCCCTTCAGCTCGGAGGGAAGACGAGCTGAGGGAAGAGAACATGCTGGCTACCTGGCCGCGTTCGTGCGGCTCAACGTCCGCACCTTCCCGGAGCACCAGTCGCCAAAGAACGTACCAGGGCAGCCGAACCCAGAGGAGGCGAGACGAGGTGATCTCCCGTGATGACATGGTCGACCGCTTGCAGTGATGCGCCAGACGAGACGCCTCGGATGCGCAGGATGCAGTCAGCTGCAGACCCAGATAGAAGCGCGCTCGAGCAGACGTGATGCAATCTTCAATCCTTTTTCCATCATTCTCTCGGGGCGCGGCCCGCTCCCCCGTCGCCTGCTCTCATTGGGTTGACAGCATGTCGCAGCTCCACCCTCTTGCAAAGGACCGCCCCGGCTCTGGTCCGCGCGTCGCCCATTGGGCGGAAAATGATGCATACCCTTATTTGTCGCGCAGCCAGAGCGAAACGCTCCATGCCCATATTTGGGCAAAGCCAGATCGAAACGCTTCGTGACCATATTTGGTGCGAAATCCACACCGCTTGGGGCATGGAATTCCGCACACGCCCACATGCCAGCGAGCGCGCGAAGAGCGCGGACAATACGGTGAGCAGAGTGTTGGTGTTGTCGTTGTTGTTGGTGAAGTAAAAATCCTAACGATAAAATAATTCACAGCTCACGTACAATTAATCACCCATTAAACATAGGACGGGACCCTACCTAGAAACACATACTCACCGATATAACTGTTCTATAAGGACCTGAATGTTGAGTGCGCATGGCTACCAGATTCGTAAGAATATAGCGTGAGGTGCGACAGTCATTGTGCCCTGAAAAGGACTATTGGTGCTCATTGATAGCTCGGTGCTTACAAAAGGAACAGTAGAGTAAGGATAGCCAGAGAAAGATCACACGTGTCAGTGTGGATGGCCAACGTGTCTGTTAATTCAACGCTGGCTGGGTCCATTTGCCCGCACAGAACCTTGCTCACGCCCATTCACCAGGCCTCTGCTGCGTAGCAGTCACCAGCTCGTCCTCTCAGGTTCACCAGGCCTCCGCTGCGTATCAGTCACCAGCTCATCCTCTCAGGTTCACCAGTCCATTCAAGTAGATCACCAAACGCATTGGCCTGATTCTGCACTCCGGTCCAGGTTTGTATAGCTCGTTGAGGGAGTGTGGTGTTGCGGCTTTGCCGCTTCCTCCATGCCGGCAAGCGCTGCCGCATTATCATCACTCCGATTTCGCCATCGCTGTTGGGGCCAGTAAGGCTTTGCCTTCTCATTGGACCACTCCATTTGATGCTGGAAGCCTGGCAGTGCAGTGGGGGCGTAGTCTCAGCGGCTTGTGACCAAGTGTGGCATCGTACTTCAGGTGTTTTCATTGCCATTACGATGGGAATACAGGTTTTCACGTATAAAGTGAATGCAGTTATGGGGTGGTGAGGTGCAAAGCGTGTTTTTAAGGTATGTTTGAATGTGCTGTGGAGATGCAGAGAAAGAGATTGAGAGACAAGCCGGGAGGTGACATGGGTGGTCACTAGACAAAGGCGAATTTGAAATATGTAGATAAGAGAACACATCAGATGGCATTTTTTCCGTTCGTTGTTCCATATAGGAACATGACGAGCAACTGTCCATTCATCATTTGTGTTCGATTCCCTAACCCTATGCGAACGTTGGGGTGAAAGCATATAGTAATATAATTGCATACTAGTCATACAGTTTTTTTGACGGATCGGGCTGAAAATTTTTGATAAAGAGTTTGATTATAGTGCGCATAAAAGCGCAGAAGCCGATTTTCGATTTTCGAATTTTTTTTCGGATTTTTTTCAAAAATTTCAAAGTCCCGTTGCTAGGCAACGGTGGTGTCCATAACAACGATGCTCAAAAGCATAGAACTAGATCCTGGTATGAACCTACCTGTCAAGTTTCATCAAAATCGGTTGACTCCTCTGTCCTCCAGAGCTGTCCATTACATACAAACAAACAAACAAGCCGGTAGGCGACATGGGTGGTCGCGACATAATTGCATACTAGTCATACAGTTTTTGACGGATTGGGCTGAAAATGTTTGACCAGGAGGATCATTATAGTGCGCATAAAAGCCTGGAAGCTGATTTTTTATTTTTGAAGAAATTAATTTTTTAGGATTTTTCAAATATTTCAAAGTCCCGTTGCTAGGCAACGGTGGTGTCCATCGCAACGGTGCTCAAAAGCATAGAACTAGATCCTGGTATGAACCTACCTGTCAAGTTTCATCAAAATCGGTTGACTCCTCTGGCCTCCAGAGCTGTCCATTACATACAGACATACAGACATTCAAACAAACATTCATACAAGCCGGTAGGCGACATGGGTGGTCGCTACATAATTGCATACTTGTCATACAGTTTTTGACGGATCCGGCTGAAATTTTTTGACAAAGAGGTTAATTATAGTGCGCATTAAAGCCTCGAAGCTGATTTTTGATTTTCGAAAAAATTAATTTTTTAGGATTTTTCAAAAAATTCAAAGTCCCGTTGCTGGGCAACGGTGCCATCCATAGCAACAGTGCTCAAAAGCATAGAACTAGATCCTGGTATGAACCTACCTGTCTTTCATCAAAATTGGTTGACTCCTCTGGCCTCCAGAGCTGTCCATTACATACAAACAAACAAACAAAAAAAATGACGGTAAATAGACACCCTATTTTTGAAGGACTACCATATGAAAAATCGACTCGAGTAAAATTTTCTAAATATCTCGAAGTGTTTAATTCCGAAGTCTCGTTTCTCCACATTCAAAACTGTAGGACAAGTATTGAAAATACCGTACGCGGTTTTTCGGCCACTGCATAGCAACGGGTGGTTGCTTGGCAACGAAACTCAAACGCGCACACTCCCAGGTCATATGGCACCTGTCGCCAAGTTTCATCGAAATCGGTTTGCTGGTTTGTGCTGTGGAGTCTCGCGTTGCAGACACACACACGCACACAGACAGACACACAGACGGAAAACCCGACAATAAGGGTACTCTAGCGACCACCCAACAGACAGACATACAGACAGGCGGAAAAGCTGAGACTAAGGGTCGTCTCGTGACCACCCAATATGGTTGGAGAGATAGAGAGGAAAAGGATCCCATTAATCCGTCAGTCGGCCAGGAAAGTGTGCAGTCGGATCCACCCAAAGTTTTTTTTCCGCAGTTTCTATATCTGTGAGGTGGTCTTGTGGGGAACCCATGTGATGCCGTTGTGGCACCCTTGAGCATTTTTCAAACTTGCAAATTAGTGTTGCCATTTACAAAAATTCTATTTTCGTCAATATTTCAGTAATTATTGACAATGGTACAACAAATTAGGTGTCAAGACCCATGTTTTGAGGATATGCGGTACTGCTCAGGATGTTTCCGAAATTATCATGCATTTCACTATGCCCAAATATGCAAATTGGGGGCTGCCATTAATTTCAAATTCAAAATATTGAATTTTGTCCATTTCTCAGTGTGATAAATAGCAACATTATTGAGGAGTCTCTCCATATGTTTTGAGGGTATACAATATTGAGTAAGGCATTCATATAGTCGTCATGCCTGCCAATTTCCACTGAATATGCAAATTAACAACCCCCCCATTGCTGAAAAATCTATTTGTTTATTTTGAAAACTTTTATAATATACATCATGGCATCCAAACGAGATCTCCATGCCTTTGTGATTCGCACTTTTGAAGCTTGACCCGATATGTATACATAATGTACTGTCGTGTCCAGGGGTTATAAACCCTACCTGGACGGTTGGCAAAGCTTGTTCCTTGAAAGCTACAACTAAGACTCAGAAATTAATGCGTGTGCGTTAACGGGGCGTAATGGCGGAGAGACTATCCACCCGGGGGAGCACAGCACAGGTCGCCCTGCACAATGCTACAGTGTCTTAACAGGAATACATTAAATGAAAATAAATCGATATTTACAACGGACAATAATTTAGAAGATAATGATCATAATAAAATAATAAATCCTACAGTCGAGGCGCCTTCTCACACAGACTCAAATACAGACAAAGGTGGCACAAAATGAAAAGTAAAACCTTCCCTCCAAACTATTCCTTTATTTAGCTTGGCCCAGAGCTGATCCTTGTGAAACTGGAATCGAGGCGCTTCTCTCGTAGCGGGATGAATGCACGCCAGGCAATCCGCGAATGGCACTCCACATAAAGGCTCAAAGCCCCAATGTAATGGGTTTGGGTGTTCCAATCGTCTCCATCGACCCGACCAGAAGCAAAAGGCCGGTGTCTTACTTCACCATGCAAGCCAAACCACCTCAACACAAATTCAATATCCGTGTCGTCCTCTTTGGTGTGCGCTCAACCTCTGCTCTCACCACTCCAAACAATGCTCCTCGTGCCTCTACTCTGATCACGGCTCTCCTGAAATGCCAAGCCAACTTATTTTTCGTCTTTAGATGCGCAACCTCTCCTGTGTGCTCTCCTTCTTGACCTCTTTCACGCGGATATATCATCCGATACAGTCGTCGGAAGCCACTCACCAGGTGCAAGGCCACCTTCCTCTTTTATCACGCCTATCTCTCCTTCGCCTCCGAGGCATGGCCTGCTCTCACCAAACCCGGGATGGGAAGGCGGGGCTTCTTCTGTTCGGCGAGCTTCACAGCTGACGTCACGCCCATCAATCGTCCTTTGGTGGTGTGACTTCGTTTGTTGTCAACCTTTGAAAGCGGGGCTTTCTGCCCATTTGTTGTGGTTTCAGGGACGCGTTCCCCACCTTTATTCCATCCATTGGGACCATACTCTGTGCAGAGCGTTGTTGCTGCCCAAGCAGTCTCCTTGGCTATTGGGCACAATCCTGGCTGGGTCGCCACACCTTGATTGCCGATCTTGAAATATAACAACAGAGGGAAAATCAGAAGGCAATCACATACTGAGGAACTTATTCTTACTCCATCGGCTAATTAACACCGCACAACACCTCGTGTGGTGATAACGTAACAATGAAGCTCACAGGTTCCCTACTTACTACATCGAGATACCTCCTACTCGTCCACGGACCAAGCAACTCCACACAATGCTATATTCCCCATTGGATTCTTCCATGTACCCCCACAATCGTAACAATACTTTCCTGCAACGTGTGAAAAATGGTGGCATCCAGGCATAGCAGTTTTTTTTCATCTCTATACATATTTTTTATACAATGTCGAGGCTTGCATAAGAGCTAACACACAGAATGTATTACAAGGGGACCACGAGACAAGAGGGACTGGAGAGGGAAGAACAAAACAGTGGGGAACAGAGACATTCGGAGATCTGTGGAAGGGAGAGGGATGGGGTGTGGGGTACACAGGGTAAACAATATGGACATTACTGGGACTTTCAGGTCCTTACACTGCAGGGAATTTCAGGAAGGAAAGCGGGGAATTTGAAGGAGGTGGGTTTGGGGTGGATTAACGGGGTTGAAAAGATTGTGGTTTTGGATGGAGGAGGTGGTGGTGAATAGCTGTTTTGAAGACCTGGAGGGAAGAGCGGGATTGAAGAGATTGTGGGAGTACATTTCAAAGGTGGGGAAAAAAAGAGGAATAAAAGCGTGAAGGTGAGTAGTGATTCTTGATTTTGGTGGTTTTAGCAGAAGAGGGTTGCTGGTGGGTCTTGAGGGCCTTGCAGAAATCAGAGCAGGGGGGGGGGGGTGATGCCAGAGAGGAGACTGTAGAAGACAGAAAGACCACCGACCTGCCTGCAGTGAGAGAGTGAGAGACGACAAGACTCGGCCTCATTGTGGGGAGATACCAATGATTTGGTTTCCACAGCGGGAATACGAGAAAGCTGAGAGGTGGGAGCACCAGCCCAGAGGGGAGAGCAGTACTCCATCCGGCTGTGGACGAAAGCTTTGCATGAGGTCAGGAGCTTAGGTTTGCCAAGGAAGGACTTTGCACGATGGAGGATGTCCATTCAGCGACTGGCTTTGGAGGCCAGCTTGGAAATGTGGCTTTTCCCAGAAAGATCATGGCAGATTGTGAGACCAAAAAGCTTGAATGAAAGGACTTCTTGAAGAGGATTGTTGAGAAAGTAGATGGGGGTGCGGGGAGGGGGGGGTTTCAGACGGTCCTTTTGATAGACATAGTGAGAGTTTGAGATTTGTCAGGATTCACACATGTTCCATGTGTTGGATGACCTTGTGATTTTATCCAGATCTGCAGTGAGCGAGGAAGCTGCTGCTTGCTGATCTGAGGGATGACAGATGGTACGGCAGAGGGTGGAGTCATCAGCAAAGAGATGAAGAGGATTTTCCAGAGAGTCAGAGAGATCATTGATGAAAATCACAAAATGCACAGAGCCCAGAATGCTGCCTTGTGGAATTCTAACCTGGACAGGAAGAGGGAATGAGAGAATTCCACGAATGGCCACACATTGACTGCAATGGGAGAGGAAGTCTGCGAGCCATGAGTGGAGATTGCCTTGGATACCATAGGAAGAGTTTGGTGCCAGACGGTATTGAAAGCATGCGATATGTCTCAGGGGATGGCTCTGATCTCATGTCTGGAATTGAGGACCTCCATCCATTGTTGGGAAAGCAGGAGCAGCAAGTTCAGGATAGAGTGACCTGGTCTGAATCCATATTGATGATTGGAAAATTAAGCCATTAGAGAAGAGGAAGGATTTGATGTCGGAAGCGATGACGGATGCCATGACCTTGCTGATGATTGGGAGAAGGCTGATTGAAGTCACGTGTCTCACGTTCTTCCATGTCTGCACTGGGTGGCAGCCAGGCATAGCTGTTCGAAGTCTAGTGTCTCATTCTCTTTGATGCTTTCACTGGGTGGCATTCAAGTGTCTCATGCTCTTTCATGTCTACACTGGGTGGCATCTGGCATAGCTGTATGAAGTCAAGTGTCTCACACTCTTCCATGTCAACACTGGACGACATCCAGGCGTAGCTGTGGGAGGTCAAGTGTCTCATGCTCTTTCATGTCTACAGTCGTGGCAGCAACTCGTGTATTCTCATTTTGACAACCAGCCTCTCCTCGACAGGTACAAAATAAGGTGCAAGTTAAACGAGCTGCACAACAGCGACACTTGTGCAGAATGACATGGCTTGTGTGATGATCATCCACATTTGATGAATTCAAGAATCTCAAGTCGGGCAAGATGACATTATATGCCAATGTGACTAGTGTTGATGATTTCCTTGCTTCATCATTTGTCCATCCAATCTTCGTAGCATCCAGTGATGGAGGTGAGGAATCAAGGGCTGACTTCCGGATGGCTCTTTGGATGTAGGCCCATTGAATATGTTCTTCAAATGACTCAGTAATTGATAGAATACTTTTCAGTTCTGGTGCTGTTTTCACTTCTTCTTTGCCCATCTTTTGGGACCAGACCTCCTCACGAATCTCCGACATGTTTTTGGTCTTCTTGCCACCATAACACGCAGCAATTAACTCGGTATCCTCTGCTATTACCTCTGGCATACTTGCCTGAATATCACAGAACTTATCCAGGTTCAACCAGCTCCAAGTATGTGTATGTATTGCAGTTCCTTTCCCAATACCATGCAACTGTGCCACTGTTTCACAATCAGAAAGCATGTGTACTGCTAGAAGTTGTGAGACAATACCAGCCTGTTTCTTAACCCTTTCTGCAATGTCTATCAATGTTCTACCAGGACTGGTACTCTCCACTGTAAGACTGCACATAAAGCCAAGTTCTGCATAATATTAATAATAGAGGAGGACTACGAATACGTCAGTATCGTTGCATATGATGTTGATTCTCTTTGCTCCACCACAGACTGATTGTGTCATTTGTTGAATGATGATTATGTCCGCCTCTGTGTGTCATCTGAAGATAATCCAGGCTTGTCAGACCACCATGATATAGTTCTGCAGGGACGGGGTTCCGACCACTTGTGTCAAGCTTGTGTGTGGTTCATTGCATTTCAGTCTGTCCTTTTTTCAATAAGTTGCTGACAAATTAAGTCCATCAACTGAACTTTGTTTTCAGTCAATGTCAGAACAACTTTCTGGGGTGGAAGTGGTGTCTGAGGACCGAGTCTGTCATATGCTGGCATGCTGACAGTCTCGTGCTATTGACAGGGTGACCTGGTTCCACTTTTGATGCTGAAGTCATAATACCTATCGAATGTAAGGTGCACATCTCATTTGGCTGTTTCCTTAAACACATAGCAGCAGAAATTGTTCATGAAGTCTTCGACTGTTCCCTAACTAGTCCAATGTATAACCCGCAGGATGGCTCATGCATCAAGAATTATCACATCTGCTTCAGGTGTCAACCTAGAAGATACATTCCCTTGAAGTTTCTTCTTCAGCATATACTTGGAATATGATTTGCACAGCCCCATATTCATCAAACATTGATGTTGGCACAGTGGTGCCATTCATGGTGCAAAACTGTCCCATGATCAATGTTGCGGGACCGTTGCAATCCCAGTACTCTCGAGTAGATTAGGTTTACATCGTAGACAGCTTTATTACCAAGCTTTCAGTGCTTTTCTGGAAAATGACATTGTTGCAACCTGCTTGGACAAAACAGCATTAAATCCTGTTGGCCAGGTTTTTTCAAATGACCCCATTTGCATCTTGCCAATGTCAACTGCCTTCTCTGCTTTCACTTTAGTGTAGTAGATAGTAGAAAAATTGTGCAAATTATGATACAAGCATCAAATTTGGCAATTCTGTTCTGCAGGGCTTTCTGACTGGAAAGTGACAATGTTTATGATGCCATTTGGTGATCAGCAGGAACAAGAAGATCAATGCAGGCCTGAAGTTATACCCCGATCTCTTGTCAGTCTTTTAGATCAGACTGGATGCATGAGGTCTTCTCCTCTTTATGGATAGTCATATCCATCCGGCTGTATGCTTCTGCCATGTCAGCAACGTCTTGAACAACCTTGCTACATATGTGCATGCTCAAGGGCCCATCTTGTTAGCGTGGATAGCTTGAGAGTTATTCCCACTATTCTCTTTGAAATGGATGGAGGATTGGAGGTCGTCAATGACAGACATGAAATCGGAGTCGTGTCCCTCGACATATCACGTGCTTTTGACACAGTCTGGCACCCTGTCCTGCTCACCAAACTCTCTTCCTATGGTATCCAAGGCTATCTCCACTCATGGCTCACAGACTTCCTCTCCTGTCGCAGTCACCGTGTGGCCCTAAATGGAATTCTCTCATCCCCTCTTTCTGTCCAGGCTGGAGTTCCTCAAGGCAGCGTTCTGGGCCCTGTTAATATTCTGGTTTTCATCAATGATCTCTCCGACTCTCGAAAATCCTCTTTATCACTTTGCTGATGACTCCACCCTTTGTCGTACCATCTTTCATCCTTCAGATCAGCAAGTAGCAACTTCTTTGCTCTCTGCAGATCTGGATAAAATTACAAACTTGTCCAACACGTGGAACATGTTTTTCAATCCGGACAAATTTCACACTCTCACTATGTCTCTCAGAAAGGACCATTTAGAAAACCCCTCTCTACTTTCTCAGCAATCCTATGGAAGAAGTCCTTTCATTCAAGCTTTCTGGGTCTCACAATCTGCCATGATCTTTCCTGGGAAAGCTGCATTTCCAACCTTGCCTCCAAAGCCAGTCGCCGACTGGGAATCCTCCATCGTGCAAAATCCTTCCTTGGCCCACCTGAGCTCATGACCACCAACAAAGCTTTCGGCCACAGCCTGATGGAGTACTGCTCTCCCCTCTGGGCTGGTGCACCTGCCTCCCACCTTTCTCGGCTTCACGCTGTGGAAACAACGGCATTTCGGATCATCGGCATCTCCCGCGATGTGTCCGAGTCTTTGCGCCTCTCACTCTCTCACTTCAGGCAGGTCGGTGGTCTTTCTGTCTTCGACCATCTCCTCGCCAGTCTCGCCTCCCCCTGCTCTGTCTGCGATTTGTCCCCACCATACTTCCGCATGGCGCTCAAGGTCCGCCAACAACCCCCTTCTGGTAAAACGACCAAAATCACGAATCGATGCTCACCTTCACTCTTTCATTCCTCTTCTTTTCCTGCCTTTGGAATAAACTCCCTCACTCTGTTCAATTCCATTCTTCTCTGTAGGCCTTCAAAACAGCTGTTCGCCACCATCTCTTATCTTCCCCCATCCAAAACCTCGATCTTTTCTACCCCCGTTCATCCACCCCAAACCCACCTCCTTCAACTTCCATGCTTTCCTTCCTGAAAGTCCCTGTAGTGTCCATCTTCTATCCATCGTGGCAGCTTGCTGGAACCCAATTTTGGTCGCATTCTGACTCGTACGTCTGGAGACCCCTTCAGACTCCCAAAGCACCCCTTCCCTACCAGCTTGTGACAGTGGGGGAGTGATTGGGGAAGGTGTGACCTGTAAAATGGGCGGCACTTGTGGCACAGACACATTTGCCAAGCCAAGGATACATGTGCATACTTTATTTTCAAATTTTACCATTCAATGAACAAACCTACGTTCATTTGTTATCCATCGGTTGATGGTTGCTGTAGGATGATCCAGAACAGCAGGGTCTACCTGAGTGCTCAGTTCCTCAATCCTGAACACAGGATGGTGGTGGCAACTCTGAGGTTGCAGCTTAAATCCAGAATGATACCATCCCAGCCGAGGCGGAATGTTGGCAAGCTCAAGGATGAGAGGGTAGCTGAGGCGTTTGTGAATAGGCTGAGTGGAGATTTGGGGGTTCTGGGTGCTTTTTGGGATCCTGAAAAGTTGTGGAGTGCCTTCAAGACTACCGTCCTTGATGTTGCCGGTGGATGTCTCTGAACTCATGGTGGGGCGAAGAATAATTTTGTCTCGCAAGGGACACTTGATACCATTGACCAGAGTCGTAGGGCCAGGCTGAATGGATTAGAGCTGAGCTGTCCAGGGAGTTGAGGTATAAAACTGTACGTGTGCTGAGGGTAGACAAGGAGGCCTATGTGCGAGGAATCTGTGAGTGGGTGGAGCATCACCTGTGGTCAAGTGATTCTCATCCTGCTTACAGAGGAATTCGCGCATTACATTCCTCCAAGCCCATCCCTTGGTGTACTGCAGTTAGAGCGGAGGGTGCTGGCCTCTTGACAGAGGAGTCTGAAGTACAGGCCTGCTGGGCTGGTTACTTTGAGTGGCTGTACCAGGCTAATCCACCAGCTGTGGAGTTGGATGTCAGGGGTGTTACAATTTCTTTTGCTGACTCTCCAATCACCTGTGGTCCACCTTCGTTTGTGGAAACATAGGCTGTGGTGAACCGGTTGAAATGGGGTAAAGCTCCTGGGATCTGTGGCATCCATGATGAACTTCTCAAGGCTGGTGGAAATGCTGTACTCATGTCATTGCATGCAGTTCTGTGCTCTGCCGAGAACACAGGCATCATCCTAACTGACTGGAAGAGGGGCCTTGTTGTCCCTCTCTGGAAAGGGAAGGGTGATCATCAGGACTCCAACAATTACCGAGAGGTGACGCTGCTCTCAGTACCCGGCAAGGTCATTGCTCAGTAAATTCTTGATGGGGTTCGCCACCATCTGCTTGATCACCAGCATCCAGAGCAGTCAGGCTTTACAACAAAAAGGTCAATAATTGACTGTATCCTTGCCCTTCAGGTCCTCACCGAATGCAGATGAGAGTTTCGGCAGGGGCTGCTTGCAGCCTCTCTGGATCTCTGCAAAGCATTTGATTCAGTGAATCGGGATGCCCTCTGGAGGATCATTGGTCTTTGTTGGGAGCCACCAAAACTGATCAATCTGATGTCTGAACTATACTCTGGGACTGAGAATGCTGTGAGATATGGTGATGCCATATCTGACTTATTTCCAGTTGTTCCTGAAGTTTGTCAGGGGTATGTACTGGCCACCATACTTTTCAATGCTTGTATGGACTGGATTCTGAGGAGGATGATGAAGAGATCAAGCTGTGGTGTGTCCTTTGGGAATGTCAAGATCTTTGACCTTGATTTCGCAGATGATGCAGTCATCCTTGCGAAGACTCTGGATATCCTTTTTGCGGCCCTCAAGCTGCTGATTGAGGAGTCGGAGCCGCTGGGATTACGGTTTTCCTAGGTCAAAACTAAGATCCAGGCTTTCAATGACATCTTTGATGCTGCTGTCCTTTCTGTACCTGTTTGTGGTGAGGATGTTGAGGTCACGGAGAGATTCACTTACCTTTGCAGTGATATTCATGTCTCTGATGGCTGTGAGCCAGGTCAATAGACGTCTAGGTCGAGCTTGGGGAGTCATGGATTCACTGGATCATGGGGTGTGGCACTGTCGGTACCTGTGCAGTGGGAGGAACGTCCGAGTCTTCAGGTCCTTGGTGCTTCCAGTCTTTTATGGATGTGAGACTTTGACTCTGACCAGGGATCTGAGATGGAGACTTAATTCCTGTGGTACCAGGTCTCTTCAGAGAATCCTTGGCTATCGCTGGTCAGACTTTGAATCCATTGAGCGGTTGCTGAGAGACTCAAATGAGATTTTTTACCTGCATAGTCCGTGAGTGTCAGTTGCGGCTGTATGGACGTGTGGCTCATTTTCCTGACGCTGATCCTGCTCACCAGATTCTCTCGGTGAAAAAGCCTTGTAAGTGGAGGAGGCCAATGAGCCAACCATGTTCCTTGTGGTTGCAGCAGGTAGATCAGCATCTCAAGGAGATGGGGATGGGCCAGGCATCTGCCTGGTGGATGGGCATACGGTGGCCACTGGAATACTGGCAGAAAGTGGACGCAGCGATGCACTGCTTGTGATGCACTGCATGTTGCCATTTTTGATTTGACCTGATCATTAAATCAGAAACACTGTGAACATCATTTTGAACTAAGTATTTAATAAAGGAATGATTTGTGCTTATTCTTCTTCATAAATAATTATTTTAAAAATAGATGTTCATGTTAAAACATATCTTTGGTGAAGAAAAATAAACCTGTTCAACCATAAAAAACCTGCTCATATTTGGAATACTATTCCATGATGTTGGAATCAACGACAGGTCCATGTGTTTGACATTCGTTAAAAACAATCCACATGAACAATTTGATCTTCCAACTTGGTGAAGTACAAGCAAGGCAGTGGACTGCCAGGCCAATGCGGACGGACTGTATCTGAGCCGCCAAACTCACTTTCCGGAGGCTAATCGGTCTCGTTCTTTTCTCCTCGGCTTCAAGCGGGCGGTGCACCACCACAACGTATCATCCCCCATCTCTCCACATGATCTTCATTACATCCATTAACCCTTCATAACACACAACTTCATAACCCTTACTTGCCAATTTCAGTGTTTCTCTCTGTCTCTGTCTCTGTCTTTCTGTCTCTCTCTCCCCCCCCTCTCTTTTCCTTTCATGTTTGTTATCCTCTAGTGTCTAGCCGGTGCGAGAATAATCCTTTAGGAATGGAGGAACATTTGAAATTACCTCTTTGGGGAGGAATATCCGGGGTGTAAACCATGACGAAATGTACAGAACCAAAAAATAAACCTTGTTCAACTATTTGAGTGACTCATGCTTTGTCCATCACAAAAACGATCACTCCCAGGCATGTGCCTTTATGATTCCAGTTATATGACTAATTGCTAGTACAATCACCCCCCCTGGAATGCCTTCTGTCGGGGAGCATGCCAAGCCATGTTTACATGATAATTCCACGAATGCAGCAGAACACAACAAATGAGCAGCTGCCATACTAGAAAACAAACTGCATACACTCCTTCCTTCCCTAAACTTGGTGAGTGAATGACATCTAATTGTTTTTTTTATTTTTATTATCAGGCTCTGCTGATTTTAAATGCTTAGAAATCACTGCTAGAACCCTCATAGGAAATGCATATTCCATGCTTGTTGTAAATTTGCTGTAATATATGAGGGCCGTACCAAAAGTCATGAGCATGTTCATGGTACAGTAATACAAAGGTACATGGAAGAAAACTGATATTGTCAATTATAACTAGACATACCTCATGACTTTTCTTCAAAATCTTCCAGAAAGATCCACGTATCTATGCCACCGCCACACGAGCTTAAAAATCCCGATGCGATAGAAGTCTGTTCCAATGCTTCACAACCAGCTATGCATGGCTATCTGGACCGCCTACCCCGTTTTCATAGTGCTGGCCTCTCTTGTGATATTTCAAGGGCCCAAACAGGTGGTTTTCTTAGGTGGCCAAGTTTCGACTGTACGGGGAGTGGGGAAGCACTTCCCAGCCTTTATTTGAGATTTCCTGCAATGTCAGATGCGCAGTGTGAGGTCTAACGTTGTCATGTTGAAAGGTGGTGGCTTTTTTCCACCATAGTGCTTTTCCCGAAGTGCACGTTTCAGTTTCTTGAGCATCTGAGCGTAGCGATCCACGTTGATGATTTCCCTTTTGGGCAGGAAATCAACCGGCATGCATCCCTTGGCATCCTGGAAGTTGGTTCCCGTAACTTTGCCGGTAGAGGCAACTCTTTTGGCATTCTACTTTTTTTGGAGATGTGGTGATGCCATTCCTTGCTTTGCTGCTTGGGTTCTGGGTCAAAATTGTGGATCCAGGTTTCATCACAAGTCACGATATGGAACAGGAAGTCAACGGCCTCTGCAGAATGTCGTTGAAGCATCTGCATGTGTGTGTTTTTTTGTGTTTCTTCATAAACAAACGAGGAACCCAACGGGAACAAACTTTCTGATATCCCAAGGTCGCTATCCTCTCCTGTACGGCATGCTGTTCTACGCCAAGCTGTGCTGTGTCGCCCTTCGGTCCTCGCCGATGAGCGCATTGACTTTCTGCTCGTTGTGTTCAGTTGTGGCGCTTCTCGGCCGACCACAGCGTGCCTGATTGGTGATATCTGTGTTTCCGCCTTTGAAGTGTTTCACCCACCTTCTGACATGCCAGAACCTTCCTTAGCATCTCCGTACACCTGACTCAATCATCCGTAGATATCTCGACTGATTTATTCTACTCCGTGAGGAATTAAATCGCTGCACGTTGGTGAAACAACATGTCGTTGACAGCCATTTTGTCACAAAGGATTGCGGGAACACCAGTGGCGTGCATCTGCCGAGCCCTTATTTATATTTGATTGGATCGATGAAGAGATGTTGCTAATAACTCGTGTTCCACTATATTCGGCTCAAACGTGTGTAGTCCACTGATGCTCATGACTTTTGGTATGGCTCTTGTACAAAGTAATGATATTTTTATTTTGAGTTGGAACTTGCAGACTATTTCTTGATTTTTCACTTTGACAGTTGACGCAGCCTCGAGTGCCATGGCCACATCAGTGAGGATTGGAGCACCTTCGGCAGAATTGGGTGTCGGGAATGGATTGCCATTGGCCGTGAGTGGTGCTACCCACCCACCCTTTACACTGCGACTACGCACGTCTCACAATGCCCAGCTGGACGCTGATATGCGGCGCGTGCCAGACACTCGATCCGACGCATCGACACCACCCAAGAATCGTAAGACATATGCCCTGACGAGCCTTCAGACTGCCATGGGGCTGGAAAGTGCTGAGGGTGGAAACGGTGCAAGAGGTGCAATTGATTTTGATCCCAATTGTAGCAACAACAATCGAGCACTTCCGGAGGTGGTTGAAGTCATCAACACCAAGTTTCTAAAGAACGGTGAAAACCAGTTACGGAAGGCAGGAGACTGGATAGACAGTTTAGGCACCCAGCTAATAAATGAGGAATTGAATGAGGTTACTGCACCAGAGGTGGTCACGGAAGAAAGGATCATACATGCTCATACACGTGATACCAATCGTCATGCCTCTGGCTGCAGCAATGGAAACGTGGGGCTGGAGAAGGCTGAGGGCAAGGACTGCAATTCAGCTGTCGTGATTGAGGAGCCTTCCAAAGTTGAATGCAAAACCCGTAGTTTTTTAGGCTATTATGCTGACCTTGAGGCATGTTATGCTCGTGCTGCCATGAAGAAAACCTCTAACGATAAGGAATCGTGTGATGAACCAGTTGGACCCCAATTATTGCATGACAACCTTGTAACGATGGAACCACCTCAACTGTCCGAAGCAGCAGAAACCGGTGCTGATGAAGAGAGACTCATCAGACGTCCTGTGGTTTTTGAGCAACAAGCTGGGCCGAGACTATTGAGTGATGATGATCTCAGTTGGACAACACTGTCCCAAGAAAGTGCTTCTCTCACCTCACCTGATTATTCTGGTAAGCCAAGTTCTATTCAAGCAAAATATTACACCACAAGTTGAATTTTACAAACTTCTTTCATTTAACTTTTCAATTTCATCTTCAAATTTTTAACATTTTATGTCAACGTTTCATAACCAGGAAAATGGGCTGACAGGATGGCCTCGGCCCGAGAGGTACGCACAATCACCTCAAAGCTGCCGAGCCTGGGTTTGAATCCCGACCCAGATATAAACTGTCATCCCAGTGTTTCAGAGGCAGGGTGATTCATCAATGTGTGTAGCGTCCCTCGGATGGACGTTAAACGAATGTCCCGTCTCCCGACATTCGTTGGTGGACATTAAAAATCCGACGGTGTCCTTCGTGAAGAGTAGGCGAGCTATCGCCGGTATCGTGGACAAATTTCAAATTCCTGCCCTAACCAGTAGAAGGCACTGCATCAGCAGCATGGCAGTGCCTTCAGCCAATGATGCTGCACTGCATCCTTGTGCTGCACACAGATGTAGAAGAACCAGGAAAATGACCATTTTTCTATGTCACCTTGACTGTCATCACATCCACATAAGATTGTATGGAATATTTTCATTGTGCGTGTATTACGTAGAACTTTGCGCGACACAAAAAAACACTGGACAACACGATAACTCGAGTGGTTTCGTGCACTCCTTTTAACTGTATCGGTTTAGATTTGACCACAGGTTCATTATAAGTTAGAATGCTTGTTTCTGATGCGTTGCCTGCAGAGAACACTGCATCATTGTATACATTGTACACACATGAGAATAATTCAATCACATGTCCCATGTTCACAAAGCTATTTTTGTCATAAGAGTAGAGTACGTTGTGCTTGTACTTTGACAAACGACACCATTTGACCTTCACATCAATGTGTATACAAGTTGTATGGTAAATATTGCCATAGTACAAGCATATAGGGCTGTTAGCTGCTGTTAGCATCATTTGCTGGGGCTCGGCAATGCTGCTCATGTTTATGCTCGGTGAGTCGGCAGTGTCCCTGGAGGTTGGGGGAGGAATTCATAATTTGTTGAGGGTGCCGCAGATAGCTTGCCCACTCTTCGGGAAGGACACCGTGGGATATCTAATGTACAAATAATTAATTTTTCCAGAAGAGACGCCCCACGAAATGTCCATCTGAAGGATGACACAAATGTTGATAAATGACCTGCATGCGAAACACCAAGATGACAGTTTATAGCTGGGCTGAGATTCAAACCCAGGCTCGACAGCTTAGAGGTGAGTTTGGGTCGTTCTGGGCTATCATTCCGACCCTTTTACGGAGGGGGCGTGGGTGTTGGAGGAGAGGGTAGCAGCAGGTGGTTGTGACATTTGCTGATGCAGGCCTACCTGTAATTTTGGGCTGAAATTTGTAATTTGACCAAGTTGTGAGCGACACCTGTTTTTACATTTAGTCAAAAGCCACCATGTGAGCTTTAATGGCCAATAACAAATGCTACATCAGATGGATTCCGAAATTAACCTCCATCCGAGATACAGCACACTGATTGACACAACACCGTTCTGGTGAAGCACCAGTCATTTTGAAATCCTATTGATAACTGAACCCAGACAAGAGAGTGTGGGTCGTCGATCCATATGGAGTTTTGGAGGGGGGAGGGAGGGGACAAGATTGTTTTTTTTTTTTTAAACCTGTGTTTTTGGGGGTTGGCGTGAATGTCGGCATGTTTGTGTTTTTTTTGTTTGTGTTTTTGGGGGTTGGCGTGAATGTAGGCATGTTTGTGTTTTTAAACCTGTGATTTTGGGGTCGGCGTGAATGTAGGCATGTTTGTGTTTTTAAACCTGTGATTTTGGGGTCGGCGTGAATGTAGGCATGTTTGTGTTTTTAAACCTGTTTTTTTGGGGGTCGGTGTGAATGTAGGCATGTTTGTGTTTTAAACCTGTGATTTTGGGGTCGGCGTGAATGTCGGCATGTTTGTGTTTTAAACCTGTGATTTTGGGGTCGGCGTGAATGTAGGCATGTTTGTGTTTTTAACTTGTGTTTTTGGGGGTCGGCGTGAATGTAGGCATGTTTGTGATTTTGGGGTCGGCGTGAATGTAGGCATGTTTGTGTTTTTAAACCTGTGATTTTGGGGTCGGCGTGAATGTAGGCATGTTTGTGTTTTTTTGTTTGTTTGTGTTTTTAACCTGTGTTTTTGGGGGTTGGCGTGAATGGAGGCACACTTGTGTTTTCATATATTTATTTATTTTTTAACTTGTGTTTTTGGGGGTCGGCGTGAATGTCGGCATGTTTGTGTTTTTAAACTTGTGATTTTGGGGTCGGCGTGAATGTAGGCATGTTTGTGTTTTTTAAACCTGTGATTTTGGGGTCGGCGTGAATGTAGGCATGTTTGTGTTTTTAACCTGTGTTTTTGGGGATCGGTGTGAATGTAGGCATGTTTGTGTTTTTAAACCTGTGTTTTTGGGGGTCGGCGTGAATGTAGGCATGTTTGTGTTTTTTTAAACCTGTGATTTTGGGGTCGGCGTGAATGTAGGCATGCTTGTGTTTTTAACCTGTGTTTTTGGGGGTCGGCGTGAATGTAGGCATGTTTGTGTTTTTTAAACCTGTGATTTTGGGGTCGGCATGAATGTAGGCATGTTTGTGTTTTTTGGGATCGGTGTGAATGTAGGCATGTTTGTGTTTTTAAACCTGTGATTTTGGGGTCGGCGTGAATGTAGGCATGTTTGTGTTTTTAAACATGTGATTTTGGGGTCGGCGTGAATGTAGGCATGTTTGTGTTTTTTAAACCTGTGTTTTTGGGGATCGGTGTGAATGTAGGCATGTTTGTGTTTTTAACCTGTGTTTTTTGGGATCGGTGTGAATGTAGGCATGTTTGTGTTTTTAAACCTGTGATTTTGGGGTCGGCGTGAATGTAGGCATGTTTGTGTTTTTAAACCTGTGATTTTGGGGTCGGCGTGAATGTAGGCATGTTTGTGTTTTTAAACCTGTGATTTTGGGGTCGGCGTGAATGTAAGCATGTTTGTGTTTTTAAACCTGTGATTTTGGGGTCGGCGTGAATGTAGGCATGTTTGTGTTTTTAACCTGTGTTTTTGGGGGTTGGCGTGAATGTAGGCATGTTTGTGTTTTTAACCTGTGTTTTTGGGGTCGGCGTGAATGTAGGCATGTTTGTGTTTTTTGGGATCGGTGTGAATGTAGGCATGTTTGTGTTTTTAAACCTGTGATTTTGGGGTCGGCGTGAATGTAGGCATGTTTGTGTTTTTAAACATGTGATTTTGGGGTCGGCGTGAATGTAGGCATGTTTGTGTTTTTTAAACCTGTGTTTTTGGGGATCGGTGTGAATGTAGGCATGTTTGTGTTTTTAACCTGTGTTTTTTGGGATCGGTGTGAATGTAGGCATGTTTGTGTTTTTAAACCTGTGATTTTGGGGTCGGCGTGAATGTAGGCATGTTTGTGTTTTTAAACCTGTGATTTTGGGGTCGGCGTGAATGTAGGCATGTTTGTGTTTTTAAACCTGTGATTTTGGGGTCGGCGTGAATGTAGGCATGTTTGTGTTTTTAAACCTGTGATTTTGGGGTCGGCGTGAATGTAGGCATGTTTGTGTTTTTAACCTGTGTTTTTGGGGGTTGGCGTGAATGTAGGCATGTTTGTGTTTTTTGGGGTTTGCGTGAATATAGGCAAGTTTGTGTTTTTTTGTTTGTTGGTGTTTTTGGGGGTTGGCCTGAATGTAGGCATGTTTGTGTTTTTGGGGTTGGCGTGAATGTAGGCATGTTTGTGTTTTTAAACCTGTGATTTTGGGGTCGGCGTGAATGTAGGCATGTTTGTGTTTTTAAACCTGTGTTTTTGGGGGTTGGCGTGAATGTAGGCATGTTTGTGTTTTTAAACCTGTGTTTTTGGGGTTGGTGTGAATGTAGGCATGTTTGTGTTTTTAAACCTGTGTTTTTGGGGTTGGTGTGAATGTAGGCATGTTTGTGTTTTTAAACCTGTGATTTTGGGGTTGGCGTGAATGTAGGCATGTTTGTGTTTTTAAACCTGTGTTTTTGGGGTTGGCGTGAATGTAGGCATGTTTGTGTTTTTAAACCTGTGATTTTGGGGTTGGCGTGAATGTAGGCATGTTTGTTTTTTATTTGTTTGTGTTTTTAACCTGTGTTTTTTGGGGTCGGCGTGAATGTAGGCATGTTTGTGTTTTTAAACCTGTGTTTTTGGGGTCGGCGTGAATGTAGGCATGTTTGTGTTTTTAAACCTGTGTTTTTGGGGGTTGGCGTGAATGTAGGCATGTTTGTGTTTTTAAACCTGTGATTTTGGGGTTGGCGTGAATGTAGGCATGTTTGTTTTTAAACCTGTGTTTTTTGGGGTTGGCGTGAATGTAGGCATGTTTGTGTTTTTTTGTTTGTTTGTGTTTTTTTGGGGTTGGCGTGAATGTAGGCATGTTTGTGTTTTTAAACCTGTGTTTTTTGGGGTTGGCGTGAATGTAGGCATGTTTGTGTTTTTTTGTTTGTTTGTGTTTTTTTGGGGTTGGCGTGAATGTAGGCATGTTTGTGTTTTTAAACCTGTGATTTTGGGGTCGGCGTGAATGTAGGCATGTTTGTGTTTTTAAACCTGTGTTTTTGGGGATGGGCGAGAATGTAGGCACACATGTGGTTTTTTTGTGTGTTTTTTTGAAACCTGTGTTTTTTGGAGAGGTGGGAAATAATGTAGGCATGTTTGTTTTTAACCTGTGTTTTGCGGGTCGGCGTGAATGTAGGCATGTTTGTGTTTTTAAACCTGTGTCTTGGGTGGTCGGGGTACTTGTGTTTTTTAATTTTTTTGAATTTACCTTGTGTTCTTGGGGGTCAGCGAGAATGTCGGCATGCTTATGTTTTTTTTTTGTTTGTTTGTTCGTGTTTTTTAAACCTGTGTTTTTGGGGGTCGGCGTGAATGTAGGTGTGCTTGTGTTTTTTTATTTGTATTTTTTTAAACCTGTGTTTTTTGGTTGGGTGGGTGAGAATGTTGGCATGTTTGTTTATTTTTAACCTGCTTTTGGGGGTCGGCGTGAATGTAGGCATGCTTGTGTTTTTAAACCTGTGTTTTTGGGGATCGGCGTGAATGTAGGCATGTTTGTGTTTTTTAAACCTGTGTTTTTGGGGATCGGTGTGAATGTAGGCATGTTTGTGTTTTTAACCTGTGTTTTTGGGATCGGTGTGAATGTAGGCATGTTTGTGTTTTTAAACCTGTGATTTTGGGGTCGGCGTGAATGTAGGCATGTTTGTGTTTTTAAACCTGTGATTTTGGGGATCGGTGTGAATGTAGGCATGTTTGTGTTTTTAAACCTGTGATTTTGGGGTCGGCGTGAATGTAGGCATGTTTGTGTTTTTAAACCTGTGATTTTGGGGTCGGCGTGAATGTAGGCATGTTTGTGTTTTTAAACCTGTGTTTTTGGGGTCAGTGTGAATGTAGGCATGTTTGTGTTTTTAACCTGTGTTTTTGGGGTTGGCGTGAATGTAGGCATGTTTGTGTTTTTAAACCTGTGATTTTGGGGGTTGGTGTGAATGTAGGCATGTTTGTGTTTTTGAACCTGTGTTTTTGGGGTTGGCGTGAATGTAGGCATGTTTGTGTTTTTAAACCTGTGTTTTTGGGGTTGGCGTGAATGTAGGCATGTTTGTGTTTTTAAACCTGTGTTTTTGGGGGTTGGCGTGAATGTAGGCAAGTTTGTGTTTTTTTGTTTGTTGGTGTTTTTGGGGGTTGGCCTGAATGTAGGCATGTTTGTGTTTTTAAACCTGTGTTTTTGGAGGTTGGCGTGAATGTAGGCATGTTTGTGTTTTTAAACCTGTGTTTTTGGGGGTTGGCCTGAATGTAGGCATGTTTGTGTTTTTAAACCTGTGTTTTTGGGGTTGGTGTGAATGTAGGCATGTTTGTGTTTTTAAACCTGTGTTTTTGGGGTTGGCATGAATGTAGGCATGTTTGTGTTTTTAAACCTGTGTTTTTGGGGGTTGGCCTGAATGTAGGCATGTTTGTGTTTTTAAACCTGTGTTTTTGGGGTTGGCGTGAATGTAAAGGCATGTTTGTGTTTTTAAACCTGTGTTTTTGGGGGTTGGTGTGAATGTAGGCATGTTTGTGTTTTTAAACCTGTGTTTTTTGGGGTTGGCATGAATGTAGGCATGTTTGTGTTTTTAAACCTGTGTTTTTTGGGGTTGGCATGAATGTAGGCATGTTTGTGTTTTTAAACCTGTGTTTTTGGGGGTTGGCGTGAATGTAGGCATGTTTGTGTTTTTAAACCTGTGTTTTTGGGGGTTGGCGTGAATGTAGGCATGTTTGTGTTTTTAAACCTGTGTTTTTGGGGGTTGGCGTGAATGTAGGCATGTTTGTGTTTTTAAACCTGTGTTTTTTGGGGTTGGCATGAATGTAGGCATGTTTGTGTTTTTAAACCTGTGTTTTTGGGGGTTGGCGTGAATGTAGGCATGTTTGTGTTTGTTTGTTTGTGTTTTTGGGGTTGGCGTGAATGTAGGCATGTTTTGTTTTTAAACCTGTGTTTTTGGGGTTGGTGTGAATGTAGGCATGTTTGTGTTTTTAAACCTGTGTTTTTTGGGGTTGGCGTGAATGTAGGCATGTTTGTGTTTTTTGTTTGTTTGTGTTTTTTAACCTGTGTTTTTGGGGGTCGGCGTGAATGTAGGCACACTTGTGTTTTTTTGTTTGTTTGTGTTTTTTAACCTGTGTTTTTGGGGATGGGCGAGAATGTAGGCACACATGTGGTTTTTTTGTGTGTTTTTTTGAAACCTGTGTTTTTTGGAGAGGTGGGAAATAATGTAGGCATGTTTGTTTCTTTTTTTTTTAACCTGTTTTGTTGCGGGTCGGTGAGAATGTAGGCGCACTTTTTTTTTTTTTTAAACCTGTGTCTTGGGGGGTCGGCGTACTTGTGTTTTTTAATTTTTTTGAATTTAACTTGTGTTCTTGGGGGTCAGCGAGAATGTCGGCATGCTTATGTTTTTTTTTTGTTTGTTTGTTCGTGTTTTTTAAACCTGTGTTTTTGGGGGTCGGCGTGAATGTAGGTGTGCTTGTGTTTTTTTATTTGTATTTTTTTAAACCTGTGTTTTTTGGTTGGGTGGGTGAGAATGTTGGCATGTTTGTTTATTTTTAACCTGCTTTTGGGGGTCGGCGTGAATGTAGGCATGCTTGTGTTTTTAAACCTGTGTTTTTGGGGATCGGCGTGAATGTAGGCATGTTTGTGTTTTTAAACCTGTGATTTTGGGGTCGGCGTGAATGTAGGCATGTTTGTGTTTTTAACTTGTGTTTTTGGGGATCGGTGTGAATGTAGGCATGTTTGTGTTTTTAAACCTGTGATTTTGGGGTCAGCGTGAATGTAGGCATGTTTGTGTTTTTAACCTGTGTTTTTGGGGATCGGTGTGAATGTGGGCATGTTTGTGTTTTTAACCTGTGTTTTTGGGGGTTGGTGTGAATGTAGGCATGTTTGTGTTTTTAACCTGTGTTTTGGGGGGTTGGTGTGAATGTAGGCATGTTTGTGTTTTTAAACCTGTGATTTTGGGGTCAGTGTGAATGTAGGCATGTTTGTGTTTTTAACCTGTGTTTTTGGGAGTTGGCGTGAATGTAGGCATGTTTGTGTTTTTAAACCTGTGATTTTGGGGGTTGGTGTGAATGTAGGCATGTTTGTGTTTTTGAACCTGTGTTTTTGGGGGTTGGCGTGAATGTAGGCATGTTTGTGTTTTTAAACCTGTGTTTTTGGGGGTTGGCGTGAATGTAGGCATGTTTGTGTTTTTAAACCTGTGTTTTTGGGGGTTGGCGTGAATATAGGCAAGTTTGTGTTTTTTTGTTTGTTGGTGTTTTTGGGGGTTGGCCTGAATGTAGGCATGTTTGTGTTTTTAAACCTGTGTTTTTGGGGGTTGGCGTGAATGTCGGCTTGTTTGTGTTTTTTTGTTTGTTTGTGTTTTTGGGGGTTGGCCTGAATGTAGGCATGTTTGTTTTTAAACCTGTGTTTTTGGGGGTTGGTGTGAATGTAGGCATGTTTGTGTTTTTAAACCTGTGTTTTTTGGGGTTGGCATGAATGTAGGCATGTTTGTGTTTTTTATTTGTTTGTGTTTTTTAACCTGTGTTTTGGGGGGTTGGCCTGAATGTAGGCATGTTTGTTTTTAAACCTGTGTTTTTGGGGGTTGGCGTGAATGTAGGCATGTTTGTGTTTTTAAACCTGTGTTTTTGGGGGTTGGTGTGAATGTAGGCATGTTTGTGTTTTTAAACCTGTGTTTTTTGGGGTTGGCATGAATGTAGGCATGTTTGTGTTTTTAAACCTGTGTTTTTTGGGGTTGGCATGAATGTAGGCATGTTTGTGTTTTTAAACCTGTGTTTTTGGGGGTTGGCCTGAATGTAGGCACGTTTGTGTTTTTAAACCTGTGTTTTTGGGGGTTGGCGTGAATGTAGGCATGTTTGTGTTTTTAAACCTGTGTTTTTGGGGGTTGGTGTGAATGTCTGCATGTTTGTGTTTTTAAACCTGTGTTTTTTGGGGTTGGCATGAATGTAGGCATGTTTGTGTTTTTAAACCTGTGTTTTTGGGGGTTGGCCTGAATGTAGGCACGTTTGTGTTTTCAAAACCTGTGTTTTTGGGGGTTGGCGTGAATGTTGGCATGTTTGTGTTTTTTGGGGTTTGCGTGAATGTAAGCATGTTTGTGTTTTTAAACCTGTGTTTTTGGGGGTTGGTGTGAATGTCGGCATGTTTGTGTTTTTAAACCTGTGTTTTTTGGTGTTGGCATGAATGTAGGCATGTTTGTGTTTTTTATTTGTTTGTGTTTTTTAACCTGTGTTTTTGGGGGTCGGCGTGAATGTAGGCATGTTTGTGTTTTTAAACCTGTGTTTTTGGGGGTTTGCGTGAATGTAGGCATGTTTGTGTTTTTAAACCTGTGTTTTTGGGGGTTGGCGTGAATGTAGGCATGTTTGTGTTTTTTTGGGGTTTGCGTGAATGTAGGCATGTTTGTGTTTTTAAACCTGTGTTTTTGGGGTCAGCGTGAATGTAGGCATGTTTGTGTTTTTAAACCTGTGATTTTGGGGTCGGCGTGAATGTAGGCATGTTTGTGTTTTTAACCTGTGTTTTTGGGGGTTGGCGTGAATGTAGGCATGTTTGTGTTTTTAAACCTGTGATTTTGGGGGTTGGTGTGAATGTAGGCATGTTTGTGTTTTTTAACCTGTGTTTTTGGGGGTCGGTGTGAATGTAGGCATGTTTGTGTTTTTAACCTGTGTTTTTGGGGGTCGGTGTGAATGTAGGCATGTTTGTGTTTTTAACCTGTGTTTTTGGGGATCGGTGTGAATGTAGACATGTTTGTGTTTTTAAACCTGTGTTTTTGGGGGTTGGCGTGAATGTAGGCATGTTTGTGTTTTTAAACCTGTGTTTTTGGGGGTTGGCGTGAATGTAGGCATGTTTGTGTTTTTAAACCTGTGTTTTTGGGGGTTGGCGTGAATATAGGCAAGTTTGTGTTTTTTTGTTTGTTGGTGTTTTTGGGGGTTGGCCTGAATGTAGGAATGTTTGTGTTTTTAAACCTGTGTTTTTGGGGGTTGGCCTGAATGTAGGAATGTTTGTGTTTTTAAACCTGTGTTTTTGGAGGTTGGCGTGAATGTAGGCATGTTTGTATTTTTTGGGGTTTGCGTGAATGTAGGCATGTTTGTGTTTTTAAACCTGTGTTTTTGGGGGTTGGTGTGAATGTAGGCATGTTTGTGTTTTTAAACCTGTGTTTTTGGGGGTTGGCGTGAATGTAGGCATGTTTGTGTTTTTAAACCTGTGTTTTTGGGGGTTGGCATGAATGTAGGCATGTTTGTGTTTTTAAACCTGTGTTTTTGGGGGTTGGTGTGAATGTCGGCATGTTTGTGTTTTTAAACCTGTGTTTTTTGGGGTTGGCATGAATGTAGGCATGTTTGTGTTTTTAAACCTGTGTTTTTGGGCGTTGGCCTGAATGTAGGCATGTTTGTGTTTTTTGGGGTTTGCGTGAATGTAAGCATGTTTGTGTTTTTAAACCTGTGATTTGGGGGGTTGGTGTGAATGTCAGCATGTTTGTGTTTTTAAACCTGTGTTTTTTGGGGTTGGCATGAATGTAGGCATGTTTGTTTTTTTTATTTGTTTGTGTTTTTTAACCTGTGTTTTGGGGGGTCGGCGTGAATGTAGGCATGTTTGTGTTTTTTTGTTTGTTTGTGTTTTTGGGGGGTTTGCGTGAATGTAGGCATGTTTGTGTTTTTAAACCTGTGTTTTTGGGGGTTGGCGTGAATGTAGGCATGTTTGTGTTTTTTGGGGTTTGCGTGAATGTAGGCATGTTTGTGTTTTTAAACCTGTGTTTTTGGGGGTTGGCGTGAATATCGGCAAGTTTGTGTTTTTTTGTTTGTTTGTGTTTTTTTGGGGTTGGCGTGAATGTAGGCATGTTTGTGTTTTTTGTTTGTTTGTGTTTTTTAACCTGTGTTTTTGGGGGTCGGCGTGAATGTAGGCACACTTGTGTTTTTTTGTTTGTTTGTGTTTTTTAACCTGTGTTTTTGGGGATGGGCGAGAATGTAGGCACACATGTGGTTTTTTTGTGTGTTTTTTTGAAACCTGTGTTTTTTGGAGAGGTGGGAAATAATGTAGGCATGTTTGTTTCTTTTTTTTTTAACCTGTTTTGTTGCGGGTCGGTGAGAATGTAGGCGCACTTTTTTTTTTTTTAAACCTGTGTCTTGGGGGGTCGGCGTACTTGTGTTTTTTAATTTTTTTGAATTTAACTTGTGTTCTTGGGGGTCAGCGAGAATGTCGGCATGCTTATGTTTTTTTTTTGTTTGTTTGTTCGTGTTTTTTAAACCTGTGTTTTTGGGGGTCGGCGTGAATGTAGGTGTGCTTGTGTTTTTTTATTTGTATTTTTTTAAACCTGTGTTTTTTGGTGGGGTGGGTGAGAATGTTGGCATGTTTGTTTATTTTTAACCTGCTTTTGGGGGTCGGCGTGAATGTAGGCATGCTTGTGTTTTTAAACCTGTGTTTTTGGGGATCGGCGTGAATGTAGGCATGTTTGTGTTTTTAAACCTGTGATTTTGGGGTCGGCGTGAATGTAGGCATGTTTGTGTTTTTAACTTGTGTTTTTGGGGATCGGTGTGAATGTAGGCATGTTTGTGTTTTTAAACCTGTGATTTTGGGGTCAGCGTGAATGTAGGCATGTTTGTGTTTTTAACCTGTGTTTTTGGGGATCGGTGTGAATGTGGGCATGTTTGTGTTTTTAACCTGTGTTTTTGGGGGTTGGCGTGAATGTAGGCATGTTTGTGTTTTTAACCTGTGTTTTGGGGGGTTGGTGTGAATGTAGGCATGTTTGTGTTTTTAACCTGTGTTTTGGGGGGTTGGTGTGAATGTAGGCATGTTTGTGTTTTTAAACCTGTGATTTTGGGGTCAGTGTGAATGTGGGCATGTTTGTGTTTTTAAACCTGTGATTTTGGGGGTTGGTGTGAATGTAGGCATGTTTGTGTTTTTAAACCTGTGATTTTGGGGGTTGGTGTGAATGTAGGCATGTTTGTGTTTTTGAACCTGTGTTTTTGGGGGTTGGCGTGAATGTAGGCATGTTTGTGTTTTTAAACCTGTGTTTTTGGGGGTTGGCGTGAATATAGGCAAGTTTGTGTTTTTTTGTTTGTTGGTGTTTTTGGGGGTTGGCCTGAATGTAGGAATGTTTGTGTTTTTTGGTGGGGTGGGTGAGAATGTTGGCATGTTTGTTTATTTTTAACCTGCTTTTGGGGGTCGGCGTGAATGTAGGCATGCTTGTGTTTTTAAACCTGTGTTGTTGGGGATCGGCGTGAATGTAGGCATGTTTGTGTTTTTAAACCTGTGATTTTGGGGTCGGCGTGAATGTAGGCATGTTTGTGTTTTTAACTTGTGTTTTTGGGGATCGGTGTGAATGTAGGCATGTTTGTGTTTTTAAACCTGTGATTTTGGGGTCAGCGTGAATGTAGGCATGTTTGTGTTTTTAACCTGTGTTTTTGGGGATCGGTGTGAATGTGGGCATGTTTGTGTTTTTAACCTGTGTTTTTGGGGGTTGGCGTGAATGTAGGCATGTTTGTGTTTTTAACCTGTGTTTTGGGGGGTTGGTGTGAATGTAGGCATGTTTGTGTTTTTAACCTGTGTTTTGGGGGGTTGGTGTGAATGTAGGCATGTTTGTGTTTTTAAACCTGTGATTTTGGGGTCAGTGTGAATGTAGGCATGTTTGTGTTTTTAAACCTGTGATTTTGGGGGTTGGTGTGAATGTAGGCATGTTTGTGTTTTTAAACCTGTGATTTTGGGGGTTGGTGTGAATGTAGGCATGTTTGTGTTTTTGAACCTGTGTTTTTGGGGGTTGGCGTGAATGTAGGCATTTTTGTGTTTTTAAACCTGTGTTTTTGGGGGTTGGCGTGAATGTAGGCATGTTTGTGTTTTTAAACCTGTGTTTTTGGGGTTGGCGTGAATATAGGCAAGTTTGTGTTTTTTGTTTGTTGGTGTTTTTGGGGGTTGGCCTGAATGTAGGAATGTTTGTGTTTTTTGGTGGGGTGGGTGAGAATGTTGGCATGTTTGTTTATTTTTAACCTGCTTTTGGGGGTCGGCGTGAATGTAGGCATGCTTGTGTTTTTAAACCTGTGTTTTTGGGGATCGGCGTGAATGTAGGCATGTTTGTGTTTTTAAACCTGTGATTTTGGGGTCGGCGTGAATGTAGGCATGTTTGTGTTTTTAACTTGTGTTTTTGGGGATCGGTGTGAATGTAGGCATGTTTGTGTTTTTAAACCTGTGATTTTGGGGTCAGCGTGAATGTAGGCATGTTTGTGTTTTTAACCTGTGTTTTTGGGGATCGGTGTGAATGTGGGCATGTTTGTGTTTTTAACCTGTGTTTTTGGGGGTTGGCGTGAATGTAGGCATGTTTGTGTTTTTAACCTGTGTTTTGGGGGGTTGGTGTGAATGTAGGCATGTTTGTGTTTTTAACCTGTGTTTTGGGGGGTTGGTGTGAATGTAGGCATGTTTGTGTTTTTAAACCTGTGATTTTGGGGTCAGTGTGAATGTAGGCATGTTTGTGTTTTTAAACCTGTGATTTTGGGGGTTGGTGTGAATGTAGGCATGTTTGTGTTTTTGAACCTGTGTTTTTGGGGGTTGGCGTGAATGTAGGCATGTTTGTGTTTTTAAACCTGTGTTTTTGGGGGTTGGCGTGAATGTAGGCATGTTTGTGTTTTTAAACCTGTGTTTTTGGGGGTTGGTGTGAATGTAGGCAAGTTTGTGTTTTTTTGTTTGTTGGTGTTTTTGGGGGTTGGCCTGAATGTAGGAATGTTTGTGTTTTTAAACCTGTGTTTTTGGAGGTTGGTGTGAATGTAGGCATGTTTGTGTTTTTAAACCTGTGTTTTTGGGGGTTGGCGTGAATGTCGGCATGTTTGTGTTTTTTTGTTTGTTGGTGTTTTTGGGGGTTGGCCTGAATGTAGGCATGTTTGTGTTTTTAAACCTGTGTTTTTGGGGGTTGGCGTGAATGTCGGCATGTTTGTGTTTTTTTGTTTGTTTGTGTTTTTGGGGGTTGGCCTGAATGTAGGCATGTTTGTTTTTAAACCTGTGTTTTTGGGGGTTGGCGTGAATGTAGGCATGTTTGTGTTTTTAAACCTGTGTTTTTGGGGGTTGGTGTGAATGTCTGTATGTTTGTGTTTTTAAACCTGTGTTTTTTGGGGTTGGCATGAATGTAGGCATGTTTGTGTTTTTAAACCTGTGTTTTTGGGGGTTGGCCTGAATGTAGGCACGTTTGTGTTTTTAAACCTGTGTTTTTGGGGGTTGGCGTGAATGTAGGTATGTTTGTGTTTTTAAACCTGTGTTTTTGGGGGTTGGTGTGAATGTCTGCATGTTTGTGTTTTTAAACCTGTGTTTTTTGGGGTTGGCATGAATGTAGGCATGTTTGTGTTTTTGGGGGTTGGCCTGAATGTTGGCATGTTTGTGTTTTTTGGGGTTTGCGTGAATGTAGGCATGTTTGTGTTTTTAAACCTGTGTTTTTGGGGGTTGGCGTGAATGTTGGCATGTTTGTGTTTTTTGGGGTTTGCGTGAATGTAAGCATGTTTGTGTTTTTAAACCTGTGTTTTTGGGGGTTGGTGTGAATGTCGGCATGTTTGTGTTTTTAAACCTGTGTTTTTTGGTGTTGGCATGAATGTAGGCATGTTTGTGTTTTTTATTTGTTTGTGTTTTTTAACCTGTGTTTTTGGGGGTCGGCGTGAATGTAGGCATGTTTGTGTTTTTTGTTTCTTTGTGTTTTTGGGGGGGTTTGCGTGAATGTAGGCATGTTTGTGTTTTTAAACCTGTGTTTTTGGGGGTTGGCGTGAATGTAGGCATGTTTGTGTTTTTTGGGGTTTGCCTGAATGTAGGCATGTTTGTGTTTTTAAACCTGTGTTTTTGGGGTCAGCGTGAATGTAGGCATGTTTGTGTTTTTAAACCTGTGATTTTGGGGTCGGCGTGAATGTAGGCATGTTTGTGTTTTTTGGGGTTTGTGTGAATGTAGGCATGTTTGTGTTTTTAAACCTGTGTTTTTGGGGTCAGCGTGAATGTAGGCATGTTTGTGTTTTTAAACCTGTGATTTTGGGGTCGGCATGAATGTAGGCATGTTTGTGTTTTTAACCTGTGTTTTTGGGGGTTGGCGTGAATGTAGGCATGTTTGTGTTTTTTAACCTGTGTTTTTGGGGGTCGGTGTGAATGTAGGCATGTTTGTGTTTTTAACCTGTGTTTTTGGGGTCGTGTTTTTAACCTGTGTTTTTGGGGGTCGGTGTGAATGTAGGCATGTTTGTGTTTTTAACCTGTGTTTTTGAGGATCGGTGTGAATGTAGACATGTTTGTGTTTTTAAACCTGTGTTTTTGGGGGTTGGCGTGAATGTAGGCATGTTTGTGTTTTTAAACCTGTGTTTTTGGGGGTTGGCGTGAATGTAGGCATGTTTGTGTTTTTAAACCTGTGTTTTTGGGGGTTGGCGTGAATATAGGCAAGTTTGTGTTTTTTTGTTTGTTGGTGTTTTTGGGGGTTGGCCTGAATGTAGGAATGTTTGTGTTTTTAAACCTGTGTTTTTTGGGGGTTGGCCTGAATGTAGGAATGTTTGTGTTTTTAAACCTGTGTTTTTGGAGGTTGGCGTGAATGTAGGCATGTTTGTATTTTTTGGGGTTTGCGTGAATGTAGGCATGTTTGTGTTTTTAAACCTGTGTTTTTGGGGGTTGGTGTGAATGTAGGCATGTTTGTGTTTTTAAACCTGTGTTTTTGGGGGTTGGCGTGAATGTAGGCATGTTTGTGTTTTTTTGGGGGTTGGCCTGAATGTAGGCATGTTTGTGTTTTTAAACCTGTGTTTTTGGGGGTTGGTGTGAATGTCGGCATGTTTGTGTTTTTAAACCTGTGTTTTTTGGGGTTGGCATGAATGTAGGCATGTTTGTGTTTTTAAACCTGTGTTTTTGGGGGTTGGCCTGAATGTAGGCATGTTTGTGTTTTTAAACCTGTGTTTTTGGGGGTTGGCCTGAATGTAGGCATGTTTGTGTTTTTTGGGGTTTGCGTGAATGTAAACATGTTTGTGTTTTTAAACCTGTGTTTTGGGGGGTTGGTGTGAATGTCGGCATGTTTGTGTTTTTAAACCTGTGTTTTTTGGGGTTGGCATGAATGTAGGCATGTTTGTTTTTTTTATTTGTTTGTGTTTTTGGGGGTCGGCGTGAATGTAGGCATGTTTGTGTTTTTTGTTTGTTTGTGTTTTTGGGGGGGTTTGCGTGAATGTAGGCATGTTTGTGTTTTTAAACCTGTGTTTTTGGGGGTTGGCATGAATTTAGGCATGTTTGTGTTTTTTGGGGTTTGCGTGAATGTAGGCATGTTTGTGTTTTTAAACCTGTGTTTTTGGGGGTTGGCGTGAATATAGGCAAGTTTGTGTTTTTTTGTTTGTTTGTGTCTTTTGGGGTTGGCGTGAATGTAGGCATGTTTGTGTTTTTTGTTTGTTTGTGTTTTTTAACCTGTGTTTTTGGGGGTCGGCGTGAATGTAGGCACACTTGTGTTTTTTTGTTTGTGTTTTTTAACCTGTGTTTTTGGGGATGGGCGAGAATGTAGGCACACATGTTGGTTTTTTTGTGTTTTTTTGAAACCTGTGTTTTTTGGAGAGGTGGGAAATAATGTAGGCATGTTTGTTTCTTTTTTTTTTAGCCTGTGTTGTTGGGGGTCGGTGAGAATGTAGGCGCACTTTTTTTTTTTTAACCTGTGTCTTGGGGGGTCGGCGTACTTGTGTTTTTTAATTTTTTTGAATTTAACTTGTGTTCTTGGGGGTCAGCGAGAATGTCGGCATGCTTATGTTTTTGTTTTTTTTGTTTGTTCGTGTTTTTTAAACCTGTGTTTTTGGGGGTCGGCGTGAATGTAGGTGTGCTTGTGTTTTTTTGTTTGTATTTTTTTAAACCTGTGTTTTTTGGCGGGGTGGGTGAGAATGTTGGCATGTTTGTTTATTTTTTTAACCTGCTTTTGGGGGTCGGCGTGAATGTGGGCATGCTTGTGTTTTTTTTTTGTTTTTTTTTTTAAACCTTTGTTTTTGGGGGTTGGTGTGAATGTCGGCATGTTTGTGTTTTTAAACCTGTGTTTTTTGGTGTTGGCATGAATGTAGGCATGTTTGTGTTTTTTATTTGTTTGTGTTTTTGGGGGTCGGCGTGAATGTAGGCATGTTTGTGTTTTTTGTTTGTTTGTGTTTTTGGGGGGGTTTGCGTGAATGTAGGCATGTTTGTGTTTTTTGTTTGTTTGTGTTTTTGGGGGTTGGCATGAATGTAGGCATGTTTGTGTTTTTTGGGGTTTGCGTGAATGTAGGCATGTTTGTGTTTTTAAACCTGTGTTTTTGGGGGTTGGCGTGAATATAGGCAAGTTTGTGTTTTTTTGTTTGTTTGTGTCTTTTGGGGGTGGCGTGAATGTAGGCATGTTTGTGTTTTTTGTTTGTTTGTGTTTTTTAACCTGTGTTTTTGGGGGTCGGCGTGAATGTAGGCACACTTGTGTCTTTTTGTTTGTGTTTTTTAACCTGTGTTTTTGGGGATGGGCGAGAATGTAGGCACACATGTTGGTTTTTTTGTGTGTTTTTTTGAAACCTGTGTTTTTTGGAGAGGTGAGAAATAATGTAGGCATGTTTGTTTCTTTTTTTTTTAGCCTGTGTTGTTGGGGGTCGGTGAGAATGTAGGCGCACTTTTTTTTTTTAACCTGTGTCTTGGGGGGTCGGCGTACTTGTGTTTTTTAATTTTTTTGAATTTAACTTGTGTTCTTGGAGGTCAGCGAGAATGTCGGCATGCTTATGTTTTTGTTTTTTTTGTTTGTTCGTGTTTTTTAAACCTGTGTTTTTGGGGGTCGGCGTGAATGTAGGTGTGCTTGTGTTTTTTTGTTTGTATTTTTTTAAACCTGTGTTTTTTGGCGGGGTGGGTGAGAATGTTGGCATGTTTGTTTATTTTTTTAACCTGCTTTTGGGGGTCGGCGTGAATGTGGGCATGCTTGTGTTTTTTTTTTTTTTTTTTTTTAAACCTTTGTTTTTGGGGGTGGGTGAGAATGTCAGCACACTTGTGGTTTTGTTTTTTGTCTTTTTAAAAACTGCGATCTTGTATGTAATGTTGCAACTTAATCTTACTTAAATGAGCCAAGTAAAGATGAACAAAAACTCACTCTGCAACTTTCTGCTCTCTATGGGGTTGAAAACGCATCTCATTTATGCCTCAAGGACAGTCGCTATGCACAAGGCTCATGCCCCAATCCCCTTGTTTTCCCTCATTTTATTTGGAAAGAAAAAGTTTGCCTTATACATGGGGATTTACGGTATACTGAATGGTCACATGTCTTTCCTTAAAATAGCTTGAATTTGAACAAGGGTTCAAGTGCAGACAAGCTCATGAGACCAGATAAACATTTGCTATATGCTATATATTTGCCAGATAAACATCATAAAACTGGAATGTTGAATTTTTGTAGATATGCCAATTAATCACTTTGCATACTTTGTTGTGCCGTTGTGTGTAAAGTTGTTCTTATAATAGTTTTTTGTATTCCGAAAGCAGGTGACTAGTACTTTCTGTTTCTCTCTTGTAGAACCTACACTTGTCTGTCTGGATCAGTCCCGCCATCTTTTTAAATCCATTGGTGTATTGTCCTTGATCTTGGGAATTTATTAATATTCATTCTCAGTTCCAGTTGAGCTGACCTCTTCTTAGCCATTCCATTGAGCTATCTTTGTTGATCCCAACTCGGTCCAATTA
The DNA here is from genome assembly GCF_056783735.1 of Eptatretus burgeri. Classification (NCBI taxonomy): domain Eukaryota; kingdom Metazoa; phylum Chordata; class Myxini; order Myxiniformes; family Myxinidae; genus Eptatretus; species Eptatretus burgeri. Next base: position 47,358,218 of record NC_140978.1, read on the forward strand.
TTTTTTGTATTTTCCTGCTCTTTTATCGTTCTCCCAGTTGTTGGTGTACATTTGGTGGTTTAAAAAAATATATTTTTTCTTTTTAGCATTTGTTGGAGCTGTATTTGTTGCTGTCTCATTTTCCTGTGCAGTATCTTCTATTCACACCTGTTTTTGGAAATACCTTGCAAGGTGAATTAGGGATACCTTTTCAGGTTTGTTGTGTTCATGTTTGTTTACAAATTGAATCTGATGGTCTGTTGAGCATTTCACATACTCAGCTAGTCCTCCACTCATCGCTCTGTACTCCTGGTGGAGTTCCATCCGGCCGCTCCCTCCTTCGTCTCGGCAGGTACGTTCTCGGGATACACTGGTTTTTGTGTAACATTTTGTGCATGGTGAAGAGTTTTCTTGTTTTGGTGTCAAATTTATTGATTCCTGATTGGGACCAGTTTATTATTCCACGGCTGCATTGGAACACTGGTTCTGTGAGTTGGTTTATGGCTTTGATTTTGTTTCTTAGGGAGAGGAACATTTTCAGGATCAGCTTCGTTCTACGTAGGTAATTTTTGGTAATTGGTTTGTGGATTTTTTTACGTTACATATTTAGTGGCCCTCTTCTACCCCGAGGTATTTGTTTGATGCTTTGTTTTCTAACAACTGTTTTGTTCTTCCAAGGTCAATTTTTATGTTGGTGGTTTTTTTTAATTGGTTTACCTTGTACAAATGTGCACTTGGTACACTTATCTAGTCCAATTTCCATTTGAATTTCCTTCGAGAACCGTTTTACTAGTTTAAGCTGTTCTGTCAATTTTTCGTCATTCGGTGTGAAGAGCTTTATATCATCCATGTATAGTTGTTATGTCACCTTTCCTGTTTCTTTGGATGTTATCCTATTGGTTAGGGTGTATTCCTGTCCTTGTGGGTTGATGAGGTTACTCAGTGGGTCCAGAGCCAGACAAAACAAGAGAGGGGAATCTCTGTGTCCCTGGAAGATCCCATGCCATATCTTCACATCTGGTATTCCAATATTTCCTTCTGAGTGCTGTAATATCAACATGGTATTCCAGAGCTCCATTGCTTTGATTATTTGGGTATTAATTTTGTATATTTCCATGCATTTTATCATCCACAAATACGGCACACTGTCGAAAGCTTTCTGATAGTCTATCCAGGCGGTGGACAATTCAGTTCTTTGCATTTTACACTTTCCAAGTACGGCATTGTTAAATAGAAGGTGGTCAATTGTTCCATAACAGCCGCTCTTACATCCCTTTTGTTCTGCCTCCAACCCTCCTTGTTGTGTTTGGTGATGGTACATCATTTCTGTAATCATTCCTCTTGGACGTTTTATGTTGTTAGTAGACATATTATTGATCAGTATTTGTGAGGAAGTTGGGTTTCTTCAGATTTTGGGATGAGAAATGTGTTTCCTTCTACGACGCGCTCATCCACTGCCTTTTCCTCTTGGATCAGTTTCTTTGAATGTCCTGACGTAGTGATTGTGGAGACCATCAAGTTGTTTTAGCCAGAAGTTTGAAATTCCATCTGGGCCTGAGCTTTTAAAGCTTGGCATTTTTTAAAAGTTGTTTTCTAATTTTTTTTTCTTCGAGATGTTGCTTCTTCTGTTCCGAATCGAGGATCCATTCGGCTTCCTTGTTATGTTCCTTCGACCATCAAAAATTCCTTTCCAGAATTTTTCTCGCTTTACTTTTTCAAGGGTAGTTGATACATTCTAGAAGCCTGATGTTGGCTTTGTTGTTATGGTGGCTGGCTTGGGATCTCAGGGTCTTGAGCTTGAGACCTGTTTTCCAATGAATTAACACCAGGTGGGGTTGACAACCTGTCATCCTTCCAAGGGAAGAAAAATGAGTACCAGTGGACTGGTTTTGGGGCACAGCATCAATGGCATCGTCATTCCCCAACAAAATGATAGCTACCCAGCAACCAAGCTGCTTTTTTTTTCTTCAATTTCGTCTGTTTTTTTACCCCACAGGATTTTCTTTTTTTTTAAAAATTGGATTGTTTGGGGTTTCTGTTTCCTTTCCTGAACTGTTGCAACTAAGTGAAAAATGCTGCTGTGAAACACAAACGATATTTATTTCCTTCAAGGTGGATGATTTTGAAATCATTTTTCTCATTGAATGGTTGGTTCTCCTCACTCAGATTTTTGTCTGTAACTTGTTTTCTCTGCGATGGAGTTTTGGTCGCTCTGTTAGTTTTATCACCTTTATCTCTCCTATTTTGTTGGCTAGCTCTTTTTCCAGCCTACGTTGCTCTTCATCATCTTCACTCTCCTCCTCTCCCTTATTCTGCTACTCTCTTTGTCTTTCTGCCCATCATCCACCTTTTCCACTCTATTTCCCCCCCCCCCTCATCTGTGCCTGGTGTGTGGTGGTCGTATGGCAGCTTAGCTGCCGGGGTAGCTATCATTTCTTGATGCGCGACTATGTCGCTGATGCAGTGCCCCTCTACCAGTACACACACTGGAACTGGTACTCATTTCGCCGACCTCGGAAGGATGACAGGCTGAGTCAACCTCCTGGTGTATTAATTCAGCGGCCCAACGGGGCTTGAACTCAGGACCCTAGGATCCCAAGCCGCCACCCTAACCACTGAGCCAACACCAGGCTAGCATAGCATCTGTGCCAAAGTCACCAGGTCCTAGTCTGACCTGGTCTTGCCCCTCTTTCAGGGGGATGTGCTCCTTCTCTCCTTTTTCCATACTCTTTCTTCCCCACCTTTGGACCTGCTCTCTGTCAGGGTTTGGGCCCTGTCTTGTTGCACACACAAAACTCCCTCTCATGCCATCTTAGCCAAATCCCTGCCATCCATTTTTTCACCTTTGAGCGAGCACTTAGCTCCCCTTGCTCTGATCTCTCTTGCCACTTGTGGCCTTGCCCTATCTCTTCTATCCTGTGTTTATCTAGGTATCTTTTAATTGTTGAAAAAACTTCAAATTAGTCAAATTCATCATTTTTTTTCAGCTGGTCCCTGAACCGCTCAACCTTACCTTTTCTTCCCCATGCCTCATGTATGGAATACATTCTGCATTGGAGGGCCATCTCCTTCTCCTCAACACACCAGGTTTCCGTTTGTAGTTTTATTCTCTGGAGTATTGTCTTTGATGGTGGAGAGATGGTTAACACCTTTATTACCTCTAGCTTTGCTGCATAATCATGTGTCTTTGCAAGGTGATGTTTTTTCTCACTTGAGAAGGTGCAGTCATTATTTTTTACAGCACAGTTTCCTGCTGCTCAGAGTGGCTGCACAAATATAGGGTTTCCCCCATAGGAGGCCACTGACTCTGCTTGAGATATATTTCTTATATTTAACAACACAAGATGTTCCATCATTCCCAATCCCCATCTGCATCACCAACTCCTGTTAAACTAACGGCCCTCTCCACCCCGGTACCCGCCGTGCAGCTTGCCCAAGAGTCTGGTCCGTGTAAGGGTCACACAGCATCACACTCCACTCACTTTTCCCCCACCTTCATTGCCAGGGCTGAAATCTGCCCTCATGGTCAATACCCCAGGACCTCTCAGCACATCAATAAATGTATCACCCTGATCTGCCACGCAGCACCGCCCCGCACATCACAGAGCCATGCACCTTTTGTGTCACCACCCCCACCCTCCCTCCCCCCCCCCACTTTCCACATCCCAGTGGGCCACTTAACCCAGGCCACAAATCCCATCTCCCTTCAAATCTTTGCTTCTGGCATCTGGAATTCCAGGAGATTCATCAGAGCCACGTCTGTTCATAAAGCACCATCATGATCTATGGGACCTGGTGTTTAGCTGCTCTTTGCAGAAATTCACGTTTCCATCTCTATTCACAGCTCCTCCCCTCCGGAGTCCACCAAAAGCCCAAGCAAGAGTCTGGTCCATGCGCAATCGACGTGACAGCGTACCTCTTTCCTTACTCCTTTTGATGTCCGCTATCAGGGAAGAGGCTCCAGAATTGCCTGAGGTCGTGTGTGTGTGTGTGTGTGTGTGTGTGTGTGTGTGTGTGTGTGTGTGTGTGTGTGTGTGTGTGTGTGTGTGTGTGTGTGTGTGTGTGTGTGTGTGTGTGTGTGTGTGTGTGTGTGTGTGTGTGTGTGTGTGTGTGTGTGTGTTGGTTCCTCTATCTTTTATTGCTTACTTGTAAAGGTACCTGGCCGGGCAACACTGGGTCCGTCCTCCTACCCCTTGTCCTCCCTCATTCCACTGCAACTCCTACCTCCTCCCATGCCACCTCTTCCCCTCCCTTCTCCCATCTCCTTCCACCCCACCCCCTCCGGTCTCCCATCCAACCCCTTACCCTCCCTCATCCCCTCCTCCCGCTGCCTCTCTCCATACTCCCACCCCACCCCTTCCCATCCCTTCGGACTCCAATCCCACCCCTTCCCCTCCCTTATCCCACGCCTACCCCTGCCTTCACCCACCCACCCCTCCCTCCAGACTCCCACCCCTTCCCCTGCTTCCTCACACTCCATCCCTCTCTTCTCCAACCCTTTCCCCTGCCTTCCCTGGCCCACCCACCCCCTCCCACCAGAATCCCAACCCTTCCCCGTGACAGGTATCACAGCATGTGTTTGTAAGTTATGAATTGTGAGAAAATGAGTTTAAAACCCCGAGTAAGGTGTATCATGTTAAAAAAGTGATCCTATAAAGTTTTGTTTCAATTAACCTTGGGAGCTCAGAGTCGTGTCATAAACAAACAATCAACATCTCATTCGCTTTTATAAAGATGATAACATTGCTCCAAGTTCCTAATGAAATTAAATAACATTTGAAATAAAAGTCACCCAAAAGGGCAAACCATTTGAACCCAGGCCAGATAGCATAGCGGGAGTGTATGAACCTCTCAGCCATCCTGCTGTGGGGTGAGGGTTCATTGCTTTGTCGACACTGAAAACATTTTTAAATTCTCTCTTAAACTCGTAGCTCATGTGTCCCATTGCTCGACTCATTCTAATCCTCTAATTTATTTTGTCTTCCTAACTCGTTTAGTTTTTTTTAGTTTAATCCCTTGGCAATTTCATGTTTTTTTGTGTAAATATGGAGAAGTAGGGTGCACAACCTTGCAATAAGCTTATAAGATAGATGCTTCGTTATAAGAATCGATAATTTCTTTAAATTTTCAGATCGCACTCCAGATTTCCACCCTTATTTAGTGCACCAGCTCCGATCCTCAAATCTCAAATCAGATTTTGATTAAATACTTTAATTGGTCCGTGAGAGGTCATCGTAGTTCCAAGGCAATTTTTATTAGGCTGAAACAAAATGCCGGATTAAGAGACCGATGAGGTGAACGTGGGATGACCAAGGATAAAGCCCGTTTTTGTTTTAATTTAATAAGGCCGTTAATTTTCTTCAAAGGGGGTGTATAAATTTACCCAAACACTCAGTTTTCAGACATGCACTCCCTTGGAGCTCCCTGAGAATGCTTGCACAAAGTTTCAGGCCACTAGGTTTCATGGTTTTGGAGTTATGGAGGAGACACACACACACACACACACACACACACACACACACACACACACACACACACACACACACACACACACACACACACACACACACACACACACACACACACACACACACACACACACACACACACTGACACACAAACTCACATTTATTATTATGGATAGGTGTTCTAATTTACAATGTTACATGTATGTTAGTGGAGTTAGTTGTGCTTACACAGTAACACATTCACTGAGTTTGCATCTGGAGGACACCACTTTAGCTATGGCTCTGATTTTCTCTTCCAAGCTTGTGGGCTGAGCAAGTTGTCAGCTTGCGTGCAGTGATGACTGTGAACAGTTTCCTTTCTCTTCATCGGATCAAAACTCATATACAATGGATATGTTCGTTTTGGTGTGCTTTATCAAGTTAACTAAGTGTACTAGTTTTGTTGTAGTGTACTAAGTGTACTAAGTGTAATTAAGAACCACAACCTTTTCTAAGATGTGATATAACAATGGATATTGATGTGATATAGAAAATGAGAAATGTATTATTTGTTCATATGCAGCCTGTGGGTGCTTGACTGCATCATTTTTTTCTGAAAGCACGCTTGTGCCGCCGATGCAGTGCCCCTGTTATCAGGAAGCTGGTACTCATTTTGCCGACCTCGGAAGGATGACAGGCTGAGGTCAGCCCACCTGGTGTTAATCCAACGGCCGGTGAGGGGCTCTTGAACCCAAGACCCAAAGATCTTTAGCCAGCCTCCTTAACCCTAAAGCCAACACCAGGTTTACTTGAGGATGTTGCTATAACCATTGTTACTTGCATTCTTCTCTGGTACATATGTGGTTTATTTCTGTTATCTGTAATGTAGAATGTTAATCCCATCAATAAATATGCCTAGTTTTTACATTTTTATGCTGTTAAAATACCAAAACACCTTTTCCAATTGGACACAATGTAATTTCGTCCACTTCCTTTATGCAGAAAGGTGGGTTGGTTGGTCATGTTGTCTGTTTGAACAAATTGGTTTTCATGATGAATAATTTCTGTTGAGACATACCAAGTCAAGCTAACCAAGCTCGTACGAGTCAAAGATGTCTATTTATTTCAAGGATTTAAAAAGTTTGAGCTCTTCCTTGCATGAGTCTCAAACTCTGCATTCGAAACGTCTTGTTTATCTTAAATAAATCATTTGTGTAATTGATTAAACAACAGGTAATACTAGAACAGCACTCGGTGGACAACATACCTCCGCAGGGCTGAATGGTTTATATTTTGTGTCCCAATGACAGGTCGGATCTGAATTTGGACCTTAACCAAAATCGAATCCGCTTGTTCTTGTCACCTAACCAACTCATCCTCCTCGTTTTGTTATAACTCGTCCATAACGTTTTGACATAAAATGCTATACATCGTTTTTTGCCGAATGTCTCGATGGTGAAGAATCTATATATTATTAAGAGTCTCATCTTGTATGTATGTGTGTATGTTTGTATGTATATATGTTCCTGAAATACAGCCAAAACAAAAATACAGCCAAAACATGATAGTGCAAAAATTTTAGGGCCACCTACTCACCATTCTCCTGCGGTGTGCCGTTTCAAGTTTCGTTCAAATTGGGCAGCGAAAAAAATTATAAAAAAAATCAATTCCTGATTCAGTCAAGTACTCTTTGGGAGAATTTGATCAATGCAAACAACCTCAGTGGTATAGTTTGCTGGAGCTATCTTTTTATTTATTTTTTTAATGATTTTTTTTTTATCAACCGCTGTCATAACGGGTTCACGGGTCATCAAGTCACTTATAAAATTAAAAAATGCTCATTTCTGGATCTGGATCTGGATCTGGATTTTCACCAAAATGAAATGAATTTCTCCTTATCACACATCCAACGTGTTCACCAAATTTCATTTGAATCTGTCCATAATATTTTGAGATGTCCTGCTCGCAGACAAACACAAACAAACAAACAAACAAACAAACAAACAGACAGACAGGCAGACAGAGACAGGGGTGTAAAAACATAACCTTTGTCCACCTTCGGTGGTGTCGGTAATACTAATCTTTTGTGTTCACTTTTTTTTTGGTATTTTCTTCCATATGCGCAGATGCACTTTGGACTGAACCATCGTTCGATTCTGATCCGGACCTGCCTCCTGGCTGGAAAAAAGTTAGTGATGCATCCGGAACATATTACTGGCATGTTCCTACAGGGACAACCCAGTGGGAGCATCCTGGACCATGTGATTCACCGGCACCGCCACGGTCAACAGACCTGGTAGGAAATGTCAATTTCCACAGCGAGTCACCAGGCAGCACAGACAAGGACGTCTGTTCGGTGGAATCGTCTCCAGCAGATACACCCGATGATTTTTCTGGCGATACGGCATCAGTAAGTCTTCATCTTTTTTAGTTCTCTTTAACAAAAATACAGAGTAATCCGAGGCTCATGGAGAACGTTGTATATAAATGACGTGCACGACCAGGGATATGACACTTGAGTGTATATTTAAATGAAGTATGAGGACTTTCGTGGGACAATGGATAAAGGTTTAGTATATGGGATTTAAACTTTGAGTCCCAGCATCATGAGTGCAGTAACCAGGTGGGAATGTCAAACAGTCCCACCCAGAATGCAATTTTCTTTATTTTATTTTGCCTGGCAGTATTTATTTGATGGCAATTGCTTGATGTTGCTGTTCAGATAATATATTAAGATTATATTGAAAGTGTTCAATTCCAAAATTGTGATATACTGTTGTCATCTTCCTACTCTGAAGTGCTGACGTGTAATATGTTTTCGTGTTCCCATCTGAACTGATGGCTTATGATGCTCAGATGTGAGTTCTAATCCAAAGCAAGGTTCAGATCCAAGAATGATGATTGGGAAATTAATTCTGAAACCACAGCTGACCTCATATTAACAAACTTCAAACTGACTTGCACCTTGTTTCTGAAACAGACAATATATTGTTACGGGTGACGGGATTCGAACCAGGGTCCCAAACGTCACTCTTGACTCCAAGTGTTACAGGTAGTGATGTCAGTGACCCGAGGTCCTATTCCCAGCCAGCCGGGTTGAGGTCCGCAAGCTAGCCGAGTGGTTTTTGGAAGATTCAACTTGAGATTGAGCGCAAGGAGCAAAGTTCTAGACTGCCATGTTCACAACTCAGGGGGCTTGTGACGTGAACACTTGTTCCCAAAACGTATGTAAATGTCACATGTTTGCTATTCTGAATGGAGTTTTTACAATACAGCCCCATGGAAAAATGTCACAAAGTCAAACCCAATGAAATGCAATCAACTTAGTTACTTCATCAAGGAATGGTGTACACTGAAGGTAAAACGATAAGTCTGTTCCGCGGTCATGCGCTGCCTTACACTCAGTCCATGCCGCAGTCATGCTCCGCCTGACACTCAGTCCGTGCCGCAGTCATGCGCTGCCTTACACTCAGTCCATGCCGCAGTCATGCTCCGCCTGACACTCAGTCCGTGCCACAGTCATGCGCTGCCTTACACTCAGTCCGTGCCACAGTCATGCGCTGCCTTACTCACTCCGTGCCGCAGTCATGTGCTGCCAAACACGCAGTCCATGCCGCAGTCATGCGCCGCCTAACAAGCAGTCATGTGCCGCCCAACACTTAGTCTGTGCCGCAATCATGTGCCGCCCAGCACGCAGTCTGTGCTGCAGTCATGCGCCGCCTATCATGCAGTCCTTTTCTACACAGAAACCACCAAGAATCATCTCTGAAACTTTGAACACCCAGATTAGTTGTGATTTATTTGGCCTTTCGTCCCAGCTACACAGTATTGAGTCCTCGACAATCGGTACGTTTCTCCAACTTATCCTCAATGCTTGTCCACTTAGCTTTGCAGCCACGTTTCTTCTTCTTCTTGGTTTTATTGGTTGTCCGCAAAGTCTCCTTCGCTTCATGGCAGTCGTGGACACCTTTCTTACTGATAACCTATTTCCTGTGCACAATCATATTCCCGCCATTTTTCTCAGCAAACTTAACAACTTACAAGCTGCTGTTTACGAGTTGCATGACTAACTTCAAGGGATGCATTTTGAGATGACGTAGTCAGTATGGATACATGTGACTGGGATTGAAAGGGATTGATCAAATGTGATTGGTGAGTCCGCTTGTTATTGATTGGATAATTTTGAATGGTTCTGTGAGCGAATGAACGGTTAATTGCTCACCCAATCGGCAAATGTTCCAGGCCATGATTTTTGCAGTGTGTTTTGAATTGACAATTAATCAATTTATTTCAGAAAAATCACACTTCGCAATTTTTTTTTTTAATTTCTGCAATTTATTGATTTATGCCATAGATAAGTCGATTCTGTGTATGAATTGAGGACCAGACTTCTGGGAAAGGAAGTATTGACTTGTCCGCCAAGAATGGGGAACTTGTTTACTCAATCCTGAGATTTTTTTATTTTATTTTTTCTTGTTGAAGGCCACAGATATTGATGAAATAGTTCTCATTGAGGCCAAGCATTGAATAAAAGAACTCCATCGATAGAAAAGTAAGGAGAGAGAGAAGAGTCTAAGAGTTTTTGAGGAAGTAAAAAAAATCTTCTTTTTGAAAAGGGGAAGGTCATAATTGTTTGGAAAGACATGAGAAGGTAATGATTTCCAGAGTTTGGCAATGGAGGGGAAGAAACAAACATTGTAACGGCCCACACTTGAGTTGCCAACGGCCACACAATGATCATGTGATGTATTGGCTTGTCGAGTATTCTTTGGTCTCGCTAATGGTGGAGGTACACAAGCAGCAAGTTCTTGCGAGCAGAAACCGATGTAATATCTGCAGAAAAGAGAAAGAGAGCCGACTATACGGCGTAATTTGAGCGGGTTAAGTTTTGAGGTCACGTTGGTGAAGTTGACGAGTCGAATAACTTTGTATTCAATTCTGTCCAGTAAGTATGTGTAGTTGGAACCTCCCCAGATGTGAGAGCAGCACTCTATACAACGACGAATCAATCCTTTATATAGTTGGAGCAACTGTTCAGAGAAGAAGCATCTTCGACATCTGAACAGGACTCTTAATTTCTTCAAACCAGACTTAGCAATTTGAGTAATGCGTGGATTCCAGGATAAATTTGAAGTTAGAGTAATACCTAGTGGGTTTATTTATCACATGGTGTAATTGTAGATCTTTAAAAGGAGATTGGAGAGTTTAGAGGAGTTTTAGAGAGAGAGAGAGAGAGAGAGAGATGAGAAGAAATTGAGTTTTTTTGAAGCATTAAACTTAACTTAAATACATTTGCCCCACTGGGAGATCTTGTCCAAATCCGAATTTAAAGAGGTGGCTGCGATGACACGATATGGAGATCTATCGCATGAGGGAAGACGGGGCAGCTGGGAAAGACATGGAGGAATGTAATGTTGAGTCATCAGCATCCGAGTGTATTTGGTTATTTGTGGAAGAAAGAAGGTCGTTCATAAAAAGAAGGAAGAGTGTTGGAGACAGAACGGAACCCTGAGGTACACCGCTGTTGATAGGGAAGGGGGAAGATGTTGAATCATCAACAATTATGGAGATAGAGTGGTCGGACAGAAAGCTCGATATGAGAGAGCAGAGTGAAGGAGGAAAGCCGAAAGAGGGAAGCTTGGATATCAAACCCCGATGCCAAACTCTGTCAAAGGCTTCTGAGATATCAAGGCCTACAACGAAGGTTTCCCCAAAGTCTCTCAAAGAAGACGACCAGAAATTCATAATGTAAGAAAGGATATCACCTGCAGATCTTGCCTTGTGAAAGCCATATTGGTGGTCAGATAGAAGACTGAGATTCAAGATGCTTGAGATAGTGGGAATTGAGGAAACATTCAAAGACTTTGGAAACAGTAGAAGTCAGAGCAATAGTACGGTAGTTGGAAGGGTTTGAACGATCACCCTTCTTTAAAATAGGTTGTACCAAGGCATGTTTCCAGGTAAGAGGAAAAGTTTGGGTTTTTAAACAAACACAAAACAAATGAGCAAGCATGAGTGCAAGTTCTGAAGCACATTCCTTCAAGATACGGGGAGGATTGCCATCTTGCCCGTAGGCCTTGCTTATGTCCAGAGAGGAGTATTTTTTTGACTGCATGAAAAGAGATTATAGGAAGAGACATAGGATTAGTGAGGGGAGCATCAGAGGGAGGTGGAATGTTAGTCATCCAGTGTGGAGTGAGAGGAGAAAAGAGAACCAAAAAGAGTTGCTTTATCGGTCGGAGAGACGGCGATAGTATCATCGGAATGGAAAAGCGAAGGAAAGGTAGAGCGACAGAAGTTGTTGGAGATACTTTTGGCGAAGGACAAGAAAGATCTATTAGTGGAAGAAGATGAGAGGTTGTCACATTTCTTTTGAATAAAGGAATGCTTTGCCTCACAATTAACATGTTTGCAATGATTTCTGGCGGATATGAAAGCTGAATGCGAGTCGGAGGAAGAAGAGTTTTTCCATGTGTGATATGCGGCATCCCTTGCACGAATGGCCAAGAGCAGGAATTATTGAATCATGAATTGGTGAGGGAGATATATTTGAAAGAGAACGGGATATAAGCCTCCATTCCTGCAACAACATCCTCAGCTATACTTTCAGCAGAGATAAAGGTATCACCCGAGGAGAGGCACTAGTCTTTGCAGGGAAAGTCAGAAAAGAAATTTCGTAAACCAGTCCAGTCAGCATTATTAAAATGCCAATACTGGTGTTTCGTCAGAGTACTCGAATGAGAAGAAGTGGTGGTAAGGCCTAAGGCCTGTCGCAGCTAAGTGGGAGCCACTTCGTTCCAAAACTGACCAAAAATTATCAAAAATGAACTTCAGGAAATTATCAAATCATTAACTATTCCATAAACTGGAGCATATATGGAACACAAGGCAAAAAACAGTTTATCAATTCAGACAAACACAACTCAGGAAAGGAACCAGACTGATAAACATTTAAATATCATGGACACTTACTATGACAATCTGTTCCACTTGTTAGGCCAGGATGTCGCGACACGATAGTATCAAATTTTGGCAAATTTTCATATTTCTCGATGGACATGAATAAAAAATTAAATTTTCTTCCCTCCAAATGGTTGTCAGATAAATATTTGAGCATTATTGCTCATAGACTTGTAAAGTCAGTCTGATTCATCTATTTTATCTATTTTAATGTCCAAATACTTAAAACATTCACTCACCTCAATATTTCAGCAATAATTCCAGAATTCCATAATCGTCGTGTAATGGCGGACAAGAAAAAAATCTCCCTTTAACTGTTGAGGGAGATTGAGGCAAACCTGTATTTTTCCTGCAAATTGGTCATGACAGAAATGTATCATTTGGGGCATGAGATTTCAAATTCAATCATTCAGGTAAAATTGTATTGTGTATAATATTGATTGTCGTGTAATGGCGGACAAATTTGAAATTTTGAAACAGGTGGTCAGTGAGCGATATTTAATCAAAATATGTCTATAATGTTTGTAAAATTAGATAATATGATTATTGTTGGTAAAATGAACCTCATCTCAGCCACTTTCAGCACACTTCGCAGAATAGCACAGGCACTTTTATTTTTTCATCCCTGAATAGGCATTCAAAGTGAAACTAGGATAAATTTCACTCTATCACATGCCATTCAGCAAATTTTTGATCGATTTCCAAACTGTAACTTATGTTCTGGAAAGGAAAGTTCACTCTTTCTGTTGAAATAAACTTTTCAAAACCAAGTTCCAATGACGAATATCAGATAAATTAAACAACATCTGGAAATCTAAAAATGAAACTGGAAATATGACTGCTTTTTCAGCTGATAGCATTTAACGTACATGAATCTAAGGATCCTGACATCTGACGGTCATTAAAGTATACATTTTTTAAATAGATTTTTCAATGCTCTAACTGACTGTGAGGGTTTCAAGAAGGCTAGTTTACTCATATTTGTGTTTATTTACTGTTATTTAAATACAAGCATTTAATTGGAACAGGGTGGCTCCCACTTAGCTGCGACAGGCCCTAAGTCACATTTGCTCTACGGCTAGGATACGGCGGCCGTACCCCCCCTGAATTGACAGAAACGTGCGGCAGCCGCAGAGTTTCTGAGGTGGCCTCAGGGTGGCCCTACGTCATATGGCTATATTTTACAGGCCGTAGGGGTCGCCGTCGAATTATAACGCGGAGTTATAACTTTTTTCATTTGTACGTTGGCCGTAGCAATTCGTCATGCCGTAGCCGTGACGTTGATGTGTTCCACGTCGACCATACGTAGGGGGTACGGTGGGCTTGCGTTATTCGTGTGGCTGCCATAGGCTCTTATCAATGAAAAATGAATTTTGCCAACCCCCAAAAAATTACGGCGGCCACACTATTTCCACGGTCACCGTACGGTGGCCTTGCGGTCTGTGTGACTACCTGCGTGCAACGCAGGGTTGACGCACGGTTCCCCTACGCCCGCCGTGCATCCGACGTACGGCCTCCGTGGCAGTCTGCATCCACCGTGCATCCACCGTGCGCTACCACTAGAGATCGGAGTATAGGTGTTTACCTATACAGTGGTGCCCCCAGAATCCGAATTTAATTCGTTCCAGGAGGCTGTTCGGATTGCAAAAAGTTCAGATTCCAAAACTATTTTCCCAATAAGAAATAATGGAAAGTGAATTAATCCGTTCCTGGACCCCAAGAAGGTCAGGTATGGGAGCATGTGCCAGAACAGCGCGTCGCTGCGTCCACTTTCCGCCGGTACTCCAGGGGCCTCCGTCTGGCCATCCCCCAGGCAGATGCCAGGCCCATCCCCATCTCCTTGAGATGATGGTCAACCTGCTGCAACCATGAGGCACGTGGTCGGCCCACTGGCCTCCTCCACTCATGAGACTCCCTCGCTGAGAGAATCTGGTGAGCAGGATCAGCGTCAGGAAAACGAGCCACATGTCCATACAGCCGCAGCTGACGCTCACGGACTATGCAGGTAACAAATCTCATCCGAGTCTCTCTCAGCAACCGCTCGTTGGACACAAAATCCGACCAGCGATAGCCAAGGATTCTCCGAAGAGACCTGGTACCAAAGGAATTAAGTCTCCGTCTCAGATCCTTGGTCAAAGTCCAAGTCTCGCACCCATAGAGCAAGACTGGAAGTACCAAGGACCTGAAGACTCGGACTTTCGTCCTCCCGCACAGGTACCGGCAGCGCCACACCCCATGATCCAGTGAATCCATGACTCCCCAGGCCCGACCCAGACGTCTATTGACCTCCGGCTCACAACCTGCGGAGACATGAATATCACTGCCAAGGTAAGTGAATCTATCCACGACCTCAACATCCTCACCACAAACACACAGACAGGACAGCAGCATCCAAGATGTCACCGAAAGCCTGGATCTTTGTTTTGACCCAAGAAATCCGTAATCCCAACGGCTCCGACTCCTCATTCAGCACCTCGAGGGCCCCCAAGAGGATGTCTAAAGTCTCCGCAAAGATGACTGCATCATCTGCAAAATCAAGGTCCGAGATCTTGACATTGCCAAACGATGCACCGCAACTTGATCTCTCCGACATCCTCCCAAAAATCCAGTCCATACAAGTGCTGAAAAGTGTGGGGGCAAGTACACATCCCTGACGAACTCCAGTAACAACTGGAAATAAGTCAGAGGCGGTACCACCACACTTCACAGCACTCTCAGTACCAGAGTAGAGTTCAGACATCAGATCGATCAGTTTCGATGGCACCCCACGAAGACCAAGAATCCTCCAGAGGACATCCCGATTCACTGAATCGAACGCTTTACAGAGATCAACATAGGCTGCAAGCAGCCCCTGCCGAAACTCTCGTCTGCGTTCGGTGAGGACACGAAGTGCAAGGATACGGTCAATCGTTGACCTCTTTGGTGTAAAGCCTGACTGCTCTGGACGCTGGTGCTCAAGCAGATGGTGGCGAACCCTATCAAGAATTATCCGAGCAAAGACCTTGCCTGGCACTGAGAGCAGCGTCACCCCTCGGTAGTTGTTGCAGTCTTGGCGATCACCCTTCCCTTTCCAGAGAGGGACAACAAGGCCCCTCTTCCAGTCAGTTGGGATGATGCCTGTGTTCCAGGCAGAGCACAAAACTGCATGCAACGACGCGAGTGCAGCATTTCCACCAGCCTTGAGAAGTTCGGCATGGATGCCACAGATCCCTGGAGCTTTGCCCCGTTTCAACTGGTTCACCGCAGCCCGTGTTTCCACAAGCGATGGTGGACCACAGTTGATTTGAGGGTCAGCAACAGGGATTGTAACACCCTTGACGTCCAACTCGACAGCTGGGGGATCAGCCTGGTACAACCGCTCAAAGTAACCGGCCCAGCGGGCCTTCACTTCAGACTCCTCTGTCAAGAGCCTACCACTCTCTGCTCGAACTGCAGTGCTCCGAGGGATGGGCTTGGATGAACGTAATGCGCGAATTCCCCTGTAAGCGGGACGAGAATCACCTGTCCACAGGTGATGCTCTACCCCTCACAGATTCCTCGCACATAGGCCTCCTTGTCCACCCTCAGTGCACGTACAGTTTTACGCCTCAGCTCCCTGAACAGCTCAGCTCTGCCATTCAGCCTGGTCCTGCGACTCTGGTCAATGGTATCCAGTGTCCCTTGAGAGACAAAATTCTTCTTTGCCCTGCGGTGAACTCCAAGGCATCCACCGGCAACATCAAGGACGGTGGTCTTGAAGGTGCTCCACAACTCTTCAGGACCCCCAAAGCACCCAGACCCGTCAAGTGTCCACTCAGCCTGTTCGCAAACTCCTCAGCTACTCTCTCATCCCTGAGCTTGGCAACATCCAGCCTAGGCTGGGATGGTACCATTCTCCAGGATTTAAGGTGCAGCTTTAGAGTTGCTACAACAAGCCTGTGGTCAGTATTGAGGAACTGAGCACTCCGGTAGACCCTGCAGTTCTGGATCATCCTCCAACGACCGTCAATGAGGACATGGTCAATCTCCTTTGCCACACCGCCAGCGTTGGAATACCAAGTCCAGCGATGAGCTTGCGGGCGCTGAAACCATGAACCAGCCACCCTAAGTCCATGACTTCTTGCAAAGTCAAGGAACTTAGTGCTATTCTGGTTCATAGTTCCTGACCCATGGGGACCAACACACACCTCATAACCATCCCTATCAGTTCCAGTCGATGCATTGAAATCTCCCAAGACTAGAAGTGTATCTCGTCTGGGGCACTGATCAACCACAGACTCGAGTGTGGCGTAGAATGTGTCCTTCACGGTAAGATCACTCACCTCAGTCGGAGCATAAATAGAGACCAGGGAAATGACACCTAAGGAGTGACGAATCCTTAATCTCATAATACGCTCGTTGACCGGTGTTACCTCAATTATCATTGGGGTCAGCTTATTGGACACAGCTACAGCAACTCCTTGGGTATGGTAACCATCAGAGCGACCAGACCAATAGTAGGTGTAACCACCCACCATTATCTCGCCGCAATCCGGTCTCCGAACCTCAGAGAGAGCTGCAATCCCGATGTCCAAACGCTTGAGCTCAGATGATAACAGAGACAGGTGATCATCCTCTCTTAGGGATAGGACATTCCAGGCACCCACCCGAAGGGACCGCCTCAGGTTAACCCAAGGAGACCGCCGTCTGGTGGACGACACCTCAGCACCACTCCGACACACTCTCCCGCAATCTGACCCAGGGATGTTACCCCGTGGTTTCCCTCCTATCAAAGATTGGGGGTCCCGAAGGCTTTGCCCCAATCCCATCATCCGGTGAGCTGCCCTGCGAAGGGAAGCTGCACAGGAAGTACAACAACGGAGTGGGTTTTCAGATTTTTTTGCGTTTTTGCGTTTTGCGGAATGAAGCGTTTTACGGTGGCTGGAGTGCAAATCCTGCCACCAACCTCCTAATAAGAAGTAACCCAACTGCAGGAGGACGTCCGCAGACACAGTTGGGCACTAGATATGGATGGCCGTTGGCTCACAAGGAGCTCCTCCGCCCTTTGAAAACCCACTTTCAACTGAAATTCCCCATGTTTAAGGTAAAATAAGATGAGTAAATGACCTTCGGTGGCGGTGTATTGTATGTAAACTGGTACAATCACCACATCCCAAGGTCCACACAGGCTCGTGCTCCAGCCTGGGTTCCGATCGCTCGCGCACTCTGTGAGAGTGCTGCCCCCAGGGCAGCTCATCAAACATGATGCCCCCAGAACCACAATCACTTTCATCAAACGCATCGGGCTGAGGTAATCATGGATATTCCAAATTACAACCGGATTTTCTGTGAAATTAAATCCTTGCCCAACAGTCCATCACTCCACGTGATCAGATTGCTTTTTTTGTTATTAATTAAAACACAAGATGAGTAAAAAAAACAAAACAGCACAAATGAAGGTGAAAACACGAGGTAAAGTAGCGATCGACACACGAGAGATGCTTTCACGAGGACTTCCACCGACGAACTGAATGAACAAAGCGCGAAGATGCGGGTCGAACAGGTGGGGGAGACGCACGTGAACAAACATGAACGCCACGTTGTGTTCGGTTTTTGAAAATGTGTTCGGTTTTTAGGGCAAAATTTTCTCGAAAAAATTGTTCGGATTCCAATTTTTTAAACAATGGGGAGTTCGGATTCTGGGGGCACCACGGTACTCCGAACTGGTATATTCAGTTATATATATTATAGTTATCGTATATTCAGTTATATATACTGGTATATTCCGAACTGTTATATTTTTATTTCAGTAAAAAAAGAACTGGTATATATACCCACTCGTTACCGTCCATCTGGCCGCACGATCGCCTTAGGGCCCCCCTGCGGTCGCCTTGTGGACACCTTGAGGCTACCTTGCGTCTGCCTTGAAAATTACATGGTGCTGGAGGGACGCCCTAAGGTCACCGTGCGACATCAAATCAAAGACCGTACGGCACCCCCACGTTTTCGGTCTCCACAATTTCTAAATACGCCGTGCGGCTACCCGCAAAAATAAAAACATGTGACTGCTACATTGTGTGACCGTGGAAATACTGCGGCCGCCCTATAATTGCTAGTGGCCGTAGATTTTGTAGACCCTACGGCCGCTGCGCAAAATGTGACTTAGGCCTAAGTAAAGTGATGCTCACAAGATTGTGGTCAGATGAACCAATTGGAGGTGAAATTGTGTAGTTGTAATGCAACAGATTGGAAATGAAGAATAAATCCAAAGTATTGATAGTGTGGTCATGACAATCTGGGATATGGGTAGGGTGGGTGATAATTTGTTTCAAATCATTAAGAATGGAAAATGTAAGAGCTTCACCCCCCCCCCCCCCCTTTTCAGCCACTCCCTGTGGTGGACATTGAAGTCTCCGAGATAGAGAAATTCTGCTTGAGGGTGTTCGGATGTCATGGCCTCATGGCAAGAGTTGAGATAGTCAAAGAAAGCTATAAAGTTTGTAGAATTTGGAGAGCAGTAAGTGAAACAGAGAAAGATAGTGATGGTCGGGAGACAAATCTTAAGCCAGATGACATCAAAGTTTGGAGATTCAAGGTCCACAAGGCGTACAGCAGGCGTGTTGATGTTGGAGTCGACACAGACTCCTCCTTTGAAGCAGAATTGTGAGTGAAAGTTGTAGTTTGAAATGTTATAAGAATTAACAAGAACATCATGTGATAATTGGGTTTCAGAGAGAAGAAAGATATTAGGAGAGGAGCTTGCTCGATGATGTTCAACAGAGGAAAGATTTGAAGAAAGACCACGGATATTGGTGAAATTAATTGAAAATGAGCCACGTTGGTTGAAAAGGCAAGGGTCTTGGGAGGGACCGACACTACTATTACTGCCTGAGCCCCCCTCTCCCTCCCCCTCACGTTGGCAGCAGAGATAGGCAGATCACCGGAGATTCTTCACACCCCATAATGCCGGGAACTAGGGCCATTAACTTTTCGGACTTTATCATATTGTTGCGGTTCTGCAAAACCGCATGCCTCTAAGGCAATGGCACCCAACATACAGTGATCCCCAGGCAGTTATTTTGTTGGTCTTCATGCAGTCAGATCTTCCCCTCATGCCTTTTGGGTCAACGGGACGAAGTGCGTTGTGTGGGTCTTGTAGCTCAGTCTAATTATATCTCTATCTTCCATTCAATCCTGATTTCCATTCCAACCCTTTCCTTTTAGCCATGATACAAATCAAATCAAGCAAGAAAGCAAACACACATGAAATGAATAACAAGCACCAAGGACACTTCCGTGAGCGAATCACAACAAGAACGAAGACTCTGCCTGACGCGCGCATGACGCGCCCTTTCATTCAAATCTGCACACCAATTTACAACAGCATCTCGCATTACTCACCCCTCACTCACCAAAAACTCAACACCACGACCACCAACATCTACCGCACATGGGAAAAATATTCCCGTGCCTCCTCGTATCTCTGTATCGATACAATTCGCCACTAAACAGAGGCGTGCTGCATGGCTCAAGGTACTCGGACCATGTGATATGGGGACGAGCAATGGACGTTAACAGCACCAACCTCATCTTGCCGGGGATGCCCCGAATAGGCACGCAGGATTTATACGACCCTCATCCAGTCACCAGAACGTGGCAGGATGGGCGGCGGGGGGTGGAGGGGGGGGGGGTGTCGTGGTAAGAGCGGTCCGGGAGTTCGGTACGGAGCTCTGGGCTATGTCGCGCCAGATGTGGGAATGAGACCGCTTCCGGTCCCAGGAGCCTGGCAGGACGTGGCTGGGACCGTCATGGCCCAATCGGGAAGCGTGATTCAGGTCACGGTGCGTCACTTTGAGTCGTCACCCCATCCTTCACCCGGGGCTTGTAAAAGGCAGATCACGAAGCCGTCCGCCATCTTTTTTGCCTGCTTGCCTCACCCTCTTTTTTGCCTGCTTGCCTCGTCCTCTTTTTGCCTGCTTGCCTTGCCCTCTTTTTTCACCTGCCTGTCTCGCCCTCTTTTTCACCTGCCTGCCTCACCCTCTCCTTCGCTTCTCTGCTTCGCCCTCTTCTTCACTGCTCCTCGTTGTGTGCCCTTCACTGGATCTACACTCGTGGTTGGTGTGCGACAGACATTCTTCTAGGACAAGTGCGGAGCACACGTTTCCACGAGCCCCGTCAAAGTAACGAAGCAGGAGATAACGTGCCAACTCTTGAGGTGGGAATGCTCAAGCAGAGCGTCCCACGGAGGTAAACACTACACTCAGACCTATGCATGACTCGGCTAGTAATCTTTTGCCTCACACCTCCTCTCTCTCTCTCTCTCTCTCTCTCTCTCTCTCTCTCTCTCTCTCTCTCTCTCTCTCTCTCTCTCTCTCTCTCTCTCTCTCTCTCTCTCTCTCTCTCTCTCTCTCTCTCTCTCTCTCTCTCTCTCTCTCTCTCTCTCTCTCTCTCTCTCTCTCTCTCTCTCTCTCTCTCTCTCTCTCTCTCTCTCTCTCTCTCTCTCTCTCTCTCTCTCTCTCTCTCTCTCTCTCTCTCTCTCTCTCTCTCTCTCTCTCTCTCTCTCTCTCTCTCTCTCTCTCTCTCTCTCTTCTCTCTCTCTCTCTCTCTCTCTTTTTCCAGCCTTCTATTTCATCCCCTTTGGACGCACAAAAGAGCATCCCTGATTCACAATCACAGTTTCCGCTGGCACGACACTGCACCCCCCCATATTGCACCATACCACACCTTAGACACCAGCATTTTTCCCTCCTACCTCCCCCAAAGCGTACTGGGTTGCGTTGGTCGACTGACCGCGCCAGGTATTGTGAGGCCATTAGTTCTCATCTGCTCTCTTTCCTTCTGGCTATCTAATCTTCCTCGGGTTTGTGTGTGTCTGTGTATGTGATGGCACCTGTCGTCGCATACGTTAAGATTGTAGAAGATATTATGGGATAAGTCTGCTCTGTGTCTGCTTTTGTAAATTTCTTGCCTTTTGTCACACCCCACAAATTCCTTGCTTTCCCTGCTGTATGTAATAATACACCCATTCACTATGCCGCATACCTTTCCTCACCTGATTGTAAAGAAATGCTTTATATAGAAATGTTCCCAGCTCATTTTCTTCGTTTCCTTCATTGGTCCAGCATGGTCTGTATCCTAGCCGAGCCGGAACATTATCCCCCAACAATATGTTTTGCAAGCTGGTACGTCCTTGGGCAGTTACGCTCGGCTGCATCTGATTTGGTTTGAACAAGGCGTACAGAGGGCGTATTCCCTGGTAATTAGATCACATTACCACGAGATAACCGGTATTCATTAGACGGAGGACCCTAAGTCATGGAGTTGAGTTATTGGCTTTCACTGTTGGCGACCTGCTGCATCACTGAGTTATTCGTGTGTGACGGCCTGCGATTTCGGAGAGTCTCGTGGGAGCCCAAGGTAGCTCCCCCCGTGGTCTTCTCGCTACCGACCCCGGGTCCACAATAATATTTAATTGGAGGCTGTCTGAGGGAAATGAGAGGAAAGAGAAATAAATGAGATAATGTGAAGTGAGGAGTGAAAATGAGTGATTAAGAAAAATGTATGATGAACAGTGTATGATTTTTGAAAAGTGTATGATGTTTGTTTGAAAAGTATATGATGTTTGTTTGCAAGAAAGAGATATTAGAGCTAGCCCGGAAGCTATATTTTGAGTGAGATAGAAAGTAAGACCAGCAACCCTGACATGGAGAGTGTCACATGGTTCCAGGCACCACTTTAACGCTCCTAAGTCAGAATGTTAGTACCACCCTGAGCGGTTGCAGTCTCCAACCTACTTCCTAAAAAACAAGTCAAACCGGATGGGTGTTTTTTTGGAGACACAATCTCCTTACTGGATGGCTGTTGGTTCCCTAAATGAGCTCATCCACCCTTTGGCAGGTATTGTTTTTCGTCCTGCAGGGTGTCACAGTCACCCCCCCCCCTTCCCCCACTGGTGAGCCAGTGAGGGTAGTCTGTTTAGTCGCCGACTACCTGATCATGAGGCAGGTAGCACTGGGTTACATTACCAGTGGCAGTCAAGAAACTTGACTGACCTGACTGAGATTAATGTTCATCTCTCCTGGTGGGGCCGTACTTAGATATGTGGAGGTCCTAGAGCACATGCTCCACTGGCTCCACCCTAAATATGGCCCTGTCTCCTACTGTCGCACTGTTCAACTGAAGAAGAAGCCCTCTTGTCTTGTCTTCCTCTGCACCTCTTCAACTGATGTGTCAGTAAGTTCGAGGTACATATACAGTACCAATATAGGTGACATTGCAGTTTACAGAGGAAAAACAAATTTGATTATCGTTACACCCTTAACATGGAAAAAGCAAGTTAAAAGCTGGAAAGGAAACTCTCGTAAGGATCTTAAGAAATGACATGAAGTGAAAATTGTAGGAAAACTCACAACAAAGCAATTACACGAGTTGTTCACTTTCTTACGACCAGCCTGGTGTTGGCTTAGTGGTAAGGGTGGCGGGCTTTGGATCCTAGGGTCCTGAGTTCGAGCCCCGTTGGCCACTGAATTAATACCAGGGGGATGACTCAGCCTGTCATCCTTCCGAGGTCAGCAAAATGAGTACCAGTGCACCGGTCCCGGTTTATTCCCCAGTTAGAATAGGTGTTCCATATACCTGTGTGTTGTAAGAGGTGACCAGGGTTGGCGTCAGGAAGGGCATCCGGCCATAAAACATTGCCTCAAGAAGGGAACCATGATTGCATGGAGCCTGTAAAGAGCTAAACCCTGCTCAGCAGGGAAAAATGGCTGTAAAAAGGCTGTTCAGTTTCTTACAAACAGCTGCTCACACCTTATGTTTGGCATGAATAAAGGAGGGAATAATAACCCTAGATCTTCTGAAATCTCCTGAAAACTGTCAACAACTCTCCCGACCTCCAACTCTCCTCCCTCACACTACCCTCCACCTCCCCTTCCCTGCACCCAAAGCCTCCTCCCCTCCCTCTTCCTTAACAGTGTGGAACTCAAACACCTGTGGCCTTTGGTCTAACCTGATTGACCTCTCCATTCAGGTTGCCACTGACAAACCAGACATAATCTGCTCAACAGAAACTTTCATCCATCAAGACATCTCTGACTCTTTAGTATCTCTCCATGGTTACTCCCTCCACGGGAATGATAGACCTGAGCCCCATCCTGGTGGCGAAGTTGCTCTCTTCATCAAAAACTCAATTCCTCACTCTCCATGCACTGCCCTCTCTCCCCCCCCCCCCACACCCCCAGGAATACCTCTGGCTACGGCTTCCCCTCTGTTCCCACCTTAAGTTTGTGTGTGTTGTACTGTCCACCAAACAGTGGTGACTCCATTTATATTTTGCTCGCTGAAAAGATGGACCAACTTATATCCACTCATCCAAACTCTCTCTTCCTTATATGTGGTGACTTCAATTGCCATCATGCCAGTTTGCTGGGTGTGGGTACCACTCTCACCTGCCATGGCACTTCAGCAAAGGATTTCTGTGACTCATTGGGACTGATTCAATCTGTCAACTTCTCGACCTGGTTCTCAGCTAATGGTACTCCATCTCTTGTGCAATTGATTTTGACCAATTTCCCACAAAATGTCTGCTGTTCTTCTGATCCAATCGGTTCATTTGACCATATACTTTTGAAAGTAGACATCTTTCTGGCTGTTATTAGAGAACCACCTCAGCGCTGACCAGTCTGGCATTTCACTCAGGCCGACTGGCAGGGACTTCAAGCAGCCATCAAACTTCCAAACAGGTTTCCCATCTCTACTCTGAGATCAATTCATCCTGGGAATTTTTTCAAAGAAACTTGCTCTCCCTCATGCACAGATTTATCACATCTCCTCTTCAGTTGTCCTACCCTTCCTCCTGCCCATGGTACACTGAAGGTTGTGGTGAGGCAGTTGTCCTGAAACAACTTGCCTTCACCTCATGGAAGGCAAATTCAACTGAAGACAATATCAGTTCCTTCCACAAAGCTCGGAACAAGTGTGTGTCTATCGTCAGGTTAGCTCAGAAAAAACATCTTTCTAATCTCAAGTCTGAACTCTCAAACCTGTCTCCATCCTCCAAATCCTGGTGGCATCTAGTTAAGTCAATTTCTGGTGTATGTTCCCCCTCCTTCCCCTCCCTTACCTCAAATGGCTACAAAGATGAAATTGCACGTGAAAAGGGTGAATGTCTAAACTCGTGTTTGCTTCTAAATCTTGTCCCAAACCCATCACTTTCTGTACCCACCTTACCCAGTCGCACCCTGCTGTTCCTCGACTATGTGTCCTTTTCTCCTTAAAAGGTGAAGAGCTTGCTATCAAACTTCGACTCAGATTGTGGAACCAGTTGAGACGGCAACTGCCCACGTGTCCTAAAAACCTGCTCTGATGCTCTTGCTCACCCTCTCTCTGTTCTATTCACCCTCTCATTTGCTCATTGTCATCTGCCATCTGCTTGGAAATCAGCAAACATTACCGCTCTGCATAAAAAAGGTGCAAAAACTGATCCCTGCAACTACAGACCAATTAGCCTTCTCGCAATCATCAGCAAGGTCATGGAATCCATCATCACTTCTGACAATAAATCCTTCCTCTTCTCCAATGGCTTGATTTCCAATGATCAATTTGCAATCAGACCAAGCCACTCTACCCTGGACATGCTGCTTTTGCTTTCTCAACAATGGATGGAGGTCCTCAATGCCAGCTATGAGATTAGAGAGCCATCTCCCTTGACATATCATGAGCTTTCAATATGGTCTGGCACCGCACCCTGCTCACCAAGCTCTCTTCCTGTGGTATCCAAGGCACTCTCCACTCATGTCTCGCAGACTTTCCTTCCTGTCGCAGTCAACGTGTGGCCCTTAATGGAATTGTCTCATCTTTCTGAAAGGACCGTCTGGAATCCCCCCCCCCCCCCCACCATCTACTTTCTCAACAATCCTCTTGAAGAAGTCCTTTCATTTAAGCTTTTGGGTCTTCCTATTTGCCATGATCTTTCCTGGGAAAGCCACATCTCCAAGTTAGCTTCCAAAGCCAGTCGCTGACTGGGCATCCTATGTCATGCAAAGTTCTTTCTTTGCACACCTGAGCTCCTATCCACATACAAAGCTTTCATCCACAGTCTGGTGGAGGACTGCTCTGCTCTCTGGACTGGTGCTCCTGCCTCACACCTTTTGTGGCCTCATGCTGTGGAAACCAAGGCTTTTAGGATCTTTGGTATATCCCTCAATCAGGCTGAGTCTTTGGGTCTCTCACTCTTTCACTGCAGGTAGGTCGGTGGCCTTTTTGTCTTCTACTGTCTCCTTTCCGGCCTTGCCTCACCCACTCTGTCTGAGATAACATATTCCCCCCCCCCCATATTTCCGTAGGGTACTCAAGGTCCGCCAGCATCCCCTTCCTGGTGAAACCACTTAAGTCAAGAATCACTGCCCACCTTTATTCTTTCATTCCTCTTTTTCCCCACTTCCGGAACAAACTCCCAAATGCTCTTCAATCCCACTCCCCCATCCAGGTCTTCAAAACAGCTGTTCACCACCATCTCATGTCTTCCCTCTTCTAAAACCAAGATCTTTTCTACCACCGTTAATCTACCCCAATGCCACCTCCTTCAATTCCCCTGTTTTCCTTCCTGAAAGTCCCTGTAATGTCCATCTTGTTTACCCCGTGTACCTCGCCCCATCCTTCTGCCTTCCACAGATCTCCTCATGTCTCTGTTCCCCACTGTTTTATCCTTCCCTCTCCCACTCCTCTTGTTTCCTGCTCTCCTTGTTATACAGTATGTTCTGTGTGTTTGCTCTTATACGAACCTTGACATTGTACACCAAAAAAATTAATCCTTCTCTCAATTCCCCATCGGTCCATTCCAATCCCTCTGCTACTCTCAATCCTTCTTTCAATCCACCGTCGCTCAATTTAACAACCCCGCCTTCATCACTCAGTCTTTCTTTCAACCCTGCAGGTTTATTCTCGTCCTTCGGTGCATCGGTCTTCCTCCCCACTCAAATCCACTTGTTCTTTTATTACTTACCACCAACCACCCATTGCTCATTGTAAACAATTGATCCTCTGGACCAGCACCAAATTGCTTTCCCACATTCTTCCTTACCTGGACTTCCTCCATTCTTCCTTCTTGCATTTCACACATTTGTGGCACAAAGTACAACGCTTGTTTCATTCGTAATAAAGCACAACGTTTCTCACGTGCATATTCATGACCTGCGGTATGACGATTCTCACATGCAAACAGTATGTACAGTACAAAAGACATTTTGCACGTGTAGGGAGGGGCCGGTGCCCTGGTGGCCATCACCTCAGAACAACATGGGATTTTCCACGGGCTGCATCGTGGAATTGTCCCCATTGGATGTGCACCAATGGGAGAGAGGCTCACACGAGAGGGACTCAAAACCATATCAAGAGAGCAGGTAGGAGCCTGCAGTGTGGATGGGACAGAGTACCTAACAGCTTGTCCTGTGTGCCTGGAGTGCGGAGGAGAGCAGAATAAAAAGCCCAGAATGCAGCTTCATTCGTGTGGAGGTGCTTGTCCTGTGTGCACACCAGAAACGGAGCAGCTTGCTGCCGTTGGCATATCTGGGACGCTGGAGAAGATTTGCCTTCTGGTGTACTGGACGCCACAGAAATGCAGCTGCACATCCCATTGCACTGCATCACCACTTCATCGCATCGCCACTCCATCGCATCGCCACTCCATCGCATCGCCACTCCATCGCATCGCCACTCCACCGCATCGCCACTCCACCGCATCGCCACTCCATCGCATCGCCACTCCATCGCATCGCCACTCCATCGCATCGCCACTCCATCGCATCGCCACTCCATCGCATCGCCACTCCACCGCATCGCCACTCCACCGCATCGCCACTCCACCGCATCGCCACTCCACCGCATCGCCACTCCACCGCATCGCCACTCCATCGCATCGCCACTCCATCGCATCGCCACTCCATCGCATCACCACTCCATCGCATCACCACTCCATCGCATCACCACTCCATCACATCACCACTCCATCGCATCACCAATATTCCCCATCTCCCTTCCCCCTTCCCTCCAGTATATTTGGACCGACACAGCTCCGTTGGGTTGTGTGAGATGAGGGAAGGAGTCGACCCCACGCTCCATTATTTTCTTTCTCCTCAGTTCTTCTTGTATTCTCTTCTTCCTGGATTCAATGATGGCTATCTGACTTTTGTCTATGTAAGATTGTCTAAGAATACATGTTCGTCTGTTAAGTCTCCTCTACTGTGTGTTTGCCTGTAAATTCTCACTTTAATGATTGCTTTCTTGGTGAATAAAGAGCTGTAAATTGTGTGTGTGTGTGTGTGTGTGTGTGTGTGTGTGTGTGTGTGTGTGTGTGTGTGTGTGTGTGTGTGTGTGTGTGTGTGTGTGTGTGTGTGTGTGTGTGTGTGTGTGTGTGTGTGTTTAAACAAACAGTTATTGGTTGTTCTTACAAATCTGTCTCGGTTGTCTTTTCCTTCATTGGTCCGACAATGCACAAGCATAGATGGGAAGTTGTACCCCAGGTGATTTTCACTGGTTAGCCAGCGTATGCTCACCGTATCGCTTGGAATTAATCCGAGCGTGCGAAGGGAGAGGGATGGGGCAGGATACATGGGAAACTCATTTACTTTAGTCAGCTCCTCAGGTAAATGGAGTTCGACAGATAACCCTGTTGGAGTTAACGAAATTAATTGACGCTCGTCGATGCTTAATAAATCGCTGGACTGCAGAGTTTTCCTTGGCACGTCGGCCTACAGGACCGGGCGTTCCCAAGGAACCTGAGGGCATCCCCTCGTGGCGAACCCCGAGTCTGTAACAATATATAGCATGAAATGCAAAATATTATTGAGTCCGATATGTTCTGCTGAAGCAGCCATTGCGTGGTGAAGGTATGCGCTCTACCGAGTGCCCTTGTACTTTTAGAAATATATTTCGGTGCTGGAGAATTGCATTGTTTTTGCATGGAATTTTTCTTTTTATCCTGAGGATTTGTGTTGTATTACAATGGGTCGAGTTTGCACTTTCCTTGCTGAAAAGAAGTGTAGTTTGTATTTTGTAAAAAGACTATAGATGTTTGTGTGGTGTGTGCTTAAAAACTTCTAGATGGTTTAAAGGATACGTTCCAATATTGGTTTGTGTCAAAGGTGTCGAAACAGTTTCATCTCTCAAGAATGTAAAAAGGGCCCAAAAAGGTCCAAGTGGTCCAAGCTTCTAAATGGTCAAGGATCCAAGCTGTCTATTCTGTCTGAAGGTTCGAAGGGTTCTAAATGGTGTGAACGTCTAACGGGTCAAAAGAGACTGAAGGAGAGTTAAGGTCGAAAGGTTGTTGTGGTCTGAAGGGTATAAAAGGTTTCAAGGGTAAAGGGATCTAAAGGTAAAAGGGGTATTTTGGGTCATGTGGATCTTTTAGGTCTTTTCGGTGTTAGGGGACTTTTTGGTCATCGAGAATGCAGTTAGACAAAGGAATGCATTTTGGCGTACTTTTGTGGAATCCTTTCAAGCTTTTAAAATTTTGGTCAGTTTGCACCTTCCTGCTATAAAATGCAGTATGATTGGTGTTTAAACCAAGTTTGTAGCTGAAACCAATTTTGAGTTCGGATTATGAAAAGAACAAGAAGAATGACTAACGGGCACTTTTGGGTTTCTAATTTTTCGAGTTCAGTGATGATGTCCCAAAGATTAATAAGTGTTCTTGGATGAGGAATTCTCCGCAGTTGACTGGTCGGAATTTAACGGTTTATAAGTTTTATCTTGGTGCATTTTATTTTTGAGGATTTATGTTGTTTTGAGCTATCCATCCATAAGAAGTCTCCCGACTTGTTGATAGAAGTTGTATTTTGTGTCTGTCTGTCTTACTGTCCATCAATAGAATCGGCCCCACTGGCAGTAACCCCACCATATTGCCCACTGTTGGAATCTTCTTGCCCATCCGCACCAGGTGTGGGTTCCTCTGCTAGTTGAATATATTGAAGAAAAGTTTTTGTTTCATCCTGAAAGAAGAACATTTTAAGAAGATATTTGCAAATTTAAAATAAAGGGGTCACAAGGTTTTTTTGGGGGGGTTTTTGTTCCTCATCAAAAATGCTTTTGGCCAAAAGCACGACTTCTGTTCCAAGGTATACGTAAAGTCATCCCATCAGTGGGGAACGTGTGACACTCGGTATAAAATTACAAAGTGTTAACGGCATTTTACCTTCATTCATTCTACGAACAACTTGCGCATGGTGTTTTGGAAGTGGATGTTGTTGAGGGTTGTTTGCAGTCTGCTTTCACACCCAACTTCTCATCAAATGTCACTGCTGCACGACATTGAAATGTCAATTCATGCATTTCTTTTTTGGTTCTGAGAAAATTCGATGAGATCTGTTCTAAAGTAGAATAGAGACTTTGTGTTTTTATGTCTGATATTGTAACCTTTCCTAGTCCACCCCACCTCCACCACCCCTCCTCTTCCATCCCATTTCCCTTTATCTCTATCCCTGTTTTATTTTGTTTCCCTGTTTTATGTTGTTGTGCTTCTGTCTGTTTGACTGCCCGTATGCTTCTTCTGCTGCAGTTTCCTCCTACGACACGTTTTGCCTCCCTTTCTAGGAAGCTAGCATTTGACGATTGGAAGGCAAGTTTGCACCTTGAGATCGGTTCACTTGTGCAGCATGCAAACTTCAAATCAACTTTCATTGTACTTGCAGCTTTCACAACTGATAGATGCACAGGTTTAGTTCAACCAAACAGTCACATTTAAACATTGATGTTGAGCTCAATGTACCCAAGTTATTTGGGCTTTAATTAATTCATCATCTTTGCATGTGCTGTTCTTTCACAACTCCTCTTCTGTTGA
This sequence comes from Eptatretus burgeri, assembly GCF_056783735.1. Taxonomy (NCBI): domain Eukaryota; kingdom Metazoa; phylum Chordata; class Myxini; order Myxiniformes; family Myxinidae; genus Eptatretus; species Eptatretus burgeri. The sequence goes on from NC_140978.1 coordinate 47,388,395, forward strand.
CTAACACACATCATTTATGAAGCAGAGTCATCCAATTACACAATCATGCTGCCTGCCATCAGTGTTGCTATGTAGACTGCTTTGTTGAATGTTTCACGCAGGTTGATCATTGCACCTTGTATTGTTTAACATGTATTCGAACTACAAGTGATCTTTGAACTGTCTTAATATCTTTGAGAGTCTTAACTGACATATATATATATATATATATATATATATATATATATATATATATATATATATATATATATATATATATATATATATATATATATATATATATATTGGGGCAGATAACAGCAATTTTTGAGAGGAATCGTGCAAATGATGATACAAGCATCAAATTTGGCACATTTGTTCTCCAGGGGATTCTAATCAAATCTGCCTGATTGGCCATTTGAAAATCCAAATTTTTAAAAATTTGAAAAAAAAAAAAATTTCAAAAAATTCAAGATCACGAATCGATGTTGGATGCTGGCTGAGATTGGTGAATGTTTCAGAAACATCATCAAAGACATTCCAAGTCTGCCATGCAGTTTTCTTCCCTTTACCGCAGAAGGCAGACACGACGTCACATCCAGTGAACGCATGGAAGTATAGGATCCCTCTAGCTTTCTCAGGCCCTATTGCAGAAACTACCTCATGGACTGGAATCCATCGTGTCTTGGCTCCTTGGCCAAAGGCAATCCACATGTTCTCAAGACCTAGTTCCTGTAAGGATGGCAGTACAGATATTGCTGTGACTAGTACGTCCGTATCATTAGCCTTAATGATAATGGACTTGCTACCATCCGTCGGTGCATCCCTGGCGTGTACAAATATTCGAGTGTCAGCTTCTTCATGACAACATGGAGACACAGCATCCAGTGACTTCCTTGTGTTGCTTATGGCATCTTCTCCTTTTGTGACAATGACTGTGCTTGTCGTCTGTGCTTCACACATCTTTGCCGCAAGGAAGTGAAACGGCTCGGTCTTGTTGCTGTCATCTCGAAGAAAGCTTCTCCAGTTACTTGGGGTCTTACTGGTTCCTGTCACTCTTCTTCTGATTCCTTGCCCCCTTTTCGACCTTGCCTCAGACCTCAGACTTGACTTCTTGTACACATCAAACACTACGTCCACCCTCTCGTACTTGGCACCATAGGATTCCACCTTTGGGATGATGTCTTCTTCAGCATAGTCATCAAATATCTTTGAAGTGCATGGAGGTAGGGCATTGATAAGTGCTGAGCCATCATTGATGACTGCATCTCCCCTTGGTTCTCTGTCTGGGATGTTCACTTGCGCTTCAAGATTTTCAACCAGCTGTGACTTCAATTTATTTATTTTTATTTTTTTTCAAAATTTGGATTTTCAAATGGCCAATCGGGCAGATTTGATCAGAAAGCCCTGCAGAACAGAAATGCCAAATTTGATGCTTGTATCATAATTTGCACGATTTTTCTACTATCTACTACACTAATAAGCTTGGTGTTGGCCTCACGGTTAAAGTGGTTGGCTTAAGATCTTATGGACTTGAGTTCAAGCCCCTGCTGTGCTGTTGAATTCACACCAGGTGGGTTAACTCAGCCTGTTATCCTTCTGAGGTCAGCAAAATGAGTTCGAGCTTACTGGTACCAGGGGCACTGCATCAGCAGCACAGCTGTGCCCCCAGCCAATGATGCAGCCAAAGAGCCACAGGCTGCATACAAATAAATGAAATAGAACTCTTTTTTTTTTTTTTTGTGCGTGTCAGGACATTCAAGCAGCAACAGCTGTTCCTGACCCTAGCTTGAAGGAATTTGAAGGAGCAACCCTTCGGTATGCTTCTCTCAAACTCAGGTGAGTTCTTTGCACACTGTGCTGCACATATGTACAAGCAGCCCTCCTTTGCAATCATCCCCCAATCTTTTTTTTTTTTTTTAAACTTTGTCTCTGTAATTTCATGTCCAATTTTATGCAAAGTATTTGTATCGCAGCAGGAATGTAAAACAGGATGACATGCAGGATTCCAAGGAGACCATTGCCAGCCACCCAGAATCCAAGGTGAGCTATGTGGTTCTTATTTTTCTTTGGGGATGTTATTATTACTCTTTGTGTTCAAACAGTTTAAAGGAGCATCCATGTTTGGCAATATGAAGGTAGATCATTGTACATTGTGTTTTGCTTTATCTGAGAAAGCATTTCAGATACAAATACATACATTGGTTTGTTTTAAATACTTTGGTTTGTGACTTTTTTTTGTTTCTTTGTCACAATTGCTTTCATCACCATAGTGGCTTTGTCCCATGTATATATTTCATCAAAAAGTGGCTTTGTCCCATGTATATCTTAAAAACTCCATTTTAACGGATAAATTTAAGTTTGACGATGTTTTGAGAACCCTCTCCACCCCTTTCTCAATAATATTACCACCTGAAAAAGCCGAGTGTTGTCCTTCGTCAAAGTGGCAACTCATCCAGAATTGTGCCCCCGAGTCAAGGTAATCTCTGAACTCAAAATTTAAAAAACCCCAGTTTGCCATGAGTGTTCACTTTCCATCAACCATTCTTTTTTTCCAACTTCAGTGCCAACTCACTCCTCTCAGCCCTCCCTCTCAAAGCAACCATCCCACTCTTCTCCCTCCAAGCCTCCCTCTCACCTCTCTCAAAAACTCCCCCCTCCCCTTTCACCCTCAACTCTCCCCACTCAACCTTCTCCCACCATTCACCTCCCTCACTCAACCTGCTCAAAGTTGCCCCCCTCACGTCCACAAGGCTGCCTCCTTCCCCTGCCCTCTCACCTCCATCTCATCACCCCACCTCCTAAAATCCTCAACTGCCTTCTGCCCCCACTCTTGCCCCCCCTTCTCCCACAGCACTACAGAGCCTTTTCTCCTCCTCATCCAGCCCCCTCCCCGAGCTATTCTGCAATCCCCCACACTCTTTCCACAACCTTCCTTACCTCCCCCCCTCCTCCCTTGTCCTACCCTCCCCCTCCCCTCCCACACCCTGCACCCAAAGCCTCCTCCCCTCCCTCTACATTAAGAGTGTGGATCTCAAATATCCAGGGGCTTTCGCTCAAACCTTTCAGATCTTTCCATACAGGTTGCCACTGACAAACCAGATACAATCTGCTTAACAGAAACTTTCCTCTCTCAAGATGTCTCTCACTCCCAAGTGTCTCTCCCTGGTTATTCCCTCCTCCGGTATGACAGACTTGAGCCTCGTCCTGGTGGAGGAGTTGCCCTCTTCATCAAAGACTCTATTCCTCACTCTCCATGCACTGCCCTCACTCCCCCACAGCCGCAGGAATACCTCTGGCTATGGCTTCCCTCCACTCCCACCTCGTGTTTATATGTGTACTGTACCGTCCACCAAACAGTGATGTCTCCATCTACACCTCACCATCTGAAAACATGGACCAACTTCTATCCTCTCATCCAAACTCTCTCTTCCTCATACGTGGTGACTTCAATTGTCATCATGCCAGTTGGCTAGGTGTGGGTACCTCTCACACTGTCATGGCACTTCAGCAAAAGCTTCATGCGACTCATTGGGACTGACTCAATCGGAAAATTTCCCGACCCGGATCTCAACCAATGGCATTTCGTCTCTTCTGGATCTGATTTTGACAAATTTCCCTGAAAATAGCTGCTATTCTTCCTTCGCTCCAATCGGTTCTTCTGACCACGTGCTTGTCAAAGTGGACATATCTCTGGCTGTTATTAGAGAACCACCCCAGCACCGTCTAGTTTACCATTTCACTCAGGCAGGGTCTCCAAGCAGCCATCAAATGTCTAGACTGGTCTCCCATCACTACTTTCTCAAACATCAACTTATGCTGTGAATTCTTTCAAAGAAACTTGCTCTCCCTCATGCACAGATTTATGCCCTCTCATCTTCAGTTGTCCGACCCTTCCTCCCACCCATGGCTCACTGAAGCTTGTGGCGAGGCAGTTGTCCTGAAAATACTTGCCTTTGCCTCATGGAAAGCAAACCCACCTGAGGGTAATCTCAGTTTCTTCCATAAAGCTAGGAACAAGTGTGTATCTACCCTCAGGAGAGCTAGAAAACAACATCTTTCTAAGTTCAAGTCTGAACTTTCAAACCTCTCTCCCTCCTCAAAATCCTGGTGGTGTCTAATTAAATCTGTTTCTGGTGTATGTTCCCCTTCCATCCTCTCCCTTACCTCAAATGGCCACACTGCTGATACCGCACATGAAAAAGCTGAATGCCTAAACTCGGTGTTTGCATCGAAATCTTGTTTTCAACACCCATCGCTTTCTGTACCCACCTTACCAAGTCGCACCCAAATGTCCCTGGACTCTGTGTCCTTTTTGTCTGACAAAGTGGAGAGCTTGTTGTCAAACCTCGACTCAGATTCTGCAACCAGTCGAGATGGCATCAGCCCACGTGTCCTAAAATCCTGCTCCTCTGCTCTTGCTCCCCCTCTCTCTGTTCTATTCACCCTCTCATTTGCTCAAGGTTATCTGCCATCTGCTTGGAAATCAGCAAAAATTACTGCCCTGCATAAAAAGGTGCAAAAACAGATCCGTGCAACAAGAGACCAATCAGCCTTCTCCCAATCAGCAAGGTTATGGAATCTATCATCGCTTCAGACATTAAATCCTTCCTCTTCTCCAATGGCTTTATTTCCGATCATCAATTTGGTTTCAGACCAGGTCACTTGACCCTGGATATGCTGCTCTGCTCTCCCAACAATGGATGGGGGTCCTCAATGCCGGACATGAAATCAGAGCCATATCCCAAGACATATCGCGTGCTTTTGGTCTGGCACCCTGCCCTGCTCACCAAACTCTCTTCCTCTGGTAGCCATGGCCATTTCCACTCATGGCTCGTAGACTTCCTCTCCTGTCACAGTCAATGTGTGGCCCTAAATGGAGTTCTTTCACCCCCTCCTCCTGTCCAAGCTGGAGTTCCTCAAGGCAGCATTCTGAGCCCTGTTCTTTTTCTGGTTTTCATCAATGATCTCTCCGACTGTCTGGAAAATCCTCTTTAACTCTTTGCTGATGACTGCACCCTCTGCCATACCATCTGTCATCCCTCAGACCGGCAAGCAGCAGCTTCTTCGCTCACTGCAGATCTGGGCAAAATCACAAAGTGGTCCAACACGTGGAACATGTCTTTCAATCCAGACAAATCTCACACTCTCACTTTGTCTTTCCGAAAGGACCGTTTGGACCCCCCCCCCCCATCTACTTTCTCAACAATCCTCTGGAAGAAGTCGTTTCTTTCAGGCTTCAGGGTCTCACTATCTGCCATGATCTTTCCTGGGAAAGCCACGTTTCCAACCTGGCCTCCAAAGCCAGTCTCCAACTGGGAATCTTCCATCGTGCAGAGTCCTTCCTTGGCCCACTTGAGCTTCTGATCACTTACAAAGCTTTCGTCAGCAGCCTGATGGAGTACTGCTCTCCCCTCTGGCCTTGTGCTCCTGCCTCCCACCTTTCTCGGCTTCACGCTGTGGAAACCAAGCCATTTCTGATCATTGGCATCTCCCACGATGAGGCTGAGTCTTTGGGCCTCTCATTCTCTCACCGCAGGCAGGTCAGTGGTCTTTCTGTCTTCTACCGTCTCATGAAAAACACCTAAAATTCACACAATAAACACCTACAATTCACACGATAAACACCTAAAAAGCACATGATAAACACCTGAAATAAACACTATAAACACCTAAAATAAACAAGATATACACCTAAAATAATCACGATAAACACCTAAAAGAAACACGATAAACACCTAAAATAAACACTATAAACACCTAAAATAAACACTTAAAATAAACCTGATAAACACTTCAAATAAACACCTAAAATAAACGTGAAAACGTTTTAAATATACATGAAACACACCGAAAATAAACATGATAAACACCTCAAATTATCCCCGAAAATAAACATGATAAACACCTTAAATAAACATGGTAAACACCTAAAATAAACAGGACAAACATGATAAACACTGAAAATATACATGATAAACACCTAAATTAAACCTGATAAACACTGAAAATAAGCATGAAAAACACTTAAAATAAACATGAAAAACACCGAAAATAAACATGATAAACACCTAGAGTGAACATGATAAACACCGAAAATAAGCATGATAAAAAACGAAAATAAACATGATAAACACCTAGAATAAATAAAATAAACACCTGGAATAAACAATAAAAACACCTAAAATAAACATGAAAAACACCTAAAATAAACATGATAAACACAGAAAATAAACATGACAAACTTGATAAACACCTAAAATGAATATGATAAACACCTCAAATAAACATGAAAAACACCTAAAATAAACATGAAAAACACCAAAAATAATCATGATAAACATTCCACATAAACATGACAAACATGAAAAACACTTATAATATACATGAAAAACACCGAAAATAAACATGATAAAACACCCAAAATTTACATGATAAACACCCAAGATAAACATGATAAACACCAAAAATAAACATGATAAACAATATAAACACTGAAAATAAACATGATAAACACCCAAAATAAACATGATAAACACTGAAAATAAACATGAAAAACAGAAAATAAACATGAAAAACACTTAAAATAAACATGATAAACATGATAAACACCTAAAATAAACATGATAAACACCTAAAATAAACATGGAAAACACCAAAAAATAAACGTCAAAAACACAAAAATAAACATGATAAACACCGGAAATAAACATGACAAACATAATAAACACTGAAAATAAACAGGAAAACACCGAAAATAAACATGATAAACACCAAAAAATAAACGTCAAAAATACCGAAAATAAACATGACAAACATAATAAACACCGAAAATAAACATGAAAAAGACCCAAAATAAACATGATAAACACCGAAAATAAACATGGAAAACACCAAAAATAAACATGGAAAACACCAAAAAAGAAACGTCAAAAACACGAAAATAAACATGATAAACACCGGAAATAAACATTACAAACATAAACACCGAAAATAAACAGGAAAAACACCGAAAATAAACATGATAAACACCGAAAATAAACATGAAAAACACCAAAAAATAAACGTCAAAAATACCGAAAATAAACATGACAAACATAATAAACACCGAAAATAAACATGAAAATCGCCCAAAATAAACATGAAAAACACCTCAAAGAAACATGACAAACATAATAAACACCAAAAATAAACATGAAAAACACTGAAAATAAACACCGAAAATAAACATGAAAAACACCGAAAATAAACATAAACATGAAAAACACCAAAAAATAAACGTCAAAAACACCGAAAATAAACATGAAAAACACCTCAAAGAAACATGACAAACATAATAAACACCAAAAATAAACATGAAAAAGACCCAAAATAAACATGATAAACACCTAAAATAAACATGACAAACATGATAAACACCTAAAATAAACATGAAAAACACCGAAAATAAACATGACAAACATGAAAATCACCCAAAATAAACATGAAAATCACCCAAAATAAACACCCAAAATAAACATGATAAACACCTAAAATAAACATGAAAAACACCTAAAATAAACATGATAAACACGTAAAATAAATATGATAAACACCTCAAACAAACATGATGAACACCTAAAATAAACATGATAAACATGATGAACACCTAAATATGCATGATAAGCACCGAAAATTTACATGATAATCACAATGGCAGCACAATTGAAGTTTGCTTGTCTTTTTCCAATAAGATGCTTCTTTTTAATTTGCCAATCATCATGGGTCTTGTTGGAAGTGCTGGCATGATCACTTTGTGGTTTGCTTTGTTGACATGCTCACATCATGTTATGATCATTACAGGTCTCAGAAGGCATATATATATATATATATATATATATATATATATATATATATATATATATATATATATATATATATATATATATATTCAAGTGATAAACATGACAAACATGATAAACACCTAAAATAAACATGACAAACATGATCACATATATATGTATGTGATTGGGTGGAATTCTAAGAAGGGGAGTCCTAACCACACTTGTAGTCGACTGTTGTTCACATGCAGGGAAACATGAAAGGTCAAAAAAGCAATGAAGTTTGTCTTTTTTATGAGTGACAATACAACAGGATTGCAGAATGGCTATTTAACGAGAGGTACTAAATATCCTGGCAATGTGGCAGCGATTCTCGTTATACTTTCTGGAGCAGGTTACGCCTGAACCCCTATATTGAAAATCTTCCCAGGCATCAACTTTGATGAGGGAGTTCACAATTGCCTATCGGTTGACGCAAGTTCAACTTGCTTCTGGCACCCTACTGCGAGACATATCAATTCATCTAGTTACTGATCAGGCTGTTCACTGTTCTGTTTGAATTTGCAGAAAATCAATGTGTATATTTTAATAATGTACTGTTGAACATCAAACACCTTCACAGGAAATGACCATTGAATCTGTTTTTGGTTTTACATTTGTGGGTATTCCGGATTGGACTGACTTATTATTGCAATAATTATACAAAGCACGGCCAGGATGTTTTGTGTCCTTGGGTTTCATGCACCAGACAGAGGTGCTTTTGATGCAGCAAACCTGTACCTGAGTGCAACTTTTTGGGATCACTTGGCCCATATTGGCACTGTTCAGCAAGAACATCCTTATCACTTGTTGGTGTCACAGTGTCACTTCTCTCCTTTTTCCCCTTGCGTGTTTTTGCTTGAGACAGCTTTACTGAGCTTGATAGAGTTACTATACATGACTGCATAGGTAAACCTGATGGACCACACTCCAAATCCACTGTATCAAACACATCAGTAAACTTGTCCAAACCTTGCCATTTTTGGGATTTTTCCTTCAAGTGTTCCCATGTAGTTGCTGTAAACCCATGAATGGCATCTCCACTATTGCAAGGTTTGCCACATTGCAGAACACAGGCAGAGCTTATCTCCTTTTCATTTTTGCTACCTTTACGTTTAAATGGACCAGGATCATATGTTTCATCACACATTTTAAAGTCACAGCTTCAAAACTTCATGCAGAGTTGATGCTCCATTATTCATGGGAAGGAAATAGCATATCTTCAAAGTATAACACCAGCAATTCCAGTGTCTTTGATATGTCAACACCAAAGTGGTCCATTAGTCTCTATAATCTTATCTACTTTTATTTCTACATATTGCAAGTTGATGACAGGGCAGCTACCTGAAAGTAGAAAGAAACATACTTGTAACAAAGGCATAATGTTTAAAATGCTTCATTTTACATTTAATGTATTCATGCTGATAATGAAGACTAATCGTCTCATCATAAGTGGCAGCATACAGGAGCGGTCAAACAAATCTGGAAACAAACAAGACAGTATTTTAGCAAATTTTGCAGGAAATATCAATTTTCACCATGCATTCTCATTGAAACATAGATTTACATGTAACTCTTGTTCTAGATTTCTAATGCTGCAATTAATAGAACATTATCCACAGTGTCTCTCCCCAGCTCCTATGCTTCAATGGATATATAGGCATCCAGATTTTACTTCTAGCAGTGACCCTCTTGGATTGCCCTTCTGGTATACTTAGGCTACATTTTGTCAAGGAACATGAAGGATATTTTTTATATATTATCAAGTATCCCAATCAACAAGACAAGAAGAAAATTTTCTAAGGAGATTATCAACATGTACGTAAACGCAAGCAAATCTGGAACAATAAATGTTATATTTTAACCATTTCTGGCAGAAAACATGAATTTTGGCCTTGAATTTGACCTTAAAACATGAAAGAGTATTTCATTGAATGTCTTATGCTGAAATCAATATAAAATGACCCATTAAACATGTTTCTATGTCAACTGGTTCCAAATTTATACCATAATCTCCTTTTTATCCTAGCGAGCGGCGCCCATCTTGGATTTCGCCCTCTGGTGGAGTTAGCCCACACTTTTGCGACAGACATAGGAGCTCATTTTTTTCTAAATATTCCAATGAACCAAAATCAATCATAAAATTTTGCTTTGCTTTCAACGGTCATGGAACCACCATATATGACCCTACTAACAATTACTAATGATTTTTTCCGTTCATTAATTTCCATTTGAAATTATTCAACACTGTGGAGTCCCCTGATCAATACACCATATTACATCATTCACTCAACACAGTTGTGTCCCCTGATCAATACACCACATTGCAACATTTTCTCAACATCGTGGAGTCCCCCGATCAATACATCACATCATAGCATTATGGTCATGACAATTACGATCCAAACCATTCGCTTGGTAAAGGCCAATAATCCATTCACGTGGTCTCAGGTTTACATCATTTATTGACGTGTGCCGATGTCACTGATGCAATGACTCCAATAGATCAGAGCAGAATTTAGAATTTGATGAGGGTAGTGGCATGCAATGATGTTGATGAGGGCAGTGGCATGCAATGATTTTGATGAGGGTCGTGGCATGCAATGATGTTGATGAGGGTAGTGGCATGCAGTGATGTTCATGAGGGTAGTAGCATGCAGTGATGTTGATGAGGGTAGTGGAATGCAGTGGTAGTGGCATGCAATGATGTTGATGAGGGTAGTGGCATGAAATGTTGTTGATGAGTGTCGTGGCATGCAGTGATGTTGATGAGGGTAGTGGCATTCAATGATGTTGATGAGCACATGGCATGCAATGTTGTTGATTTGGGTAGTGGCATGCAATGTTGTTGATGAGGGTAGTGGCATGCAATGATGTTGATTAGGGTTGTGGCATGCAATGATGTTGATTAGGGTTGTGGCATGCATTGTTGTTGATGAGGGTAGTGGCATGCAATGTTGTTGAAGAAAGTGGCATGCATTGTTGTTCATGAGGGTGGTGGCATGCAGTGATGTTGATGAGCACGTGGCATGCAGTGATGTTGATGAGCACGTGGCATGCAGTGATGTTGATGAGCACGTGGCATGCAATGTTGTTGATGAGGGTAGTGGCATGCAATGTTATTGATGAGGGTAGTGGCATGCAATGTTATTGATGAGGGTAGTGGCATGCAATGTTGTTGATGAGGGTCGTGGCATGCATTGTTGTTGATGAGGGTAGTGGCATGCATTGTTGTTGATGAGGGTAGTGGCATGCAGTGATGTTGATGAGGGTAGTGGCATGCATTGTTGTTGATGAGGGTAGTGGCATGCAGTGATGTTGATGAGGGTAGTGGCATGCGATATTGTTGATGAGGGTAGTGGCATGCGATATTGTTGATGAGGGTAGTGTCATGCATTGTTGTTGATGAGGGTAGTGTCATGCATTGTTGTTGATGAGGGTAGTGTCATGCATTGTTGTTGATGAGGGTAGTGGCATGCAATGTTGTTGATGAGGGTAGTGACATGCACTGATGTTGATGAGGGCAGTGGCATGCAATGATGTTGATGAGGGTAGTGGCATGCAATATTGTTGATGAGGGTAGTGACATGCAGTGATGATCTCTTTGCAAAAGAAACTCAGTGGATATTTGAGCCCACCAGGGAAAGCTCAGAGACTGAACATCCAGCTTAAGAGCTCTCTTAATATGAGCAAGTTGTTTAAGAACCATGCCGATAAAGTACAAGGCTTGTCGCGAGAGGCATGCAATGAGTGACAAATTGTACATTCCCTTTTTAAAATATACTATCACTGTTAGTTTTTGATTCAATGTCATGTGCTCTGTATTAGTCTTGTTTGAAGACTTTTGTTCACTTGTTTGCAGTTTATTTTTTTCTCTCGCACTAAAGGTGGACGGACAGAGGTTATGTTTTCACCTCTGTTTGCCTGTGAGCAGGATATCTCAAAAAGTTTTGGACGGATTCAGACAAAACTTTGTGGACAGGTTGGGTGTGTGACAAGGAAGAATTGATTCGATTTTGGTGAGGATTCGAATCTGGATCCGGATACGCAATTTTTTTAAGTGATTCTTTATCATTGATTGATGTGGCCAAAAACTATGTGGAGCATGAGATCTCAAAAAGTTGGGAATGGGTTATGACAAAACTAGGTGGATGAGTTGGTTAGGTGACAAGAACAAGCTGATTCGATTTTGGTTAAAGTATGGATTCAGATCCAACCTATCGGTAGCATACAATATGTAAACTATTCAGCCTGGCAGAGGTATTTTCTCTACAGAGTGCCGTCCTCGTTTTATTTAGCTTCCAATTAAAAAAAAAATGTAGATAACTTTTGAATAGTTTAATTGTCTATAATTTTCATTGCATTGTGAGTGATCTTGTTGCATTTGGAGCCAAAATATATTTGTATCTTATGTCATTACCTTCGCCACCGAAGGTGATCGGAGGTTATGTTTTCATCCCTGCCTGTTTGTTGATTGTGTTTTATTTATATTTTGAAATGGTAACATTGAATATATTTTGAAGACTTGTTGATCTGTTAAAGGTCATTGACCCTTCCCTTTCACCCCCTGCCCCCACCCCTTTCAAGCTTTCACTTTTTTGTTGAAACTCATAAACTGAACATGTTTTGGCTTTGTTTTTTCAGTTGACCTGTCACATTCCAGCTATTTTTGCTTTGCCTACAATGTGCCTTGTCCTTCTCAGTGCTTTGCTGTGCGTTCCTTGGGCTGGGTGGAGATGGCTGAGGAAGACCTGGTTCCTGTGAAAAGCAGCGTGGCTGTAAATAATTGTATCCGGCAACTCTCCTACCGAAAAAATGATATCCGTGATACAGCAGGAATTTGGGGGGAGGTATGTAGACAGAAACAATGCTAAGGTTTGAACAGGCAGGTGTTGATGGCAGTGAGTTAAGCAAACTGATGCTGTGATTGTTCTGATTTTACATTTAGGGTCCTTTTGTTCATGACCATTCCCCACATGGTGGCAGGGAATATAATTTGAGACATTTGCAGTGATATTTGTCAGCATGCTGGCATGCCACAGCGTTGGAAGATGTTTTTCTTGCCACATTTGAATTGTTTAATCAGATTTGACAAATGTTTGTTAAGCAATGAAAAACTGATATTAATAACTATTGTGTGAAACTTTGAGAGATCGACTTCAAGGAGTCAAGAGTGAGCTTTTACATTTTTAGGACCTGGATATTGTTTGGAGTTTGAATTGCTTGACTTCTGCTAATTAGTAATGATAATGATTGCCAAGCTAAGCAGAAAAATATTGTATTTAAATTGCTTGAACTGACCATGCTGTAAATGCCGACTTCTTCTTCAATGGTTAAGTTAATTCCTTATTCCTTTAGGGAAAGGATATGTTCCTGGTCCTGGAAAACAACCTCCTCAGCCTCGTCGACCCAATGGATCGCTCAGTACTGCACGCCCAACCCATTGCTAGCATCCGTGTATGGGGTGTTGGCCGGGACAATGGCCGGTAAAGTTTGGACACAACTTTCTCGCAAACAACATACCATTTTTATTTGAGGAACATTTGACTGTGGCAGTGTGTGTCGAATGACAATTTGAATGTTCCGATTTATCAACTGGAGGTTGACGAAGGCATGCTAACCACCTTGGGAAGCAAGGGTATGCTCAGCCTTCACAATAACACTGATTCGCTAACAAAAGGCGAATGGATAAAATGTCATAGAGGGGGACTAAAATGGGAAAATTACAATTGACAATTGGGAAACGAAGGAAGGAAGATGAGAGAAAAAGGAGTGCAGTGGAGTGTGGGCGAAGATGGAAAATACATTTGGAAGATGATCGGGTAAATGGGAAGGAGTAAGGAAGGAGTAGTGTGTGCTTGTGTTGGGGAGCATGGGATTTTTGAAAATATTTCATTTAATATGCACAATGTCAAGGCTCATATAAGAGCTAACACACAGAACGTACAACAAGGGGAGCAGGAGACAAAAGGGGCAGCAGAGGGAAGCACAAAACAGTGTGGAACAGAGACATTAGGAGATCTGTGGAAGGGAGAGGGATGGGGCAGGGTACACAGGGTAAACAAGATCGACATGGCAGGGACTTTCATGTCCTTAAACTACAGGGACTTTCAGGAAGGAAAGCAGGGAATTTTGAAGGAAGATGGTTTGGGGTGGATTAGCAGGGGTATAAATGATCGTGGTTTTGGATGGGGGAAGATAAGAGATGGTTGTGAACAGCCGTTTTGAAGACCTGGAGGGAAGAGTGGGATTGAAGAGTTTGTTCCAAAGTTTGTTTGGATCTGGGAGTTTGTTCCAAAGATGGGACAAGAGAAGAGTGAAGGTGAGCAGTGATTCTTGATTTTGGCAGTTTTACCAGAAGGGGTTTGCTGGTGGACCTTGAGCACCTGAAGAGAAAATTGGGGGGGGGGACATATTGCAGACAGAGGAGGGGTGGGCGAGGCCGGAGAGGAGACAGTAGAAGACAGAAAGACCACCGACCTGCCTGCGGTGAGAGATTGAGAGACCCAAAGACTCAGCTTCATAGTGGGAGATACCAATGATCCTAAATGCCTTGGTTTCCACAGCGTGAAGCCCAGAAAGGTGATAGGCAGAAGAACCACCCCAGAGGAGAGAGCAGTACTCCATATCAGGCAACGGATGAAAGCTTTGTTTGTGATCAGGAGCTCGGATGTGCCAATTAAGTACTTTGCATGATGGAGGATGCCCAGTCGGCAACTGGCTTTGGAGGCCAGCTTGGAAATGTGGCTTTCCCAGGAATGGCAGGTAGTGAGGCCATCAGCTTGAATGAAAGGACTTCTTCGAGAGGATTGCTGAGAAAGTATATTGGCGGGGGGGGGGGGGGGGGTTCCAGACGGTCTTTTCGGAGAGTCGTAGTGAGAGTGTGAGATTTGTCAGGGTTTCAGAGAGACAAAGTGAGACTGATTTGTCAGAATTCCATGAAGGGTTGCACACTGGCTGCGACAGGAGAGGAAGTCTGCAAGCCATGAGTGGAGAATGGCTTGGATACCATAGGAAGAGAGTTTTGTGAGCATGGCAGGGTGTGAGACCATATTGAAAGCTGGTGATTTTTATAGGAAGATGGCTGTGATCTCATGTCTGGCATTGAGGACCTCCATCCATTGTTGGGAGAGCAGGAACAGCAAGTCCAGTGTAGAGTGACCTGGTCTGAATGCAAATTGATCATGGGAAATCAAGTCATCGGAGAAGAGGAAGGATTTAATGTCAGAAACTATGGTGGATTCCAAAACCTTTCTGATGATTGGGAGAATGCTGATTGGTCTGTAGTTGCAGAGACCTGTTTTTGCACCTATTTTCTGCAGAGTGGTCATGTTTGCTGATTTCCAAGCAGATGGCAGATGACCTTGAGCAAATGAGAGGTGTGAGTCGAACAGAGGGTGAGCAATAGCACCAGAGCATGTTTTTCGGATATGTGGGCTAATGCTATGTGGACCGGTTGCAGAATCTTAGTCGAGGTTTGACAGCAAACTCTCCACCTTGTCAGGAGAAAAGCAGGCAGAGTCCAGGAACAGCTGGTGTGACTCGGTAAGGTGGGCACAGAAAGCGATGGGTTTGAGAGACAAGATTTAGAAACAAACATGGAGTTTAGGCATTCAGCCTTTTCATGTGCAGTTCCAGCTGTATGGGCATTTGAGGTAAGGGAGGGGATGGAGGAGGAACATACACCAGAAACATACTTAATTAGACGCCACCAGATTTTGGAGGAGGTAGAACATTTGATAATTCAGACTTGAGATGAGAAAGATGTTGTTTTCTGTTTCTCCTCAGGGTAGACCCACACTTGTGGAAGGAACTGAGATTGCCTTCAGTTGGATTTGCCCTCCATGAAGCAAAGGCAAGTTGTCTTGCCACAACTTGCAACTGCCTTGCCACAAGCTTCAGTATGCGATGGGCGGGAAGAAGGGTATGACAACTGAAGACTAGATGGGATAAATCTGTACATGAGAGTAAATTTATTTCAAAGAATTCCCAGGATGAGTTGATGTCAGAGATAGAAGAGATGGGAGACCAATCTAGAAGTATGATGGCTGCTTGAAGACCCTGCCAGTTGGCCTGAGTGAAATGCCATATCCGCCAGCGCTGATGTGGTTCTCGAACAACAGCCAGAGAGATGTCCACTTTGACAAGCATTTGGTCACAGAATCAATTGGAGCGAAGGAAGAACAGCAGACGTTTTCTGTGAAATTGGACATAATCAGATCCAGAAAAGATGGAGTACCATTGGTTGAGATCCGATTTGGGATGTTGACGGATTGTGTTTGTCCCAATGAGTTGTAGAAGTCTTTTGCTGGTGCCATTGCAGATGAGGAAGGTACCCATACCCATCCAACTGGGATGGGAGATGACAAGTGATGTCACCCTGAGGTTATGATGAGGAAGAGAGAGTTGGGATGAGAGGAGAGAAGTTGGTCCCTGTTTTTGGTGAGCGAGGCGTAAATGGAGTCATCACTGTTTGGTGGACGGTACAACACACATATACATGAGGTAGCATTGGAGGAGAAGCCGTAGGCAGACGTATTCCTGGGGATGTGGTGGAGTGAGGGCAGTGCATGGAGAGTGAGGAATATCGTTTTTGATGGAGAGAGCAACTCTGCTGCCAGGACGAGGCTCAGGTCTGTCATACCGGAGGAGGGAGTAACCAGGGAGAGTATTAGTGAGTCAGACACGTCTTGAAGGTGGAAAGTTTCTGTAAAGCAGATTTTGTCTGGTTTGTCTGTGGAAACCTGTAAGGAAAGATCTGTTAGGTTTGAGGGAAGGACCTGGATGTTTGAGGTCCACACTGTTAAAGAAGAGGGAGGGGAGGGGTAGGAAAAGGGAGGAGAGGGGGGAGGTATGGAGAATTATTGACAAAGTGTGGGGGATTGCAGAAGAGCTCGCGGATAAGGCCAGAGGAGGAGGAGAAAAGGCTCAGTGGGAAGTAATAAGAGAGGGGGTAGAGGGAAGTTGAAGATTGGAGGAGGTGGAGGGATGAGATGGAAGAGAGAGGGCAGGGGATGCAGGCAGCTTGGTGGATGTGAGGGGTGGCAACTTTGAGAAGGGGGAGTGAGGGGGTGATTGGAGAGAGAAGGGTGAGAGGTGAGAGTTGAGGGAGATGGGTGAGGGTGGAGTTTTTGAGAAAGGTGAGAGGGAAGCTTGGAGGGGAAGCATGTGAAGGTTGCTGTGAAAGGAAAGCTTTGAGAGTGAGGGGAGACAATGAGAGCAGACACTGCCAAGGGGCAAGATTGCGATGGGAGAGATGGAGAGAGTGGAAGGATGAGACTTGGTAGTGGTATGGCGAAGAAGGGAGCAGGCAGGGGGAGGCATGAGATTTAAGGGGTTGGGAAGAGGGGGTGGTGTTGCTGAGAGGAAGGAGCATGTTTGTGGTGAGGAGTGTACTGATTGAAAGAGGGAGATTTATTTGAGTTTAGAATGGAACCCACGGATGTTAGAACACCACACACTTTGGGACGACAGAGGAGTAGCTGTACGAAAGCAGAAGACAGTGAAGAGGTGCTAAAAGCAGAGGTAAGATGAGGGGCAAGATGGGAGGGGCGAGGAGGAGGTAAATTTAAGGTGGTGGGGTGAATTGGCACTGAAGTTGGAAAAAAAAAAGGATGATTGATGGAATGTGAACATTCATTGCAAAGTGGGAGTTTAAAAATTTTTAAGCAGGAGATGTGATTAAAAACATTACATGAGGAATGTATTGAAGGAGAATTAAGAGAATGGAGAAAAGAAACGTTGTAGCAGTGGGACATTTTAGACACGAGATAAAGGAAAGTTCGAATTGAAAACAAACTTTTGAAGAAGAACAAGAAGAAGAAGAGTGAATTATGATACAATACAGAGAAGCACATGTGTGAAAGAGGAAGTTGAAGAAACGTTTTTTAAATTATTATTAATAATATTAGGTAAGATGAGGTGAAGGAAAGGATGAAGAGAAAATTGTGAAGGTGTATGGTAAATGTGTGTCGGAAAAAGTATAAGGAAAATGGGGTTAGGCAGAAAAAGAAGGAGGAAGAATAGTCGTTATAGGAAGTCCCGTGCTTTTGTGGGGTTTTAGGTGAGGAGGGAAGAGGGCAGTTTTTTATATATTTTTTTTTTACATTTTAAGACATGAAATAGAGGGTATAGCTGGGAGGAATATAAGGAGGGTGTAGGGAAAAGTGGAGAAAATATAAACTGATGGTAATCAGGAGAAAATACAAATAAACTTGATCGTCCACAAACGGGAAGTAGGGTAGGCCTCAAGCAAACCCGATATGACAAGACTGACAAATACACACAAAATTAGCATAATTTTGAACTCGGAACCGTACTAGGAACGCACAGTAAACATGAAGGCAATAAAATAAACAATCAAAACATGACAAACAACGACCGAAAACTTATCTTTGAGAAAGTCGGCAGAGACCCCTGGAGAGAACCAACCGTCACTCAAAAACCAGAAGCGGAACTCCCAATACGTTTTAAAAAATAGAATACATTTTAAAAGAAATATAATACATTTTACATTTTAAAAGAAAATACTTTTTCAAAGAAATATAATATATTTTAAAAAGAAAAAAAAAATAACAATACTTGCAATTTGAAAAAGAAAAAAAAAATAACAATACTTGCAATTTGAAAAAGAAAAAAAAAATAACAATACTTGCAATTACATTTTAAATACATTTTAAAAATAATAATATATCCATTTTATACATTTTAAATGCATAAAATGAGTATATTATTATACATTTTAAAAATAATAATATATCCCTTTTATACATTTTAAATGCATAAAATGAGTATATTATTATACATTTTAAAAGAAAAAAATCACATCCAACCAAAAGAGTGACTTGATCGACTCTGCTAATCTCGTAATAAACTAGCAAGATCAGATCTAGTCTCAGGTGACTTTTCACTCACTTCCGAGATAAGTTTCCTCAGGCCAATCTATTAGTCCCCTTTGAGAGTAGATCTAGCTTCGTTTTTGGTTGGATGCACCTTCGTCTTTGAATATACTGTACATATATATATATATACACATTTACTTACATAATACTTACGGTGCCTTCAGAAAGTATTCACACCCCTCGACTTTCACATTTTGTTGTGTTACAGCCTGAATTTAAAATGGGTTAAATTAACAGAAATTGTTTTCAACCAACACAAAATACCCCAAAATGAAAACATGTTTTTAGAAATGTTTACAAACTAATTCAGAATGAAAACCTGAAATGTCTTGTCATTAAGTATTCAAACCCTTTGCAATGACACTTCAAATCGAGCTCAGGTGCATCCAATTTCCTTTGATCATCCTTGAGATGTCTCTACAACTTGACTGGAGTCCACCTGTGGCCAATTCAATTGATTGGACATGATTTAGAAACAAACACTCCTTTCTATATGAGGTCCCACAGATGACTGTGCATGTCAGAGCAGAAACTCCACCATGAAGTCCAAGGAACTTTCTGTAGAAATACAAGATGGAATTGTGAGGATGCATCAATGTGGGGAAGGGTACAAAACAATTTCTAGAGTGTTGGAAGTTCCCAAGAGCACAGTGAGCTCAATCATTCGGAAATGGAAAGAATGTGGAATATATATATATATATATATATATATATATATATATATATATATATATATATATATATATATATATATATATATATGTATGTATAGCCTGGTGTGTTGGCACAGTGGTTAGGGCAGCGGCTTGGGATACAAAAGGTCCTGAGTTCAAGCCCCGTTGAGCCACTGAATGAATACACCAGGGGGTTAACTCAGCCTGTCATCCTTCCGAGGTCGGCGAAATGAGTACCAGTATACTGGGCCGGTGTATACCCCGGTTAAAAATAGGTGTACCATATCCCTGTGTGTCGTAAGAGGCGACCAGGGTTGCGTCAGGAAGAGCATCCGGCGTAAAACATGTGCCAAATCACTGTGCAGATCAAACGGATGATCCGCTGTGGCGACCCCTAACGGGAGCAGCCGAAGGAAGAAGATGAAGATGTATATATATATATATATATATATATATATATATATATATAAATATATATATATATATATATATATATATATATATATATATATATATATATATATATATATATATAATACCAGTTACAGCATTTCTTGCAAAAAAATGGAAGATTTTTATGGCATAATTATTTAACTTCAACAAAGAATTCAAAGAACTTCTCCATACACAACGTTTTTCGTTTTGTTGATTGGCAAATTGGAAGTACTCGTCAGTGAGCTGTGTTGCAATGGCGGGTAGTATCACCATTTTGTGTGATCCTGCAATTGTCTCTTGCAGTAGTCGTTCATTGATGTTAAAAACAAACACCTTCTTTTATTATACAAATCGCTCATCCCTTGATTTGGGCAGGGTAAATTGACAAACAAAATGTCATCTCGGGCTTCAAGCTAAACCTTCATCTGCAGTATACTATAAGAGGTTGTGTTTTTCTTTGTGAATGTTACTATTTTTCTCAGAGATGGCCAAACGGATCTTCGTCAAACTTTCAAAGGTTCATCGGTGAGTGCTGGGGAGTCTTTTAACCCCCCCCCCCCCAAAGAAATGTTTCTTTGATTTTTGGGGATTTTTTTTCTTTTTTTTTAAATCTCTCTATAGTGCCTAAACCTTTGTAGCTATGTGAAAGGTAATATTATATGATCCCCAACACCATTCCATAGTAGTTGTAGGGAAGTGTTTTCGGCCCCCACAAAAAATAGACCGGGCAACGCCTGGTACCCCTGCTAATTTGTTATACAAATCGTTCATCCCTTTATTTGTGCGGTGTAAATTGGCAACAGTCGCTACCTCAATTGCTAAATACAAATAACCCGGCTTATGTACATGAAGGAATAACATGCCTATTGCTTCTGTGCATATATAATATATCGTGGGTGTATAGCTCAGATAGATTGGAATTCATCTGTGGGCTGTATTGCAATGCTGGGAATTAGCACCGTTTTGTGTGATCCTGCAATTGTTACCTGGGGGCGTGTTCCATCACCAACAAGAAAGAGCAATCAGAGATTGCAGATCCTTGCTAGGACTTATTTTGTGTGGCAAATAAATGGAAGGATGTACTAAATGAAAGGTCAATGATTGTAAATCAAAGGTCAATGTGGTCTAGTTGTAAATGTGTAAAAGTTAAAGGTCTGAAAAGTTGGAAAGGTCAAATGGTCTGAAGGTCGAAAGATTGAAAGGTGGAAAGGTCACAATGTATAAATGGAACTAAATGGTCTTTGAATCTAAGGGTTCTAAAGGGTGTAATGGGGTCTTCAGGTTCTTAGGAGAAATATAGACCAAAATGGTCTTGGGGGGGTCTCAAGGGTCCGATGTGTCTTCAATGGTCTGAAGAATCTTTGGGGTATTTCGGGTCATCGGTGCCTTTTGGCTTCTGTGGGTCTTTTGGTTCCTCGGGGACTTTGGGGTCTTTTGGGTCTTCACTGTCTTTTTGGGTCTTCATGGTCCTTTGTGCATTTTGGCACCACAACAGTCAGGAGGTGCGTCTGATGTATAAACGACGAATGTGGTCATCATTGGTTAGATATTTATTGATATTCCATCCTGATGAGGGCAAATAAACCCAAAATCTGGATAGGTGGCTCCATTTGATGTTGACCATGTAATCTTTGTCTGTTTGACAGAGTTGCTGGGCTGAGGCCTCTGGGTTGGAGGTGATCCTTTGGTGTAGGATGATGTCCAATAGAGATTGGGGGAGTGCTCATCACACTCCACATGTTTTCACGCACGCACGCACGCACGCACGCACGCGCGCGCGGTGGGCACAAAAAACTTACATTGTGTTGAAAAATATAATTTTGCCGATCAGAGCGAGGTGAACATTTTTGGGGGTATTTCTTTTTCGTGTTTACTTCCTTTGCACACAAATCTGAAAACAAAAAGAAAGTCAAATTAGGATGGTTTCTTATAATGGGCTCAGTGGTTATATATATATATATATATATATATATATATATATATATATATATATATATATATATATATATATATATATATATATATATATATATATATATATATATATATATATCTATATATCTATATATATATATATATATATATCTATATATATATATATATATATATATATATATATATATATATATATATATATATCTATATATCTATATATATATATATGGGCTCAGATAACATGAATTGATTTTAATAATTTGTTTAATTGTTTTTCATTTCAGAATATTTACAATTCATGAACAGATTTTGATTGGTTTTAATTTAAAATAAATAATTAAATGGTCATAGGATGGGTAAGAACTCGTGATCACTTGTATATTAGGAAATGGTTAAATTCCCTTGCAACACCCAGTGTGCTTTCTTTCTTCAATGGATAGTTCACAATCACGATGTATGAAAGGATAAAACCTTTTATTCCAATTTAAACAATCATGATGTATAAAAGGATTCACTCAGAGAGAAGTTAATGCATGGATGGTCTCGCTGGAAAGGTAGTGGCAGCAGAAACAGTATAGAAGTTTAAATTGCAATTGGATAGGTACCTGGAAGTATTGGAGATGGAGGGGTTTCGGGATGTTGGCAGGACCTTAAAGTTGTTTGAGCATTGATGGGTGATTGTGTACATGTATATGGTGTGTTGGTGGGGTATACGGTGTGGTGGTGGGGTTGGTGGGGGGAAGGGGTGTTATGTGGTTGATGTTGTGTGTGTGTTGTTTTTTACCCATGCCCCCTCACCTGAAAAGAAGGGGGGGGGAAACTTACAAAAATTTTTTCTAAAAACTACAAAAACAGCACAATGAAAAAAAATACATATATTGCATTTTCTTGTTTGATCTTCTGTTAATAAATTAGTGTGGTATTAATGTGGCGCAGGCATGATGGGCTGAATGGTCTCCACCTGTGTCAAATTTCCTTGTGAAACAAACAAAAGCAATTACCAATAATACGACATCACTCGTAATCATCATTACTAAATCCCAACACACGAAGAAGCCACCACCAGTTAGTGGAGTTAAAAAAATTTAATTGAAACAGTTCAACTATTTCTTACCTTTTTTTCTACAAACACATCATGGTCCTTTAATTCTATCTTTCTTGGAAAAATCAAAATGTGAATACCGCTTTGTATTTTCACCTTATTTGAAGAACTACATCATTCCCCTTTGGCTGTGGTGGTAGTGGTAGTGGTGGTGGTGGTGGTTGTTGTTCAATTAGGAAATTAAAATGACAACACCAGAAACTATACCGAAAATACCAAATTGATATCCATCTTTTTCAACAATGTTTAGTCATGAACAGATCCTGATTTTTGGCATAATGTTATGAGTACACTTCAAAAAGGTAAACATGATTAAACACTGACAGCATTTTATTATTTGTAATCGTTGCACATTTTACATTTAAAGTTTTTTGAAACGCAATGTAATATTAGGTAAGATTACCTACCTTATTATATATTTAGTCTTTACAACGGAAACTATTAGAAAAAGCGAAAGATAAGGGGTGGAGGTGGTGTTCGTAAAGTTAATGATATTGTTACGAATTTACCGCCCGCCCAGCGTGCGGACAGCCGCTCTTAAACCGAATCACGGCCGGACGCCCACCGGACGAACAATTCAGTCGCGACTTTCCGGAACAACGCCGAAAACCAGTCACGGGTGTGCTCCAAGTGCACACCATGGCCTAGTCAACACTCTACCCACGCGCAACAGGGTCAATCGCCGAATTATTGATATACCTAAGTATTCGCGCGGGCAGACTACCGAGAGACTGTACCTCAACGAAGGCCTGCTTGGACACAAACCGCTTAAGCGGTTCGTTCCGTTCTGGGATAACCGAGCGGTGTATTATCGCCAGGCCTCGTTGGACCCGATTCTATTATCGGCTATTTAAAAGCCCGCTAAATTCGGAAAGCAATACGGCGGTTCAATGGGGAAAAGGGACACAACGAACGGGTTAACATTCACACAAGGACATTTATTTATAAAACGACACGTACAGTAATGCAATGAAATTGATGGGAAGGGACAAGACACGAACAAGGCAAAGCACTACAACCGTCTATTATTATTATTCACAAGCACTTACACAGTTCTACTTGCGGGACACGGCACCACAACATTCACACAAATAAACCAAGAAAAGACCCCCTCAGAGACGAGACTGGACCTCAGAGACTGGACCCGTAGGCCTTTATCACGTGGGACTTGGCGGACCGAAGGAGTCCCACGAGACCATTGCAGGTTACCTTCACCCTCGTGGTGCCTCGCCGGGCCCTGGTTAGGCGACCCTCGGTGGCCCTGCCCGTACTCCGCTGGACTCCGCCCGTGCCTTCAACGGTGATCCGGCTGGCGACTCCTCTCCGGCTCGACCAGCGCCTCTGTCGACCAACGAGAGGCTGACAGGCTCCACTGCACTCCCAGACCACAACTCCCAGACTGTAGCTCGACTCCGCTCCCAGACCTCCACAACTCCACACTCCTGACTCCCCACTCTCCCCAAGATCAGCGCGCCCCACGGCCTCTCAACTCACCCTTTTATCTCTCGACGGCGCATCGCCCTCCCTTCGCGGTGCGCGGGGGAGGAAAATTCCCGGAGATGAGTCGGGTTTTCACACGTTTAGTAACCGTCACTTCTGTTTACCAGTTCTGAGGGGAAATTCCTAGAAGTGTGTTATTGGAGCTTCTTCTTGTTCTCCATGGCATAGATGTTATTCGCTGCGGCGAGGTTTGTGCTGTGGTTGTTTGTTGTGGTTGAGATGGTGGTTAGGTGATAGGTGGGGTGGAGAAGGTGGTGAGGTGATGTTGGTGGTTGTGGGTATAATGGTGAGGGTGGCGTGGTTTGTTGAGGTGCGGGTGTGGTTGTGGAAAGGCGGTTGGTCTGAAGCGGTTGTTGAGAGCGATGTTGGTGGTGATGGTGGTGGTGGTGGTGGTTGGTGTGAAGCGGTTGATCCAAAATAACAATAGCAAAAGAATAATGGCTAACTCCAAGATCACAGCCCGGGTAACATGAAAAATTTCCTTTAAACATCGGTGGGGAAATCTATCTGAACACACACTTAGCGATATAACTGATGTTGGGGGTATCCTTTATGGTGTCCTGTGAATTTCCACAGCCGTAACACTACCCCCTCCCCTTTTTACAGACTCATCCCGAGTCGTCGAATTTTCGTGTGCCATCATGTGTAAGTTTCCCCTAGTACGTTTTATCTTTGGATCCCTGAGTGCGACATTTAGTGTATTCGTGTCCCAAAAATAAATAACCTACGAGCTGAGTAACTAACTAAACAAACCCACTCATACTGACGACTTAAATAAAATTGCAGGCGCTACGACAAACATGCAGGGGGCGCAACTCATGCACAATTTTACCCTTCACTGAACTTATAATTTTCCACTACACCATGGCCCAGGACCGATGGACTCTGCGGTGAAAAAAAGCACGTAGCAATGTCATCCCACAGGCCATTTTGTGAAACAGGGAGCCAGGCTACCCAAATGCAGTCTCTGGCTCATGAAACAAATGCAGGTGACAGGGAATGTGGCCGGCTGCACCAATGCAGTCCTAGGCCTCCCCCGTGAAATGAGCGCAGTGAATACAAAACGGTGCACGGGCTGCACCAATGCAGTCTCTGTGTGTGGCTGCCTGCAAGGCAGTCCCTGCAGAACACTGAATGGGAACTGACGCAAGCAAACAAATGGTGCACGGGCTGCTCAATGCAGTCCCGTGGTGCAGATGGATGGATGGACAACACGGTGCACGGGCCACCAATGCAGTCCCATGATGCGGCTGCCTACAGGGCAGTCCTTGCAGCACGCGTGACGATCCTGGCGCACATGGTAATGGACAGAAATGGGGAAAATGCAACAAAAAGGGCTAGCAGGCATAGGGTCAAGGCAAAGGTAGGCAGACAAGGCAAAACAAGGCCGTTGTAGCAAAACGGGCCGGTGGTGAAGCTGACCGGCACAGGCCTTGTAGCAAAACAGCCGGCAGATGAACTGGCCGGCACAGGCCTTGTAGCAAAAAGAGCCGGCAGATGAACTGACCAGCACAGGCCTTGTAGCAAAACAGCCGGCAGATGAAGCTGGCCAGCCACTTGTCTTGTACTGGAGGGAGTGCGGTGGTGCTGGCCACTCGGAAGGTGGGCTCGGACCTACCCTACTGTCTTCCTCACAACCTATCGCCTTTGCCTGTTTCTGTGCATACCCACTCCCTTAATTTGCAAAAAATCCCCAATTTAGCCCCAACTTATTTTTTTATTTTCTTTTATTTTTATTTTCCTAAAAATCGTCTCCCGAACCCCCTTTATTGTCTTTGTCTGGCTAACCTACCCTGTCACCTCGCCTACTCCCAACCCCTACATTCCCTTCCTGGAGGGGAATAAGGGAGAGCTAGTGTCCTGCATCGAGGCCCAACGAAGCCTCAGAATGGCCTCCTCAGATCTCAGCGATCTCAACCCAAGGTGAGTCCAGCGGCCCACAACGAGCGAAGGGATGGATGGTGCGGAGGGGTACACTTCCTAATCTACCCCAACATTATTAACCTTAAACTACCCCGGGGCTTTCCAAAAGCGCCTCTCGCTTAATCTACTGGTTCTAACAACCAATATTCCCGTTGCCTGTGTTGGTGTCCTCACAATTTCGGGCCTCGCCCTCAAATTTTCCCTCGTGCCCTCACACGGTTTCGTGGCTGGGACGCATGGCTCCCTTGGCAGGAACTACCCTCTGCCGATTCTCCAAAATGGCACCCCCGGGCCCTGCAACTGCCTCCGAGCCTACCAGCTCCCTAAACACTGGGGAATGCCCTCCCTGGCGACTCCCCTGAAACGCTCACGTGGCAGGCTGGCGCCCCGGGTCCCTTCCCTGGGTGCCGGTGCCCAATGCACTGCCCACGCGGCCAATGGCGCCCCGGGCCCCGCATCATGCGGGCCCACCCGTGCCCACTACACTATCCCGGCCCCCCATGGACCCTTGGCCTACCGCGGCTGACTTGCCCGGTGCCCGGGGTACCCACTAAGCGATACTCACCATTCGCAGCCACGCTCCCAGGCCATCAACTGGGCTCCTGCACCCCTCCAAACGGGTTTCGAGCCTACGTTCCCACCAACAGCAAAATGACCTCCATTTTGTAAATTTAACTAACCCACAAACGAACATTATACTGACCCCAGGGTCCCTTGGGTGGGAGTCACTCCTCCCCCCAATCACTCATCGCACCATGCATACCACATTCGCTCCATAAACTCAGGCTCGCTGGCCTCACTCACTCATCAAGTACATTTTCCATTCTCTTCTCACACATCGCTGATCACTGCCATTCTTCTCACTAATTCCCATAACTATCTCGTGCTCCCTCGTAATCCCTTAAAATATAGCACATCCTTTTAACACTACGTAGCTAAGCTCCGTCCCCACTACACACTCACAAGTCTGTCCATGTCTCCTAATATCATTTCCATCTCCCATCCTAAATCTGAACTAAAACCCTCTACCTAATGCATTCCACAGGCCCCATGAGGACTTGTCCCTGCCCCATGAAGCCGGTCTAACTAGCACGAGCTCTTCCCTCTAACAACTTCCATTCCTATGCCCGAACAGGAGGGTCTTCTGTGGTGTAGCCTGCGGGCCTGCGGGGCAGGGCATGATGATGGGGGGGGGGGGAGTGGTCGTCGTTAGCATCGTGTCTGCCAGGGATATAAGGAGTGCGCGCCGCCTGAGGCGTTGTAGTGGGTGCCGTAGTGCCATGGCTCGTGAGTGTGTTGAGTACGTAATAAAGGAGAGCTGCGGGCAAAGTACGCCCGCGCTCGCGCTTGTACACCACAGCCGGGCTCGACTGTTCCTCTGCTCGTGTCTGCCTTATAAGCGCCCCTACCACGACACTACAGGAGCCGGTCTAACATCCTTTTAACACTACGTAGCTAAGCTCCGTCTCCACTACACACTCACAAGTCTGTCCATGTCTCCTAATATCATTTCCATCTCCCATCCTAAATCTGAACTAAAACCCTCTACCTAATGCATTCCACAGGCCCCATAAGGACTTGTCCCTGCCCCATGAAGCCGGTCTAACTAGCACGAGCTCTTCCCTCTAACAACTTCCATTCCTGTGCCCGAACAGGGGGGTCTTCCACTCCTTGCCCGGGAATCCTGTTCACCCGAAGCAAGGCTTGCCATTTTTTTTCTATGCGTGCACCAGCGCGGCAACTCGCAACCTGCGCTCTTTCCCCGTGACGTCATGGAAGCTGCTCGTGCTTTGAGCACCTCGTCCCTCCTCGGACGGTACCATCCGGCAGGGATTTCCCCTCCCGCTGGATTCCAACCATGCAGCGACGACGTCACCCTGCACATTATAAACGAGCCTCGTGTTTCGTGGGGTTCCCCACGCGAACACATGTGCTCTGCTGGTCGGAGCTTCACACACACGCCCGCGTGGAGAACCCGTCCAGTCCAAATCCATATCCAGCCTACCTTCTGTCTGTCCATGGGATCTGCTAATCTACCACGTGCGTTTATGGACCGGGTTTCCCTCCCGCAGGCGCGCACGTGGCGGCCTCGTGTGTAGCACAGCACGGACCCCACGCGCGCTGCCATGCAAACCTGGCACGGTTCCCAAAACAGCTACGGCTACTACTCGGCCTTTGTCCACTGTCAGGCACCGTCTTTGTCACACTCTCGCGCACAAACTCCCACGTGTCACGACGCTCACACCTCACCATGACAATCGGACATGCGGTTGCGTGTTCCCGCATGCCTACCGCCATCTCCCTCACATACAGCGATCTCTCACACACGGCCGTTCACTCACGCATGCCCTTTCACTCGCACACGTGGTTCCACTCACACACGGCCTTTCACTTGCACAGGGGGCTTCACTCACACACACACCTTTTCACTCACGCTCGCCATTTCACTCGCACATGCTGTCCCTTCCACACACGGTGCTTCATCCACACACGGTGTTTCATCCACACATGGTGTGCTGGGAGGCATGCACTTCGGCTCACTCGTAACCTCGCACACCATTTCACTCACCCACGCGGTCTCTTTCACACACAACCTTTCACCCATGCTATGCGCGCTTTTCAGCACACATTTCGCCACACTTGTAAACACACATACCGGAACAATCACGCTGGGGATTTGTGCCACACGGGGTCCTGGGGCCTTCACACCCCCCAATCTGCGTGTGCTTCACACCCGTCAACAGCACTCACCCCCTCTACCTTCCAAAGCTCGACCGGACCCACCTGGTCGAGATCCGCTTCAAGGGAGCATAGAGTCTCCTCCATTCCTGAAGGAGGCTATCCGGCTGCTTGCACCGGGTCACGACACATTCCCCGAGCTCGCCCCCATTGTCCTCCACTACCTCCATGTGTGTGTGTTCATTTTTCACCCCGTCTTTATTGTGTAGTCTCTCCTCTACTTTTTCTATCTCCCGCGTCTCTGTTATTTCTGTCACCTCGTTCATTATCTCCCTCGTCTCTACGTGTCTCGTACACGTCTCCGTCACCCCATTTAATTTCTCCCTCTGTGTCACCGTCACTTTTTCTGTCACCTGCACGAGTCTCGTCTTACACGTCTCCCGAATTACTTTGTCCTCCACCGCGGGGCCACACAGTCCACACTCCCCCTCAGCTCGCTCGCTCCAGCACGTGGCGCCGCCATTATGCCCGCCTGCAGGCATCGCCCCACACACCACATTTCACCCCGCAGTTGTTTCATTTAGTTTTTCACCTCTTCCATGTTGTTTTTCATTTCGTTTGTCATATTCGTATCCATTTCGTTCATTGCTTGCAGCATCCGTGCAAACATTTCCCCCACTTGGCGGATCTCGGCCGACCCCGAAGAATCTGGATCGCCTCAGTCGGTCGCGGCCTCGCTGGGGAGCGGGGAGGGACTTTGACGAAGGAGGGGAGGGGGGGGTGTCGAAAGCCGCGGCAGCCGCGCCCATTTCGAGCTCTGGGTTCAGTTGTGGGGGAAATTCAACCTGCATATTGAGAACGGTCTGGGCTCTGACTGGGCCACTCAAGGACATTTATCTTTTTGTTCCTTCGCCACTCCAGTGTAGCTTTGGCTGTGTGCTTCGGGCCGTTGTCATACTGAAAGGTGAACTTTCGTCCAAATTTCAGCTTTCTTGCAGAGGGCAGCAGGTTTGCCTCTCAGATTTCTCTGTATTTTACTCCATCCATTTTCCCTTCGATCCAGACAAGTGCCCCAGTTCCTGTTGATGAGAAACATCCCCATAACATGATGCTGCCACCACCATGCTTCGCAGTAGGGATGGTGTTCTTTGGGTGATGTGTCGTGTTGGGTTTGTGCCAAATTTAAAGTTTTGCATTTAGGCCAAAACGTTCCATCCTGGTTTCGTCAGACTACAAAACTTTTTGCCACATGGCTTCAGAATCTCCGGAGTGGTTTTTTTGCATACCTCAAACAGGACTCGAGGTGGGCTTTTTTGAGTATTAGCTTCCTTATTGCCACCCTACCATGTAAACCAGACTTGTGGAGTGCTTGGGATATTGTTGTCATATGCACACAGTGACCAGTGTTTTCCATAAAGGCCTGTAGCTCATTCAAAGTTGCCTACTGGCCTCTTGGTGGCCTCTTTGATCGGTCTCCTTGCTTGGTCATCCAGTTTGGAGACCTTATCTAGGCAGGGTCTCAGTGGTACAATCCACCTTCCATGGCTTAATGATTGTCTTGACTGTGTTCCAAGACATATTCAAGGCCTTTGAAGTATTTTTATACCCATCCCCTGATCTGTGCCTTTCCACAACTTTATCTCGAAGGTCTTTTGAATGCTCCTAGGTGCTCATGGTTGATTCTGCTGTGAAATGCACTACCAGGCAGAGGAAACCTCGAGGAACAGCTGATTTTATTCTGAAATAACTACATTTTAACACAGGTGGAGGCCAATTAACTTGGCATGAGATTTTGAAGGTGATTGGTTACACCTGAGCTAATTTACAATTGCTTTTATAAGGGGGTGGACACTTATCCAACCAAGATATTCTAGTTTTGTATTTTTAATAAATTTTCTGTAATTTGTAGAATTTGTTTTTCATTTGGAAGTTGTGGGTTACGATGTGTAAATAAAGGTGGAAAAAGTCTGATTTAATGTAATTTAATTCCAGGCTATAAGGTAACAAAAGGTGAAAAATTTGAAAGGGAGTGTAGACGTTCTGTTGGCACTGTAGCTGAAATCGAATGGGAGAGTAACTCGATGAGCAGCAAAATGGCATGTCGTCGTCGTCGTCGTCGTCGTCGTCGTCTTCTTCTTCATAATATTCTGAGTGATGTTAATATTCAAACTGTTTTCAGGGCAAGTTGAATGCTGTGAAAATTGTGGTTAATGAAATGTTCTTGGTAGAAGAAAGTGTAAAGTGAGACTTTTCATGAGTCAATGTTTCAAATCGTATATCTCAAACAATGCAAGACTAAAAATCCTTTGAGTTATGCCCTCTTTTATTTGTGCAGCATTTGGAATAATTTTTGTGCCAAAAGCATAAGCTTTTTGGTTTAGACTCCTGTTATTATGGGAACGGCACGTTTTATTGATGACTAAATTGTGTAGCTTGTGAAGGGTTAAATGGCCTAGCTATTGCATCCTTAGTCCCTTTACAAGCAGCCTGCTGGTGAGACATTGCATCATGGTTATAGCCATCGTGCTCTATTTTTCACACCTCTTCAGAGTTATTTTGCAATCCATGGACCTTGTGTGTCTTCTACCTGGTGTGTGCCTTCATGGTAAGCTTTCTTGTTCTGCGCTGACCAATATGAACTGTCCACAATTTATCACAGAGGTAATCACATGCATATTTGTCTCTCTCTATCGAGTGCAGCCTGTGGCTGCTGGTTGTATCATTGGTTGGGACGCGGCTATGCCGCTGATGCAGTGTCCCCCTTACCAGTACACTGGTGCTCATTTTGCCGACCTCGGAAGGATGACAGGCTGAGTCAACCTCCTGGTGTATTTTAATTCAGCGGCCAACGGGGCTTGAACTCAGGACCCTAGGATCCCAAGCCGCCACCCTAACCACTAAGCCAACACTAGGCTACGCATATTTGTCTGAAGATGTGGAGTCTTTTTAATCGCCTACTTAACTATAAATGTTAGCCGTTTGTTTTGGTCGTTTGGTTGTAATAAATTGATTGTGTTGTTTGTCAGATGAAATCTCTCAATTTAAACTCTTGCATATTCATGCTTTTACATATGGGTGTTTCGTTACCACAAAAGAACTTTGATTGTCAGAACTTTGATATTGTTACTCTCACTAGATGTTGCTTGCTTGTTTTATTATTATGAGATATATTAGTGAAACAGATTTTGGACTGCAAAAGTATGGATATATAACCTTTCATGAACAAAAAAGTTAAAATGTGTGCCTCTGTTATGTTTTTATAAATTTTGGCTAATAATAGTGTATTGTTATTGTTATTATTTTATCCATGTACTCGACATGTGCAAGTTTTGTTTCCATTGTTCTGTCCAGTTGCCTATTTAATGGAGTATTATTATTATTATTATTTATATTTTATCCATATATTCGATGTGTTCAAGTTTTGGTTCCATAATACTGTCTAGTGTTATATTTAATGGTGTATAATTATTATTATTAACCTCCGCCATCGAAGATGGACGGAGGTTACTGTTTTCATCCCTGTCTGTTTGTTTGTTTGTGAACAGTATTACGGAAAAAAACTCCTGGACGGATTTCGTCGAAACTTGGTGGGTGGATTAGGTATGGTCCAAGGATCATGCCATTAGATTTTGGACTTGGTCCAAAGTCCAATATGGCCGATATGGCGGCCATTTTGAAAAAATATTTGAATTTTTGTTTTTGCATTTCTCCATGTTTTAAGTGATTTCCAACCAAAAAAAAAATGTTAGAGGAAAAAAAAAATTTTTTTTTTCAAAAAAATTTCGATTTTATTTTTTGGGCATTTCTACATGCGCGTCGATCTCGTTTAGTTTATTCAATCGTGGTTCAGTAGAGTCTGATCCGTTTTGACCTACAATGAATCGGACATCAGGCTCACTTAAGTGACCCAGCACTATTGGCGGCGGAGGTTTTGCACTCTACCGAGTGCTCCCCCTCTAGTTTTCTACATGTAATCGACGTGTACAAGTTTTGTTTCCATGACACTGTCTAGTTTTCTATTCAATGGTGTATAATAATAATAGTAATTATTATTATTATTATGTTCTACATGTTATTGGCGTATTCGAGTTTTGTTTCCATGATTCTGACGAGTTTTCTATTTCATGGTGTATTATTATTATTATTATTATTATTATTATTATTATTATTATAATGTTCTACATGTAATCGACGTGTACACGTTTTGTTTCCATGATACTGTCTAGTTTTCTTTTTAATGGTGTATTATTATTATTACTATTATTATTATTTATATTTTATCCACGTACTTGACGTATTAAACTTTTGTTTCCATGATTCTGATTAGTTTTGTATTTAATGGTGTATTATTATTATCATTATTATTATTAATATTTTTATTTTCTCCATGTACTTGATGTGTTTATGTTTTGTTTCCATGATTCTGTCGAGGTGGCTAATTAATTGTGTATTCTTATTCTTATTTTCTCCATGTAATCTATGTGAATATGTTTTGTTTCCATGATTCTGTCGAGGTGGCTAATTAATTGTGTATTCTTATTCTTATTTTCTCCGTGTAATCTATGTGAATATGTTTTGTTTCCATGATTTTGTCTAATTGACCAATTGATGGTGTGTTATTATTACAAGCAGAGTACCCCCTCCCTATGGGCGATCTTGGTCGAAGCACGAAACATGTTATTCTGATGCATACCTTTATTTGGGCGGTGTATAGGCAACTGACAGCTCTGTCGTGGCCAAAAAAATAACCCAGGTTACGCGCAAGAAACAAAAACATACCCACTGCTTATAATTCAAAACACCTAACTGTACTGAACAAGCTCAAATGAGCTATGATCCTCGTCCTCTTAATGATGACATCATAAAAACGAATATGACGTCATTGTGATGCATCAGGTTTGCGATAAATTATCTGTGCTAATGCCCAGCTTGATTCCCGCAAACAAAATTCAAACAGCTTGCCTAGTTTTGGAGATAATGGTATAGGCGATTTCCATTAGCGGCGATATAATGACGTCAACTTTTTTTTCTCGGAAGAATTTCCAAAATCGGAGATGGTTACTGTCTGCGCAGGGTATTTTTACATATATATGCCAAGTTTCAGGAAGTTTCGATGAAAACTGTAGGCTGTGAAACAAAAAGTCCACAAGAAGAAGATGAAGAACAACAACGTGAGTAAGACTTAGAGATCCTCCACGAGGATCTAAAAACGTGGGGACAGGAATACAGCACTGTAAATAGCAGAGTCGTATAATACCCTGTTCTACCTGGAAGTGGCACTACATGATACATATTTACACGGAGAATTTGCATTCTTCCCTCCCCCGTCCCCTCCACAGACTACGGGCAAGGATTAAAAAAAACACCGCCAAGCACTAACTGGGGTCATTCTAATCCTATGTAGCAAGTTTGCATGTCTTCGGCCCAGAACTGTAGGAGGAGTAGCATGGCAAACAAACACACAAACAAACACCAGTCCGTGAATTATAGTAAGGATATATGAATGTGTTTCCTATAACTACTATTTTCTTGACTTGTTATGTCTTTTGCAGTCCTCTCTTTCACATCTGGTTGTTTAATTGCTATTTTAAATATCAACAATTTTACAGCCCCCTGAAATTAAGCATCACTACAATGTAACATAGACAAACAAATGGTTTTTAAATATATAAAATGTAATTGAATTACTATTTTAAGATTCATCATGGTATTCCAGAATGGTTATATGAACACATTTGCTGTTACATTAATCATACCAATATAATCGATCCCCATAATATGAAAATGAATGGTCGAGAGCTACACTTGTTTTATGATGTGAAAATGAAATAAATGTTGGTCATAAGTCAGTTAAACCTGAAACAATAAATGAACAAAATCCAGAAGGTAAAGTGTCGATTTAAAAATTGGGTTCTGTAATGACTAAAAAGCCATCGTTCGAGCAGATTTAGGTAGTGGGGAAATGCAACCAGGTAACCAAGAACGCAGCAGGACTGACTGGCTGGACCACGCTATCAACTCTACCGACGGTTCTTTCATTGGTGGGTGTATTTGGTTTGGCATCGTTGGATACCTGGGTATGTCAAAGTGCACAGATAGGATTGAATATTGTGTTCTAAAAACAATCATCTGCTGATTGTTGCTCAGAGGAGGGAAAGTCAAAATGGACAATAATCATGTATTGGGGTGTATTGCGATATTTTTTTTCATCCAAACACACTATGTGCAATTTGGTAGCACACCTATGGAAGGGGTAGTTCTTGTGATACATTGGTAGTGCATTACTTCGTTTTTACCTCAAAATAGAAGGTCAAACAGCTATGGCCTTCATGTTGTTCCGCAGCCTATCATCGCACACACTGTGGAGCACTCATTCCGTTTTCAACTCTATCTGTCCTGCGGTTCAGTAGTGCATAGAAGAAGAACAAACACACAAACAGACGCTTCTCGAATGAATGATTTACAATCCAGAACATATCGCATCGCTCCCTGTAATTACTGAGGTGGACATTCTTTTTGGTTTGAGGAAACAGCCCTCAAAGCATCTAGTGTTTCCAAGTTTGCTTTCAGTATGTCGTTTTAATCATTTTAAATAGTGATCGGTCATGTTTTAGGAGCTTTCAATCAGACAGCCTTGAATTGTTTCATGCATTTTCAGTGCACCCATATATGTACATGTTTAGTGCAAGAAAGAGCCTCTGTGTACAAAGTAGGCCTTTTATTCTCTCTCATTGCATGTTTAACGGCATCTTCCCAATTCAAAGGTTTGAATTGGCCTGGGAGAATGTTGTGTTGTCAAGGAAACACATTGCCATTATCAATTGCTTTGCGTAATTATCTCCTGTGAAAACAACATAGCTTTTCTTTGACTTTTTCTCTCTCCCCATGTTGTAATTGCTGCCATGGATTATAGAGAAAGGTAAATCGGTGACCAGTACATTGGCATGGTTCATCCCATATCTGTGTTCAAAGCGATGCTGTTGTCTGTCTGTACCACGCTCAAGATGTGGCTCTCACACATGTCACCATCTTTGTGTTTTTGTTTTTTCATAACAGCAAAATCAAGAGCCTTACAGTTCGAGTGGTCTGTATTCTGATCAGTGGCATGTCATACGTACCCTTTCCATTCCCTC
Organism: Eptatretus burgeri; assembly: GCF_056783735.1. Lineage (NCBI taxonomy): Eukaryota > Metazoa > Chordata > Myxini > Myxiniformes > Myxinidae > Eptatretus > Eptatretus burgeri. The sequence continues at coordinate 47,424,515 of NC_140978.1, forward strand.
CAGTGTAAATTCACTTCATTTTGGGTCAATGGTAGCAACTGGTTATTATAACAGGTGGCGGTCCATCTCTGGTGAATTTCGTCTGAGCCGAGAGACTCACTTTGTCTGCAGCCGCCATCATCGGGAATAGAAACGAGAACAACTGTCAAAGGCCCACATGATGAAATTGCCTTGCCAAGAGAGGATGATGGGACAAGTCTCCATAAGGCATTATCATACACCACTTGGTGTGGTAAAGCTTTATTGAGACCAATGTTTTGCAAACGATACATTTTGATGGCATCTCATCCACATCACATTACATCCGTGTGCGCTCAGTGATAAGCATACTGCATGGTAAAGGAAGGGCTCTGTCCTGCATGGCATATTACCTGTTTTGAAAAGAACAAAAATGTTCGTTGTGTTTAGATTTTGAATTGCAGTGTACACGGAGCACATCTCCCTCGATTTTGGACTCCAAAATCCATATTTGCTTCTTATGGCCAGTTACAATTCATCCTCTCATGGTTTAATGTATAATGTGACACACAAACATTTGTTAGTTTTTACACAATACTGTACACAATGCACATTCCATAAACATATGGCCATATGATACATTATACACATTGCATCAACATATGGTCACATTATACACAATGCAGATTGCATCAACATATGTTCACGTTATACGTGATACATATTTCATCAACACGTGGAAGGTGTAATTTAGTATGGTTCTAAAGTTATCTTCCTCTTTTAATCACTCTATTCCTCATAAGTTATTGTTTGTATTCTATCATTGTTTTCTCCAGGGGTTATAATGAGACCAACTTTATTTTGTTTTTGTCTCTGAATGTAGAAAGCTAGACACTGATTTCTTCTGCAGGAACACGTTCAGCATTCAGACTTAATGACATCAGACAAAGAGGAAAAGTAAACTTACTCAGAATACCGAACATGGTCAAAGGGAACCCATTGTAGCTAATTTATTTGTGACGAACAACACTTTGTGGAGAGAATCATGTGATAACGTCCTGTATGTATTCCAAATCTATAAATGAGCAGTAAAATGTAAATAATAAAAATTCATCACAATCCAATGAGGTGTTGCGGAAGAATGAAGTCATACTTTCTTCCAGCTAGTTGGTTTAGTGATACTGTTCACCAAACAGAAATGCCATGGTGGTTATGTAACACTCACTCACCCTGAATATTCAGAATTGCCATTTCGTTTTTTTGTTTGTTTGTTTAATTTTAGTGTAAGAATAGTATCGGAAGAGATCAGCAAGCAGGTGGTCAGAGTGTAACGATGGGAGGGAAGGATAGCCATGCCATGGGTGGTGATACAGAGGCAAATGGTGTGTTGTGTGTCAGTATGTGGGCCACAAACGGGAAGGACTGGGGCAGGGAAGCAGGACTTCAGGGACGCACTGGAGAGGATGATGGGAGTTGGTGATGGTGATAATGGGCTGAAGGTGATGCTGTGCATTGCAGGGGACTTTAATATGGATGTGAGAGTCATGGAGCTGGGTGAAGAGGAATTTATTGGTAAATTTGGGTGGGGAACGAGGAATAGAGCTGGTTCCTTCTTTCAAAAGTGGGAAAGACACAAGATTACCAAATAGGAGTGGACAACATAGAACACAATTGGATTTGGTGGTGGTAAGGAATCGACAGTTGTGGAGAGTTAAGGATTGTAAGGCAGTGGCAGAAGAGCATGTTACCACCCACCACAAGCCTGTGGTGTTTGTGGTATGGATGAAGAAAAGCAGGGAGGTGAAGATTAGGGGACGAAAGGTTATTAGGGATGGGAAGTGTAGGGGAAACATCCTCATAGAGTACAAGGAGAGGTTGAGGGCTAGGTATGAGCAACTTAGCGAAGAAATGGAAGGTTTGGAGGAGGAGTGGGAAAAGTACAGAGGCATTTAGGGGAATTGCATAAGTTTTGTGTGGAGTTTGTCTGGAAAGGGTGCATAGTCGAGGGATAGAAACCAAGCATGGTGGACGGGGAAGGTAGCAAAATGCAGTTGGTGAAAAGGAGGTGGTTTAGAAGAGGACAAAGATCACGGATGGGGGGAGGCAGCTGGATGTGGGGTTGTTGCACCTGTAAGGGCAGAAGAAGAAAGCAGCAAGGAGAGCTGTTGGTAAGGCCAGGAATTATATGGAAGAGGAGGTTTACAACAAGTGGGAAGAGGATGGTGGGAGGAAGGTGTGATATATATATATATATATATATATATATATATATATATATATATATATATATATATATATATATATATATATATATATATATATATATATATACTCATGACAGGGATGAGGATGGTAAGGACATGAAGTTGAGGGGAGGGGGTCATAATAGAGAGGGGATCAGTATTGAAGGTGTGGGAAGCATATTTCAAACATCTGTTGAACTGGGAAGGAAGCAATGGTCAGCTGGAGCAACTGTGTTCTGTCGTGGGGAAAGTGGGGTTGGTGGAGATCACAGAGGAGGAAGTGTGGACATCATTGAAAAGTATAAAGAAGGGAAGAGCATCAGGCATTGATGAGGTGTGTACAGGGATGATAATTACAGCAAAATTAGTTGGAGTCAGTTGGACGAAGAGGCTGTTGAATATATGTGTGAGCAAGGGTTCAATTCTGGAGGATTGGAAGACAATTAATTGTGCCAATATGCAAGGGGAAGGGCGATTTTCAAGATCTGGGGAAATACAGGGGCATTATGCTCCTAAGTCATGCAATCAAGGTGCTGGAGAGGATTCTGGATGGGAGGATAAGGAAGAGTGTGGAGATTGAGATCGGAGAAGAACAGCAGGGGCTTAGAAAGGGTAGGGGGATGACGGATGGGATGTTCGCCCTGAGACAGCTGGTGGAAAAGAGGTTGGAGGTGCAAGGTGAGATGGCATTGGGATTTTTGCACCTGGAGAAGGCCTATGATACTGTTATGAGGGATGGTGGTGGCGACACTGAGATAGATGGGAGTGCTGGAAGCAGAAGTCAGGTTGGTGGAAGGGATTTATAAAGTGACAATGTAATGTCCTCAATGTTGATTGGTTGAGAGAAAGAAAGGATGGGATTACCTGATTGGTGGAGCAACAGAGCATCATGAATAATGAGGAGGTGGAAATGAACTATCATGAATAATGATTAGGCGATGAATCACCAAAGTCCCGGCAGAAACGTAATGCTAATTAGCTGAGGGCTAGTTGGGGGGGGGGAGAGGTGGGGGGGGTGGTTTGCATGATGACTCAATGTTGACTGTAGTACAGTTGTCACACAGTCAAGCCATCAGTCAAAATAGATTTAAAGTTCAGACAAATTATTTCTGTCTACAAACAATAGGATTGGTTGACCTGATTAATGTGGCCTCCATTGCACGAAGGTCAGCAAAACTGCGTCCTCTACTCAGGATTTTATACTAGCGGATACGATATTGCTCTCCACACTGAGAATTATAAAGTAAATGGTAACCAATTGTAGAGGCACAGTGAAGAGTTGTCGTACTATGTACATTCTTACAAGCTCGAGTTGGTTGTACGGTTGACTGACCCCATCTGATCCCCAAAGGGACGTGTTGTTCAGTGTGATCTCTTCAGTCTCAAAGATGTGCGGCCTACATACCTAGCATCACACTGGCACTGAAATTCGTAAATAATCTTACTTGTATGAGAGTCGGGCAGAACATCTTTTTGGACTGACGGAAGCAACTGGCAGGTGGTGACAATCGCTCGTGGTTGAACAGCATCGTAAGAATGCGACACTGTTTGCTTGATCTGGTTTTCAAACCATTGAGACACTTTGCCTTTATAAAGGACATTCCACATTCCACAATGTGACAGATGCCATACGGTCCGTCACACACCTAAAGGAGAATTCAACAATGTGCTCGTATGATAGAGCCAGTCCATTCACAAATGTCCCACTGACAGAAGTGATTGAAATCTGTGCGTAACTTCTGTATCATAAGGACTTGACACCTCCACCGATCTCTGAATCTGTCTTCGTTGAATCAATGAATATGGCGACCCGTTCTGTCGAGTTCAGTTTCAATGATTGAATGTATACTCAGATCGATGGTGTTGTGCCCCTTTCGGCCCCATCTTGGCAAACATCTTTGTAGGTTACTGTGAAAAACAGGCCTTTGCAGATCCACATCCTGGAGATCAACCTCCTTCCATCTATAATTATCAGTACGTGGGTGACATCTTTGCCGTCTTTGAGTCAACCTCAGCGTGTAAAGTCTTCTTGGAATACCTGAACTCTCCATTAGAGATGGAACACTCCTGCGTACTTCCCTTCTTGGACGTCTTAGTTGAGAAATCGGCCGACGCTTATAAAATCACAGTCTACCTACCGTAAGTCTACTTTTATCAAACAGTTTGTTAGGTGGGACTCTGACAGTTCCTCTAGATACAAGATTGGATTGATTGGTATCTTGGTCAATAGAGCAAGAAAGATCTGCTCCACAGATAAACTCCATGTTGAAATTGAGACCATCAATAATATTCTTCTTGATAATGGGTATCCTGGAGAGATGATCTATAGATATATACACAAATTCCTGAACCCATCAAAGAATCCTATAATCGGACCTGGTAAATGTCCGGTGTACCTACGTCTACCTTGGAAAGGCAAAGTGTCTCAGCAGGTTTGAAAACCAGATCAAGCAGACAGTGTCCCATTCTTACGATGCTGTTCAACCACGAGTGATTGTCACCACCTGCCAGTTGCTTCCATCAGTCCAAAAAGATGTTCTGCTGCCTCTCATACAAGTAAGATTATTTACGAATTTCAGTGCCAGTGTGATGCTAGGTATGTAGGCCGCACATCTTTGAGACTGAAGGGATCACACTGAACAACACATCCCTTTGGGGATCAGATGGGGTCAGTCAACCGTACAACCAACTCGAGCTTGTAAGAATGTACATAGTACGACAACTCTTCCCTGTGCCTCTACAATTGGTTACCATTTACTGAATAATTCTCAGTGTGGAGAGCAATATCGTATCAGCTGGTTTAAAATCCTGAGTCGAGGACGCAGTTTAGCTTACCTTCATGCAATGGAGGCCACATTAATCAAGTCAACCAATCCTATTCTTCGTCGACAGAATTTGTCTGAACTTTATATCTATTCTGACTATGATGGCTTGTCTGTGTGAAAACTGTGCCACAGTCAATGTTGAGTCATCATGAAAATCACCCCCCCCCACCCCCAACTAGTCCTCAGCTAATTAGCATTATGTTTCCACCGGTGCTTTGGTGATTCATCTCCGCCTCGTCATGATTGTTCATTTCCACCTCATCATGATTCATGGTGGTTCATTTTCACCTCATCATGATTCATGGTGGTTCATTTCCACCTCATCATGATTCATGATGGTTCATCTCCGCCTCGTCATGATTCATGGTGGTTCATTTCCACCTCATCATAATTCATGATGGTTCATCTCTGCCTCGTCATGATTCATGATGCTCGATGGTTCCACCAATCAGGTAATCCCGTCCTTTCTTTCTCTCAACGAATCAACATTGAGGACATTACATTTTAATGTTATAAATGAGAGTTTGGTGTTTCTTCTTCATTTGCTTGTGGTTTTATCCTGAGGAGTTCAAGTCAAAAAGCTTTGGTAATGTCTTTTACTGAAATGCACACTCATGTTTATCATGGTGTTGGAACTGGTAAGAAGGAAGGTGAGCTTGAGGGGTCGTGTGGGGAGGATGTTGGATGTGGACGATCTGGCTCTTGTGGTGAAGAGTGGGCCGGAGATGCAGGAGGTACTGGGGGAGTGGAAGGAGGCATTTTGGGAAGCGTGGGCTGAAGATGAGTATGGAGAAGATTAAAGTGATGTTGCTCGGGTAGCAGAGAAAATAAATGAATATCAGGTTAGAGGGGAAGGAGTTCAGACAGGGGAATAGGTTTGAGTATCTGGGAGGAACAGTGACTGGGGAGGGTAAGCCCGAGGTAGAGGTGTGGAGGAGCATTGAGGTGGGTGCGAATGCGTGGAGGATGGTGGAGGGAGTAATGGCAGACAGAGAGATATCAAGAAAATTGAAAGGGAAGGTTGTAATGTCATGTGTAATGCCGGCCTACCTTTACGGCCTGGAGACATGGTGGCACTGACAGAGAGACAACAACAGAGGCTGCAGGTTTGCGAGAACAAATGGGTCAGGAGGATTGCGGCAGTGAAGATGGTGGATAGGAGGAGGATGGATGAACTGAGAGAGGAGATTGGTCTGCAGATGAGGTTGACGGGGAGATTGGTGAAATGCCGGTTGAGATGGATTGGACACTAGATGCAGATGGGGGAAGAGAGAATGGCAAAGAGAGTGGATAGATTGAGGGAGCAAGGGAGGAGGAAAAGAGGTAAATGTGGTTGAGATGGGAGGATTGTGTGAAGAGGGATATTCTTAAGGTTGGGGTGGTTGGAGAGTGGAGGGAGTTGGTTGAGGACAGAGGAAGGTGGAGGAATATAGTGGTCAAGGCATGTTAGAAGGTTGGTGCCATCGGACCTCACCCCTAATAAAAGGAAGAAGAGGAGAACACCAACAAAGGGTTCCAGTATAACAAATTTCCAATGCAAACAACAATCCACAGAAAATATCTGTGTTATAATGAGACTTGTGTTTTGTATTTGTTTTGTGTTCAAGCAAAATTGTCTTTCCTGGTCGCATCAGCTCCCAAATTTAAATGTTTCCTTCCACCATATTTTCACCATCAAAATGCACTTTGTGCAAAAAGTGACAAAACCATTCGGTATGACAGGTTTAGCATTTCAGCATGTAATATTTATTCTTGGGAAAAATGCGAGGGGCATAGAAAAGGCCCCTTTATATGGTATGTACCATGCAGCAAACTATAGAAAACATGGGACATTGCGCAGCTTGTAGAAAATGCTGAACAATAGAAAAGAAGGGATGCTCTATTGCTTTTGGAAAATGCCAGACGACAGAAAATGAGGCACATTCAAAAGAATCTCATGTGCATGCTGTACTACCCTTGTGTTCTCAGGAGGAACCAAGGAATGTTCTGGAAAAGTTCATATAAAGGGGCGCCAATTTTTATACAAATTAATCACATGTGCACATTATCTTATGTATTTTCGTTTTCAAGGAACACCAAAAGCTTTACGTAATGATGGATTTTAATATATATATGTATATATATGTATATATATGTATATATATATATATATATATATATATATATATATATATATATATATATACATATATATACATATAGCACCCCTTTATATGAACTTTTCTAGAGCATTACCTGGTTCCTCCAAAGAACACAAGGGGAGTACAGCATGCACATGAGATTTTTTTTAATGTGCCTTATTTTATATCACCTGGCATTTTCCACAAGCCATGGAATGTCTCTTCTTTGCGATTGTTTGGCATTTTCTACAAGCTGTGCAATGTCCCTTCTTTTTTTTTATAGTTTTCCACATGGCACATACCATATAAATGGGCCTTTTCTATGCCCATGGCATTTTTCCCACAAATGGAACGGTTTTTCTGTATTACGTACGGTATTCCATGTTTCAGCCAGTTTTCTTCTCACATTAGAGCAACTGAAAAACTGATGTTTTTTCCAAAGTCCACTTTTACAGTGTCCCTAATTTTTGCTCTGTCAATAATTATGTGGCTGTGCGTAACTTTGAAGTCTCAACAAGTGTCCCTCTATTCATATTCCAAATTTCACGAACTTTCATCCAACAGTTCATAAGGTATGAGCCCTCGTGTTTGAATATTTTACAACAGGAGTCGAAATTTTTCAATGGCCAAGTTTTTGGGATTCGCCCAATGGGGAAAAACTAGCAAGAAATCAAAAACTGTAGAACTTCGGTGGAATTTGTTTTGAAAGCCATTGATTAGACGTATTAGCTGATGTATATTCCAAGTTTCAGCGAGTTTTACCACATTTCAGGCAGACGGACGGACAAACTGACACACCAAAGTTGATTTCAAGGGTTTTCGTTAAAAACTCAAGAATGCGGAAACGGACGTTGCTGAAATTTGGAACACGTATTAACTAAACATACAAAGGATTTACTTTGAAAGTTGAAGCCAATTTCGTACAGTGTAAGCCGAGAAACGAATTTTCAGTCCCTGTGTTAAAGTTGCTTACAAAGAAACCGTTCCATGTAAAAGGGGGGGGGGGGGTGGTGCTTCGTGCCTCCCTTGATATTCTTTCATTCTTTAATAGAAAGAGTTTCTTTTATCTATGAACAGTGAACATGTGATTTAAAACCAGTACATTTGGAATGCTCTCTTGTTTTGCTGTCTACAACTTGCAAAGAAGATTCCAATGGAAATTCTCAATGTTCTCATTGTCACTTGTCCACATTTTAATTTTTTGTTATACTATATAGTCTTCCTCTCAAATGGAAATTCTAAAAGTGCTCATTTTGTTACTTCTGTACATTTTAATTATTTATGAATTTATTTATTTTCTTCTCAAATGGAAATTTTCATTGCCCATTGACTGACACTTCTGTACATTTTAATTTTTCTTCCTCTCACATGGAAACTCTCAAAATTCTCATTTTCACTTCTGTAGATTTTATTGTCTGATTTTTGTACACCACTCATTCCCAATTCCATATCCAGGCGATGCGTGAGCTCAAGGAAGGAAGTACTAAGTTTTTACTCCATTTGTTTTCTTTCTTTCTTGTCACGGTGATATCTCAGCCATCCTTTGAGCTCAGAAGCTGAAATTTGGGGACAAAAGTGAAGATGTGCTTTTACAAAAACGGTATTTTAATTTTTTTTATGAATCAATTAATAGATTAATTACTTAATTATTATCGATTTATGAATCCCTTATTTATTTTCTTTCTCATCTGTGCAATATCTCGGGCACCTTTTGAGCTAGTCAGCTGATATTTGGACACGACAGTGAACAAGTGATTTGACTATAAAGGGTCTTAAAAACAGCTGTTCAGGACCACCTCGTCCGTCCAGGTCTTCAAACCAGCTGTTGATGGCCATCTCTTATCTTTCCCCATCCAAAACCATGATCTTTTCTACCCCTGTTGTTCCACCCCAAACCCTCCTCCTTCAAATTCCCTGCTTCCCTTCCTGAAAGTCCCTGTCTTATAAGGACCTGAAAGTCCCTGTAGTGTCCATCTTGTTTCCCCTGTGTTCCCCGCCCCATCCTTCTCCCTTCCACAGATTTCCTCGTGTCTCTGTTCCCCACTGTTTTGTCTCTCCTGCTCCCCTTGTTGTATGTTCTCTGTGTTAGCTCTCATACGAGCCTCGACATTGTGAACAAAAAGAGGGTATTTTTGATTTATTGATGAATCAATTAATTATTCATTTTTTGATGAATTACTTAATTTTCAAAAACTTACAGATTCGGATGAAACGGTGGTGATTTAGGTTTGCTATTCGGCAATTGATTGAGGAATCAATTATTTTACAATTACTATTTTACTTACGCACTTAATCAACGAATCAATCAATTATTGTACACCGCTCAACCCCAAATCCATCTCCACATTCTGCAAGGCGAGTCAGTATCACTTGTACATATTTAAATCAGAAGTGCACCTCTCCCTCCCAATTCCATCTCCACGTGCTGCACAGCGGCATCGCCAAGCGTCGAAGACGCCCCGGCAATGTCTCTCGTGCTGGAGGATGTTATTTATTTATTTGGCATGGGTGCAGTGTACTTTGAATGCATAGTACCTCTACTTGTTTATTATTTATTTTCCTCTCCAAATGAAAATTCTCAAAGTACTCATCGTCACTTCTGTACATTTTAATTTATTATTTATTTATTTTCCTCTCAAATGGAAATTCTCATCATATCATGCTCATTGTCATTTCGATACATTTTAATTCATTTATTTTCCCTTCAAGTGAAAATTGACAGAGCTCATTTCATTGTCACTTCTGTGTGTGTGTGTGTATATGTATATAGATATATATATATATATATATATATATATGTATATATGTATATATATATATATGTATATATGTATATATATATATGTATATATGTATATATATACATATATATGTATATATATATATATGTATATATATATATATATATATGTATATGTATATATATGTATATATATGTATATATTTCTTCTTCGCCAAGTGCTCATTGTCACTTCCAGACATTTTTGAAACAACCTCTTGATTTAATTATCCAATAGAATCTGCACTGAGACATGATGCATTTTATCACCAATGGGCATAAGTGTACTTGAATGTAATGTCTGAATTTTTCAAATATGATGAAAGTTCACAATGGAATGCAGGATAGTAATTGTGGTGTAATTGCAGAAAACTGTTGTATTTGTATTTTTACACGGCAAAGTCGCTCACCTGTTTAACACATTGTACTTGCCCATTATTGCCATCTTTTTGTGCAAAACTTCCTTTTGGCATTGTACTTACCAAAAGGACAATTTTTCTTTAACATTTTGGATCTTATTCCACTAAATGCTGCTCCTTTCCAGATTTTTGATAATCAATACATGACTGCATTGGGTTTTTGTATTATTATTATTGTTGTTGGAGGGATTGTGCTTGTCATACCGTGTAGAGCACTGACACTTGCACCCCTGACTTTTTTCAGAGACTTTGCATACGTTGCTCGTGACAAGCTTACACGTGTGCTGAAATGCCACGTTTTCCGATGTGACACTCCTGCCAAGGCAATTGCAACAAGCTTACACGACATCTGCTCAAAGGTGCCCAAATACGTTTCGTGCTGAAACGAATTCATTTCCATCACACTTTAATTAATGATGAGCAATAATGTATATGGCTTATTGTGTGTGTGTGTGTGTGTGTGTGTGTGTGTGTGTGTGTGTGTGTGTGTGTGTGTGTGTGCGTGCGTGCGTGCGTGCGTGCGTGCGTGCGTGCGTGCGTGCTCATGACCTTTAATTGAAAATCTTTGTTGCCAGCACAACTTGTGAACCACAGGAGGTAGGTATTTCAATCAAACATGGTACAGGTATGGACTGCGACACAAAGATGAAGTAATTTAATTTTGGGTTCAACAGGTCCAAGGTCATGTGCCCTTTGAAAATAATTTTGCAGATCATAACTTGAGTCGGAAGTATATGATGTTTCCTATCTTCTAATTATCTCTTTTGTGTCTTGCATTCCCTCTCATGGGACCTTTCATGTTTCATGTGATCTTTAACTGCGATCAAATGCAACATTGGTTTGACATCTAGTGCATCCGGAGGCATATCCATTTGCGCATTCACATCAAGTTCTACTTTCTATGTTTTTTTCTCTGTTTGTAGTCTTCGCTGTTAAAGATCTCAATTTTATAGGTGGGGGTGGGGTTTTTCACATAAATGAAGAAACGATATGCTTTTCCTAGATAATGGCAGATAGAAAGACTGCCAAAGCATTAGAAAATGAAGACTCTTCTCTTCAGGCTGAGAAGCAAGACGCAACCTGCGATATTCCAATCCAAGGTATTGTGAAATGACAAACCTTAGAGTTAAATTAAGTACTCTAATCCCATGTATTGTTAAATGATGCACTTTAGTTCTGATTATGTTTTTGTATTTTGTTCCAATTTACATATCATTTTCATGAGTTCCACATTTTTGATCTCATCTAATCGGTTTCCGTTTGCTATGCCCTTGCCTATTTTTTGTAGTCGATTTCCCAACACCAAAAACAGAGCTGGTGCAAAAATTCCACGTGCAGTATGTTGGCAGTCTTCCTGTCGCCAAACCAGTCGGTACGTGTCTTTATATTCACAGCTCTGAGCAGTTTTTTTTGTTGAAGAGCTGTTGATGAAAATACCACAGAAAAATATGTCGTTTCATTTCAATATTCTGCTCTTCCTGGCAATTCCAAGCACCTGTAGTTTTGCTGAAATAAAAGTGCAGAATAAGCTATTTTTTGAATTTTAACACCAGCATTTTCAGAAACACTGGACGAAATATATATTGTTCTGGGTTTCAGAATCGAATCTGACTAATGCACACAACATTCAGGTCCTCAGACAGTTATTTATGCATGTTAATGTCAAGATGCATTGACGTAAATGCATGTCAAGAATAGACCCATCCTCTTTGGTGGGATTCTAACTCTCTTTGATGCATTGGATAAGGGTATAGAACAGATTCCCTTTCTCATGGGATGGCCTTTTCCTCTTTCTGGCATGTTCATGCACGCGAGATATAGCTGAGAGATAGATAGAATACTCATTCTACCCCTTTCCATCGGGACACTTTGGACTAACAGGATATTTGATTAAACACATCATGAGTTTTTCATAATTCATTCATTCTGACAGTCAAATACGGCTGTGGATAATTTACCTCACCCACCTCTCTTTCACCGATGTTGACATCCACCTTTTTCCATTGACGCCCGACACCTCGTCCGGCAGCTCAATGGATGCTCGTTGACTCCTGCTCATGTTAGGCCGAACAGGGAGGTGATAGCCACCATTGACGTCTTGTGAGTGGCCCACGTTTTCGCTCAGCAAAAACGTGGGCTTCCTTCCTTGTAGTTTTTTATTTTTTCATCTTCCTTGCTACCAGTGCGTGCGTGCATGCGTTCGTGTGTGTGTGTGTGCGTGCATGCGTGTGTGCGCGTGTGCGCATCACTGATTGTTCTCTCCATAATTTGGGTTTCAGAAGGGGGAACGGAGTCTTCCCAAGACTCAAAGTAGCCACCTTCGTTTCAGTGAAAGATTTAGATTCATGGACTAAGTTGTGAAGTTGTTAATCTCAGATTTTTGCTCCAGGGGCTCTTTTCAGGGTCATCACTGAGCCTCGGACAGCTTTCAATGCTTAATTTGTTTGTGTAATGTTCCCAGCGATGGTTTGTCTGATCTTTGTGAGGTTCTTCTTTTTCATTCCCGTTGTTCCAATTATCACTGACCAGTACAATTCCGGTTCCAAGATCTTTTCACTTCATTCTTAAGGTCTTGATAATTTAATTGGTCATTTTTTTGATTTCTATTTTATTTAGACCAAAATCACTGGGTCTGGACACCTCATTTAGCAATGCCTTCTTTTCCTTTTTGTATCTGAGTACGATGTCTGGTCGCAGTGCTTTCTTTTTGATGCTCACGCTGGATAGGATCATCAAGTTGTACGTGAGCATTATGTCCTTGTTTTCAGTGGTTGCTTTTGGTTTGTGTTTCCATAAGTTTTGTGGTACTGGGATGTTGAAATTTCTGCAGATGTGCCAGTGGATTACTCCACATACCTTGTTGGATCACTATGTGTAGAGCTGTTCTGACAATTGTTTTTACATCCCGATAGGAGGTGGCTTGTGCTTTCTGCTTCTACCTTGCAGAACCTACACTTGTCCAATGGACTTAGTCCCGCCATTATTTTTTAAAGCCATTCATGTGGTGTTCTTGGTGTTGGGCAATTGTAATGATTAATTATTCATCCCAGTTGAGCTGAGTCTTCATTATCTATGCCCATTATGTCCAACTCTTTTTTTTTTTCCCCCTGCTCTTTTGTCTTTCTCCAAGTTGTCACTATATACTGTATCTGTTGATGTTTCTTCTTATGTTTTACTTTTGTCTTTTTTGTAATTATTGTGGCTGTATCTGTTGCTGTTTTGGTTTGGTGCATGACATATTCTATTTGCACTTGTTTTTGGAAGTTTTTGCAAGGTGAGCGAGAGATTTTGTTTCTTGGGAGAGGTATGTTTTCAGGATCTTCTTCATTCTACACAGGTATTCTTTAGTAATTGTTTGGTGCATTTTTGTGACATATTTGGTGGCTCTCTTCAACTCCAAGGTATTTGTAAGATGCTTCCTTATCGAGCTCCTATATGGTTGTACATATTTAGGTAATTTTAATGTCCGTTTCTGTTGGTATACCTTGTATGAATGTCCTTCTTGAAAGACAAGTGAATGATCTCGCTACACATGCTTGATTGTCTATCTTTTGCATTATACCTGCATTTCGATGGTCCATGTAGTCTGAGAGAGAAATGTAGATGGAGTTGTCACTGTTTGAGGATGGCACAACACAGCCAAACATGAGATGGGAGTGTAGGGAAAGTCGCAGCCAGAGGTACTCCTGGGGTTTAGGAGGTGTAAGAACAGTACATGGAAAGTGTGAAATAGAGTTCTTGATGCACAGTGTGATTCTGCCACCATTACGGGGTTCATGTCGATCAAACCTGAGGAGATGATAGCCAAGGAAAGACACTATGGAGTTGGGGACGTCCTGTGGGAAGAAGGATTTTGTTAAACAGATGATGTCTGGTTTATTGGCAACAGCCTTTATTGAGAGATGTCACGTTGGACAGGGGACCTCAGATATGTTTGTGGTCCACACAGTTCAGGACAGGGGAGGAGAAGCTGCAGATAGGGTGTAGGAATGTGGAAAGGAGCAAGGAGAGGTTGTGGGGATGGGGTGAAGCCTGGAGGGATGAGGGGGAAGCAGAGATGAGGGGGAAGCAGAAGGGGTTTTGCAGAAACAAAAAAGGCACTGATATTCCTACAGATTTGACACCATCAATGGGCATTGAGGGGAAATTTTTGTCACATGCGCACAACCTCTGTAAAGTGGACGTCTCAAGATTCCCAAATTGGTTATCCTGTGACAGACTTCATGGGTGGGGTGGTATGAATGTTTTTGGTTGAAAGCATGGAGGAAAATTTGTCTATAGGTGAAAGAGAAGGCTGGATGAATGAAGCGTTAAGGCTTAGGAGTGAAGAGGTTTTGGGAAATAAGGCTTGTGATAGGGAAAAGGAAGAGATTTTGATGAAGAAGAAGAAGAAGAAGAAGAAGAAGAACAATTAATGGGTAGTCACTGATGAAGTCGAAGAAAAAATAAGAAAATTTGATTCCGATTTTTTTTTTTAATGTTTTGAAGAGCTTTTAAAGGAAGAGATGTTTTATGCAGTGATTATTCAGTTGGGGGATATTGAAAAAAGGGATGGAGATCGAGTTTGTTTTGTTTTTTTCTGGGTTTTTTTTCCAGAGTGAAGAAGAGTATTATGTTGTTTGTGTTTTTGGGGGCATTGAGGGGAAAATAATTGAGCTGAGGCATCAGAAGTAACAATAATAGGAATAAAAGGAGCGAAAACAAGGCACGTGGGATAAAAAAAACTTTAAAAAGCCGATACAACCCGACTATCACCAGTAGGCCGCAATTTGCCAAGACACAAACTCGATGATTTATCTCAACAAAACACAGTTTGGGACAGAAAATGTGATGAGAAACACGACCAGCAAAACAGGAATTGAAATTAAACGGTTATACACAACATATCTGATCTGGGGCACAAAGCTTGTATGAACTGTTCAGAGCAAGTGCTGTTCAGTCATTCACATGCACCGGACCCTGAACTGGAGGTGAATTGTATGTTTACACAGCAATAATACATTTTCAGTGTGAGAATACGTGTCATCTGCCTTTTGTGTTTGCATGTTGTTGCAGGAATGGATATCTTGAGTGGGGCTATAGCGAGTCTGCTTGCTGCGCATAAGCCAGAACAGTGGACTCCCGTTATCATCAATGTCACATCAGCGACCATAACAGTATGCCAGGAGCAGGTATCTACATGCATTCTACATTTTCACACATGTACGGTTATTTTAAGCATCTTTGATTGCTCTAACAGTTTGATGGGTGTCTCGACACAGAGACCATAGATTGAAATCTCGCATTCGTTGTTACTTTGATCATTTTGTTTGAATAATTTTGCTATCATGTAACATTAAAAAAACAGAAATTCTCCACCTTAAAACTTAAAAAATAAAAAATACAAGTATTGCTAAACGGAAGGGCCATGAAAGTGTCAAAAAGGTGATTTGTGTTCTACAGTGTTCAAGTATATAATTCAATTGAAATAAAATAAAGATTTTATGAGTTGTAGAAAAAAATAATTCTGGATGTTTACTGCCGTTAACGCAGAGGCTTTTACACCACCTTATTGAACACGTGCCATTAGTTATTCATGCATGTTGTTTGTGGCCATTTATAACGTCCAAAAAAAACCCCAGTAAATTTTCTGTTTGGAATGATTTTAAATTTTATGTTAGTCAGACGAGTAAAAAACAATTAAAAAATACAACAACCCCTCTCACTCTGCACATGCACAATCGGGACAAATTCAGGGCCAAAGTACTGTTAAACTGCAGGTTCATTTTCCGATTTGTATTCAAAATATAAATTAATATCAAGTTTTTTTTTTTTTTAATGTTTTTTATACACTGTCGAGGCTCGTATGAGAGTTAAAACACAGAAATGCACAACAAGGGGAGCAGGAGACAATAGGGGCAGGAGAGGGAAGGAAAAAACAGTGGGGAACAGGGGTATTAGGAGATCTGTGGAAGGGAGAGGGATGGGGCAGGGTACACAGGGTAAACAAGATAGACACGGCAGGGACTTTCATGTCCTTAAGTATAACTTTCACATTTAGTAACCAGCTCAATCAGGCACTTGCTACGATCGATACTGAGCAAGTCCTTCACCAGGTGTTCTGATGCTGCAGCTTCCTTCACTCTGGTAACAAGCAAACCATCACCTTGAAATTTCCCAATGCTTCTCTCGACACCTGGCAAATTGTCAGCATAGTTGAAAGCCGCATTTAACCAGCTTGCTCAGCGGGTTACGATGGGTTGAGGTGGGTATCCAATTGCAGCAAACAACATGTTTAGTTGAGCGCATGCTTAGGGAAAACCGTCGCATTACGCTGGATGAAGTGGTCTTGGAATTGAATATTAGCCATGGTTCAGCACACCATATCATTCACAATGTGCTGGGGTTCCAAAAAGTGTCTGCAAGGTGGGTGTCGAGACAACTCACACCCGAACTGAAAGAACGGCGAGTGGGCGCACGTGAAGAACTTCTGCGATGTTATGAAACAAAAGGTGACAGTTTCTTACAGCGCAAAGTGACTGGGGATGAAAGCTGGGTCCACGACTTTCTGCCATAAACGAAGAGGGCAAGCAAAGAGTGGTGTCATTCAACTTCACCGAAGCCCAAAAAATTCCGCACACAGCCAATCTGCTGGAAAAGTGATGCTGACGCCCTTCTGGGATAGCCGAGGGCCACTTGTAGAGCATTACAAGCCCAGAGGGACTACAGTCACCTGTGTATCATACTGCAACCTCCTCAAAAATCATCTGAAACCAGCAATCAGATCCAAACGTCGTGAACTTCTCACGACCGGTGTTTTGCTGCAGCATGATAATGCTCTGCCCCATACTGCCTGCGCTAGAGCTGCAACAATCGAGGACATGCATTTTGAGTGTCTTCCTCATCCACCCTGCTCACCAGACCTCACCCCTTTGTATTACCACATCTTTGGGCCACTTTAAGAGGCGCTTGGTGGAACCACTTTCCGATCTGCCGAAGAGGTCCAAGAGGCGTTGCACGATTGCCAACACAAGCAGCCAAAATAGAATTTTTCTCGAGGGATCCAGGCCTTAGTAAAGCACTGGAAAAAATGCATTGAACACAATGGAGATTATGTTGAAAAATAACAGTTGTTGCACACCTATCTGCAATAAACAATTTGTGAAAAGTATTTTAAAGTTACTTATTGACTGGCGCTCATATGTGTAGTTTTGGAGAAGAAAGCAAATACATATTTTGGTGAGCAACCCCCCTTAAATCCCCTGAGAGCCTGATTTTGCGAATGTCATGAACAAATTTTGGTTTGTCATGGGTGATGAAGGTTTCAGTGAAGTTTCATTGGAATTGTGTTTTGTTTCTGAAAAGAGAGCAAATACCTCTTTGGGGGGGGGGCAATACACTCCCCCCCCCCACGTAAACTCCCTCTGTAGACCCCTTCAGATCCCATTTTTATGCCATCATGGGTGATGAAGGTTGTCGTCAAATTTCATTGAAATCGTATGTGTAGTTTCTAAGAAGAAGTAGCAAGTATTTGTGGATGGATGGACGGACGGATGACACGCCATCCCATAAGCTCCCCCAGAACTACTTTTCAGGTGAGCTAAACACCATCCCTGGGGATAATATTACAAACGAACTGCAGTTGGAAGCTGTCCGGGGCTCAGCGATGATCCTCAAGAGATCCCTCGGCAGAAAACTTTGAGAACCGAAAACTTCACGGCTTTGTCCATGAATCGTGACCCTTTACTAAAGTGAAGGTGGATACTTTGAGCCCACCCTGGGTGGACTCCATTCCACATTCTGAAACCCACATATGTAGATTCCAATTAACGACACACACACACACACACACACACACACACACACACACACACACACACACACACACACACACACACACACACACACACACACACACACACACACACTGAGATCTGGGGTGGGAGCATTCAAAACCAACAGCTCGTTCATGCAGTGACCTTTGCACCCCACTGGTCGACTCCGAATCTGATTCGTACATGCTACAGTCCCCTCAACAGGGGTGAAATATGGGGGACTGGGGGGAGAGTTGGGAGAGAGTGAGATGGAGTGGAAAGAGAGGGGGGAGGGGACGAGTCAGGGAGAGGGAGAGAGAGAGGGAGGTCGAGAGGAGTTGAAAGGAGGGATAAGGTTGGGAGAGAGGGGTAGGGCAACATCAATCAATGTGAAACTTCAAAATTTTGATCTAAGAGTCATGGGGAATCTTCATCTTTAATTTCAACCTAATTGGCCGCATCGTTGGGCAGCCTTATTGGATTGAAGAAAAATATTAAATAATGTTTTCTCTGGAACCGCTATATCAATCAAAGTCAAACTTCAAAATTATCATCTCGCGTACGTGGGGAATGCATGCCTTAAATTTCAGGCAGATCAGCCACAATGTGTGGCAGCCAGAATTATTTAATTATTTGAATCTGATACCTTTTCGAAGTTTTTTTATTTTTATTTTTGAATAAGGCTCATTTCGCTGCGCCTGTATGCGTTTGAGGGTATAGGAGTAGCAATTGAATTGATACCAATGATGGCCTCAGGAAAATGGGTCAACTGTGTACATAATAAATTTATGGAACGTGGCCTGTTCCTTGGTCCATAACTTGTGAATCCCACATCGTAGAGAAACATGTGGGGCCTCATTAGACTCAGGGGAATCTTGCTTTACCCAGTGCACTCATGGTGTCAACATTTATTACTTTGTGTTTAGGTTATATAAACACCAATTGAATTGATACCGACAATGTATTCCGGAAAAAGGGCGAACTGCGTACGTAATAATTAGATGGAACATGGCCTGTTACTCGGTCTGAAACACAGCAATCCCATGTTACATCAAAGCAGACATCTTGGTACCCGGTCTTCACTGCCCGCAGTTATAAAGTGGCAGTTCTAGTTTGTTATTGGGGTGCCATGAGCCTTTTCGGCTGTGGTACCCTATCTTTTGTGTTCAGATTATTTTTTGTTATTATTCTTTGTTCAATTTTGGACCTTTTTTTGCTCGATGATTTCCT
This sequence comes from Eptatretus burgeri, assembly GCF_056783735.1. Taxonomy (NCBI): domain Eukaryota; kingdom Metazoa; phylum Chordata; class Myxini; order Myxiniformes; family Myxinidae; genus Eptatretus; species Eptatretus burgeri. Next base: position 47,443,882 of record NC_140978.1, read on the forward strand.
TAAACATGTGTTTTGTCAGCAACGACTTGTCCGATTGACACAAAATTTTAACCATAGATGCGACTACTCATGCAGAATTTTAAAATGATAATTGTGATGTCATAGGTCACGTCGGGTGGCAGCCATGTCGGAAAAATGGAAAAATTTTGGACATCTTCTCTGGAACCTCGACAAACGTCACAAGCACCGCCTTTTAGCTAGGCCACGCCTTCCCTCGTCTCCCCAAACGTCACAAGCACCGCCTTTTAGCTGCGCCACGCCTTCCCTCGTCTCCCCAAACGTCACAAGCACTGCCTTTTAGCTGCGCCACGCCTTCCCTCGTCTCCCCAAACGTCACAAGCACCGCCTTTTAGCTGCGCCACGCCTTCCCTCGTCTCCCCAAACATCACAAGCACCGCCTTTTAGCTGCACCACGCCTTCCCTCGTCTCCCCAAACGTCACAAGCACCGCCTTTTAGCTGCGCCACGCCTTCCCTCGTCTCCCCAAACGTCACAAGCACCGCCTTTTAGCTAGGCCACGCCTTTCCTCGTCTCGGCAAACGTCGCAAGCACCGCCTTTTAGCTAAGCCACGCCTTCCCTCGTCTCCCCAAACGTCACAAGCACCGCCTTTTAGCTAGGCCACGCCTTCCCTCGTCTCCCCAAACGTCACAAGCACCGCCTTTTAGCTAGGCCACGCCTTTCCTCGTCTCGGCAAACGTCACAAGCACCGCCTTTTAGCTAAGCCACGCCTTCCCTCCAGCCGCCCAGAAATCGTGGCCATATCGCTTCACATCACTCAATATGTTTACACAGGCCTCATGAACTGTATATTTGAAGACTCAACAACCCGTCTTCGATTATAAAAGATAGCTACCCTTTTTGAGGAAATAAATGTACAATTTGATTTCACCTCAAACGAGGTAATGTTTGTTTTGTTTGTAATGATCGCGACATCGGTCGAATTATACACCGCCCAATGAAGGTACGTTAATTTTCACATTTTGCAGACGAAAGAAAATCGTGACCTTTCATTAAAATTCATTTTCGTTTTCACCCGACTCTTAAAATCTTATAAACAAACGAATGGATATGTTATGTGAAGTGAATAAACATCATGAGCTTCGTCATGAAATACCAAACCTGCTTCCATAATTAATTTATAATTAATCTATTCCTGAAGACAACTAGTCTTGTCGCCTTAAATATAGGAACTGTTTTGAGATGGGGGGGGGGATGTACATTTTGATAACTGAAATGAGGTAATGAATGTTTTGTTTTCAATGATTGCGGCAGCGGTCGAAAATACACTGCCCAATGAAGGTGCATGCTCACTTGAGTGTTTAAGCCACTTGGTGAGTTCTCTACAAGAAATGCGAAACAACACAAGTAATTACACTTGGTAACTGAGGAAGGGAAAGGTGGGTGTCCAGAGGGACTCGGGTGGGGTGTAAGTCCGGTGGGACTGGGGTGGGAGGAGGAAGGGTTGGGGTGGGAGGATGCAGGTGATGATAAATAATTGATCAGTCACGTGATTTGGTGGCTATATTGGATTGAAGGAAAAAATTAAATAATGTTTTCGCTGGGTAAAGAGGACGATATCGGTCAGGTGTCCAATCGAAGCTGGGTTGCATCAAAGTGTGTGTGTGTGTGTGTGTGTGTGTGTGTGTGTGTGTGTGTGTGTGTGTGTGTGTGTGTGTGTGTGTGTGTGTGTGTGTGTGTGTGTGTGTGTGTGTGTGTGTGTGTGTGTGTGTGTGTGTGTGGGGTGGGGGGTGAGTGAGGGGTGGAAGGGGCAGTGGTACGTGGCCATAACTGCTCACAGTTAAAAGCATAGCGCCTCTCGTTATTTTTGAGACTCTCTTATCATAGATGAGGATACGACCAGAAACTGGCTGATGTTCCCACACACAAACAACAGTGGGTATTAAATGTGAAATTGGCTTCATTCAATCGTGCATGTAGACTGTGTATTCAAGAATATTACTGGCTCTGCAATCAGGGTTTAGCCCCTATATTATATGATCTACCAACATTTCACAAACAAAATGTACCATTGAGTCCAGTTGCATATCTTACCCCCCCCCACCCCCCAAAATGGTGGGTTTCCAGTAACATGCTGCTCAATGAATGGGATAGGTGGGGGTTTTTTGGGGGAGGGGGGTGGGGTTTGGACGTGTTTAAATGGAAGCAGTGCAGTATTTCAGATTCTACATTTCTCCAACCAATATGTGTATGTTGATCATTGAAAAGATTTATAATCATGAACTTTAACATGTCCATTGTAAGAGACCAAATTAGTAGTAACACTAAACACAGTATTGTGTGCGCAAGTCAGAGGATTAAATGACACCAATTTAGTATATCTGTAAGGTTTCCTTTAAACAGTGAAGCTGGTCACAGCAGTGATAAAGCGAGCATATCATTAGCATGGCTAAAAAGGACATATAAAGGAATTTAAGAATACTAATCTCCCATTCATCATCCCTGAAAATCTTGCATATCCAGACATTAGACCCTTTCCAATTGACAAAAATCCGAGATTACACCCTTTGGGGGCATCCATTAAGTATATACTGGTACTCTTCAAAATAAGAAACTTTAACCCAACTATTGCACTTTCAACTTAATCTGCATAATCTGGCAACATAGCAATTGTTATACACCCCCACAGATACCTCCCTCTCTTCTCCCTCCTTCCCTCTCACCCCGCTCCACACTCTCCCCCCTTCCTTTCACCTCCTCTCTCCCTCTTCTGTCCCCTCCTTCCTCTCTTTCCCCTCACCTCTCCGCTTCTTCTGCTCGCCCTCCTCTCCTCCCACCCCCCCCTCCTCCCCTGTATTTATGTTAGCAAAGCGACAGGTGGGATTTGCTGGTGTAAAATAAAATGTATATACTGTTTGCAAGGTATAAACAGCTCCCCACCCCCCCCCCCCAAAAAAAAAATGTACAGTACCGTCTATTAAAGGCACACACAAAACTGAGATAATGATAAGATCTTGCAATTTTTCTTCCTTTATAACAAAACTGGCTCAAGATAATTTTCAAGAAATTGAGTTCTGTATTTTAAAATATTCATTTCCACTTCCTTTTCGATTTTTGACTTATGTTCACCATAAGCTTCTTCCTCACAACATACCTTTTAGTTTATTTGGTGGTAGCCGGTTTTCAGCAGACAAAAATATGTCAAATGCAGACCTCATGGGTCTGACATCTTGTGCGTCTTGGTGACCACATCGGCATTTTAAGTGAAAGAAAACGAACACCAAATATCTGCACAGCAGCCATGACGTCTGTCAGTCGGGAATGTCTATCCAGCATCCATTTCCCATCTTTGAACATGACACCATCGATGTGGCCCTGGTGGGTTGTGCAATGTTTTGAAAATGTCGATAAAACTTTCTGACCCCTTAATTGAAATAAACAGCCGCTGATTTTATCTGTTGAGAACACAGCGGTCCACAATGGCACAGGGTAATGCCATGCACAGCAGACATAAAATAGTTGACCCACGCAACAAAAATAAATTCAAAGTAATTGCGATTGGCAGGAATTATTGGGGTAGGTCGGGTTACCGGAAACTCAACATTTTTTTTATTTTTTTTTTTTTAGGCCTTATGAATGCTCTGTCAGCCAGAAACCCAACCACGGCAGCGATGGTCCATCCACGTTCCACACCAACACACATTTGCATGGAATCAGCCAACCATCTTGGCACAGGGTCAGGGTGAACCGCAAGGTTATCTCGGCCTGGTATTCCTATGAAAAAACTATCAACTGACACTTTGACTTGCATCCCACATTCAAAGCACTACACAAACATTTACAGTGCCAACAAAAGTGGCAAAATTATTTGAAAGCAAGGAGCACAGTGATTGGCGAAGACGTGAACCCAATCCACGAAGCAGAACTGTCACTAATGGAACTTAATGCGGTGTCACCATGACACCACTCTTTACGCCTCTCAGTCAGAGATCTCGCTTGTTCTCGAAACATCAGGCTTTTGTAAATTGATTGCATGTGTTGCATGTTTGTGCACTCCTGTTTTAGGTGGAGCATGAAGTGATCCTGGAATGCCGCATCCGTTACCTATCCTTCATGGGTGTAGGCTATGACGTGCATGCCTTTGCATTTGTCATGGCTGCTGGGCCTGAACGCTTCGAGTGCCATGTCTTCTGGTGTGACAGCAACGCTGCGGGGCTCTCAGAAGCAGTACAGGCTGCCTGTGTCGTGAGTAATTCTGTAAACTATCAGTCTTCCAACTGAAAATTTCAATCTTGCCATCCTCCTTTTTCTGTCATGAACCTAATTTTCTTTATTTACTTTTTAGGTCATCTCTAACGAGATGACCTAATAAAACCAGTCTCGATGTCCGTCCGTTCGTACGTATGGCCCCATTTATTTCTTCCGATTTTCTTGATATTTGGTATGTGGGTAGATGTCGATGAGGGATGCACCACGGTATGACTTTTGACACGATTGAAGGTCAAGGTCAAGGCCACTCCAAAGTTGTGAAATTGTCCATTTTCAAAATCTATCTCCTCCACCATTTGTGATCCGATCTTCGAAATTTCTTCGGATTCTGATAATATGGAACGATATCTAAATTTGGCCAGGCCGGTTTTTCAAAATCCGTCCTGGTAATCGAGTCACGTGTCTTCAAAGTTTTTTTAATTTAATAGTAATCTGGATTACATGCATGAAGCAAAAACATACCTCGTGCTGACAATTCAAAATACCTCACTGCACTGGAAAACTTGTGGACAGAAATACTGTACTGTACATGGTGGGGAACTGTAATCCCCATGGCGTGGCACTACGCAATACATATTTACAGAGAGAGTTAGCGTCCCCTTCCCCCCTCCTCCACCAAGACCAATGGCAAAGATAAAAAAAAACATCCCTATACATTAATTGGGGTCATGCTGATCCGATGCCGCAAGTATGACGTGCCACACAAACAAACAAACAAACACATGAACACCAGTACGTTAATTATGAGTTAGGATTACCTGAAAACAATACAACTTTGTAACCTCACTAAAAAAACTTTATCCATTTGCTGATATTGAGCGAGTTTAAAGAGAGCTTCACGAATAATCACCTTCTCAAATCATATTCCTTATCCATCCATCCATTGGAGCCATACTCCAGGCAGAGCATTGGTGCTGCTGAAGCAGTCTCCTTGGCTATTGGGCACGATCCTGAAAGGGTCGCCCCTCCGACACAGGATACCAGCAAGCTGGCACTCATTTTGCCGACCTCAGGAGGATGACAGGCAGTCAACCCCACCCGGTGTTAATTCAGCAGCCAACGGGGCTCAAACTCATGACTCGAAAAGATCCAAATCCAGCCACCCTAACCACGAAGTCAACACCTCGCTTATCCAATATGTATGAATTTTTTTTAGGGTGATCCAGGGATAAATTGGTCTACAGAAAAAAAAAATTGATTACATCATCAGTCATGTGGTTTGACACCCATTTTTTATTTGTTTTTTAAACCTTCAAAAATCTTCTTTGAAATGGCTGAACAGATCAACGCGAAACTTTACAGATATGACCGCCTATACATGAGGAGCAAAACGTTCACACCTATGATGCCTTCAGTCACATGGTTTGTCAGCCATGTTGGATTTACCTGAAAACCTATAAAAAAATCGTTTTCTCCAGAATGGATGGACAGATCGAGGGGAAACTTCACATACGTTCCTGAAGCATTATGGATACCATGGTGTTCACGAATAATTGATAGGTTACATGGTCTGACAGCCACACATGGATTGAGCGAAAATCTGAAAAATAATTCTTTCCCTTGAACCGCTTCATTAATCAAGGTGAAGCTTCACAATTATGATCTCGTCGTGATGGGGAATATGTTTTAAATTTCAACCTGATTCGATGCATGTTCTGGCAGCCAGAATTATTAAAAATTTTTTATCTGGGTTCTTTTTGATTTTGATTTTATTTTATTTTGAACAAGGCTCACTTGGGCCTGGGTGGGTTTGAGGGTTGAGGAGCAACATCTGAAACCCGAATCCTATCCAGGTTCCTCTTGATGACTTCATCTTTGCTTTTTGCTTGTTCGGGTTCCTTCTGATGACTCCAGTGCAGGACTGTACCTCTTTGGTCTTCCATTTGATTTGAATTGAATTTATCTTAATCCCATTCTGAATTCAATTGAACAATAATAAACGTCATGGGTCAGGATCAGGTTTCCGATGAAAGCAGGGTTGCATGAAAGCGGGACGTCTTCGTACCTGGTCATCACTGCCAGCAGTTATAAACAAAATAAAGACCAATTACTGCACTCTAGTCCCAAGAAAGAAGCCAGACATAACAATACACACGTGCACATGCACACACTGTAGAAAGTGGCAGTTCTAGCTATGTCTTATTAATTACGTAACACACCAGTGCACAAACACCACACAAAATAAACAACACAAAACTCCATACACACCACACAAAACAAGTCCTTGCAAGGGTCTGCAATCTCTGATTGCTCTTTCTTGTTACCACTGCCACCGAAGGTGGAAGGAGGTTGTGTTTTCACCCCTCTCTGTCTGTTTGTTACTTGGTGAAGTTTTTTTTCACCAAGTACATATGTTGGTCTGTCGCGTTTGTCTGTCTGTCACACATGATTTTTGGCCATAGTTTTTAAACAATCGTTGTGAAAGTTTTTGTGTGTGTAGGTGACTGGCCAAGGATAGCAACATTTAATTTCATTGAAGATCCAGATCCGGATCTAAAGGCCCGGTCACACCTTGACGTTTTAGCCAACGTATGCCGATTTTTGAATTTTTTTTCTAAAACGCTGGCACACGTTGAATACGTTATGGGTAAGTTTTGATAACATTGAGAGCACGCTGAAAAACACTGCCATACGTCGTTGTACGCTGGCTTTAAACGTTGTACTTTTTGGTTGTCCTCAAATTTTTTCATGCTTGAAATTTCACGATGTATGCCGGCGTATGACTCACACGTTCCGCTATGCTGGCCACAAGTTGTATGCACGGTCTGCGATCGTTGACAGACGTCAACACATGCTACTTGTAAGTTAATCATAAGTTGAGACACGCCGAGGTAATGTTTAGCGTACCCGAAACTTATTTCTAACCTATGATTAACGTGTTGTTGGCACGTTACGCGATCGTTGCCACACGTCGACAGACGTAACTTTTAAGTTACTCAGGCTGAAAGACGTCGGTATAATGGATCGTCCTTGCGTCAGCGTCCACGGCCACGGCCAGGACACTTATTTGCAGCATTCTTCAAACTTTTCTTCGGCATGACGAGGATGTTCACACTTCGATGTCGAGCTTGGCTATGATTCCAATTGTCCATCGGCAGCGTCTATTTAAAATAGTTGAGTTTGAGCGTTTTAACACGTTCAGCAGAAACACTTCAAATTTCAAAACCCCAGCGTCAAAAAACAAAGGCGAGTGACAGCAATTTAAATCGTTCATTGTAAACAATGAAAATAGCTGAGTGGTACCGTTTAAAAGTCGTTGAGTGTAAAAAAATCCAATTGTTGAGCGCAAGCGTCTACTTTCAATAGTGTAGATGCAGCCATTTAAATCGTCGGTCGGTCGAAGGGAGTGAGGAAAGGGGGGAGGGGGAGCTAGGAGGAGAGAGGGTGAGGAATGGGGGCGAGTGAAGCTTCACCACATGTCGCTGTACATTCCGGGAGGTTGGGGGTATGAGGAGGGGGAAGTGGGGTGGGGAAAGGGGTATTCTGGAATTGTGCTTGATAGTGGGACTTGAAGGGTGGTGGGGGGTTGGGGGGGAGGTGGTGGTTGACTTGCGTTTTGGAGGGGAAGCAGGGAGGATGGTTCTGTCTGCTGGCATTAGTACAAGATTGAATGAAATGGGGTACGTTGAAACAGCATGTTCCAACAGGATAGTAAAACCACCTGACACTTTCAAACAGCATGTGCCATTTTAAAAGAGACTAGCATAACCCGTGCTCTGCGCGACATGTTGGGGTGGGTGTGTTTTAGAAAGGAACTGATGCAGAGTATCAGTCGTAATTTTACTTTAATGCAGTAAGTGGAATACGATTTCACTGTTTCAGAACCATTTTATTTACTTTTTTTGTACCATGCACCTCATATGGTCTTTGAGATAATGTAAGCCGAATATCACGTTACTCGAGCGCAGAACAAAGTCGAAGATAGCGCGACATGAAACAACAAACTCGGAAATAATATATAAGATTATCACATGGGCTTTCCTTGAGGTATGCAACTCGAACTGCGGCTGCCACCCTGTTTACCCGCTCTGGAACTGGATCTCTCCGAGGCAGTCACACACCACCCAGAGACACCAGGAGTATAAATGAATGTGTGAACTAGACAAATGAACACCCCTTCAGCAGCCGGGCCCACCCCCAAGCCAAACCCCACAGTCCAAACTGAAACCCAGCTCAGGCCAAGAGACCCGAGAGTCCATCGCACCCGAGCTGCAATGCTTATAAACACTCGGACATGCCAGTGTTTCTTGCCTTTATTTAATTTCGGCACACGTTTTACAACCAAAATGCGATAAGCACCAGAATCTCTCAACTTGAACTGAATCCCAAAATTAAAACTGTGGAATCGAACCCAGTAGCAGCCCTGACCCCACAAAAAGTACCCATCCGCCCAACGTGCACACTCCATGACACTGCAGGCTCAAGACACACCACAGCACAACATAACCACCTCCAAACCACAACACAACCACCAATGGGAACTCATCACAACCACTCATTGGTTATCACTTCATGAGAGTTGGAAAAGGAATGAAAGGAAGGAGAGAGAGGAAGAAGGGGTATGGGAGCGAGGACAAATGGAGGGAAGTGATGGATGGAGGGAAGAAATGGATGTATGGAGGGAAGTATGGATTGATGGAGATGGATGTAAAGGATGGGATGGAAAGTGGATTCACAATAAGCTCCACAGTTGTTCATGAACACACGATACTTCAATCTCACAGAGTGAACACGAGGTGTAAGGAATGAATGAATGAATGAGTTCCCACCTGCTGTTCCTTCATCTGCCATTGCATTCCCTGCAGCATCTGCAATAAGCTTGGGTTTTGGAAACCACTCTCCTTTAATAACCTCTAAATTTCTGGGTTGACTTCCGGTTCTGGGTTTGGAGCGTTGGCAGGTCTCCTTGGGTTCTCCCTGCTGACGATCTCAAAGTTAAGTTTCCGGTCGTTATCTGTCCCGGTTTAACTGTTTATTTTCTCACCGACATGTTACTGTGTATTCATAGTACGGTTTTGTTTCAAAAATTGTGCTATTTTGTGAGATTTCGTCGAACTTGTCTTACTGGGTGCTTGAGGCCTATCCTTGGGGCTTGAGGCCGACCCTTTGTTCCACTCGGTGTACGATCGTGTTTATTTGTTTTTTCTCCCCATTATCTTCAATTTCTATCTTTCCCACTCTCTTAATGTCCCCCATCCCTCCCAACTAATCACTCTTTCTTATCTTAAATAAAAAATTTTTGAAACGCTACCTTTCTCCGATTCTCCTCCTCCTCCTCCTCCTCCTCCTCCTTCTTCTTCTTCTTCTTCTCCTCCTTCTTCTCCTCCTTCTTCTCCTCCTTCTTCTCCTCCTTCTCCTCCTTCTTCTCCTCCTTCTTCTCCTTCTTCTTCCTCGATTTTTTTTTTTTCTACAACACTTCCATGAACTAATCTGTTGAAAACTCTCTCAAACATTGATGATAATAACAAAAACATTCTCTTATAATGCTTCATCTTCCTCTTTCACACGTGTGGTACTCTTTACTGTATCAGAATGCACGACTCTTCTGCTATTTAAACAGGTCAGGTCAGGTGTGGGAGCATGTGCCAGAACAGCGTGTCGCTGCGTCCACTTTCCGCCGGTACTCCAGGGGGCCTCCGTCTGGCCTTCCCCCAGGCAGATGCCAGGCCCATCCCCATCTCCTTGAGATGTTGGTCAAGCTGCTGCAACCACGAGGCATGTGGTCGGCCCATTGGCCTCTTCCACTCACAAGACTCCTTCGCTGAGAGAATCTGGTGAGCAGGATCAGCATCAGGAAAACGAGCCACATGTCCATACAGCCACAACTAAATGCTCACAGACCATACAGGTAACAAATCTCATCCGAGTTTCTCTCAGCAACCACTCGTTGGACACAAAATCTGACCAGCGATAGCCAATGATTCTCCGAAGAGACCTGGTACCAAAGGAATTAGGTCTCTGTCTCAGATCCTTGGTCAGAGTCCAAGTCTCGCATCCATAGAGCAAGACTGGAAGCACCAAGGACCCGAAGACTCGGACTTTCGTCCTCCCGCACAGGTACCGGCAGCGCCACACCCCATGATGCAGTAAATCCATGACTCCCCAGGCCCGACCCAGATGTCTATTGACCTCTGACCCACAGCCAGCAGAGACATTAATATCACTGCCAAGGTAAGTGAATCTCTCCATGACCTCAACATGCTCACCACAAACAGGCACAGACAGGACAGCAGCATCCAAGATGTCATTGAAAGCCTGGATCTTAGTTTTTACGGAGGAAACCAGTAATCGCAGTGGCTCCGACTCCTCCTTCAGCACCTCGAGGGCCCCCAAAAGGATATCTAAAGTCTCTGCAAAGATGACTGCATCAACTGCGAAATCAAGGTCAGAGATATTGACATTCCCAAACGATGCACCGCAGCTTGATCTCTCTGACATCCTCCTCATAATCCAGTCCATACAAGTGCTGAAAAGTGTGGCGGCCAGTGCACACCCCTGACGAACTCCAGTAACAACTGGAAATAAGTCAGAGATGGCACCACCACATCTCACAGCACTCTCAGTACCAGAGTAGAGTTCAGACATCAGATCGATCAGTTTTGGTGGCACCCCACGAAGACCAAGAATCCTCCAGAGGACATCCCGATTCACTGAATCGAACGCTTTACATAGATCAACATAGGCTGCAAGCAGCCCCTGCCGAAACTGTCATCTGCGTTCGGTGAGGACACGAAGAGCAAGGATACGGTCAATCGTTGACCTCTTTGGTGTAAAGCCTGACTGCTCTGGACGCTAGTGCGCAAGCAGATGGTGGCGAACCCTATCAAGAATTATCCGAGCAAAGACCTTGCCCGGCACTGAGAGCAGCGTCCCCCCTCGGTAGTTGTTGCAATCTTGGCGATCACCCTTCCCTTTCCAGAGAGGGACAACAAGGCCCCTCTTCCAATCATTTGGGATGATGCCTGTGTTCCAGGCAGAGCACAAAACTGCATGCAATGACACGAGTGCAGAATTTCCACCAGCCTTGAGAAGTTCAGCATGGATGCCACAGATCCCTGGAGCTTTACCCCCATTTGTACCAGTTAACCGCAGCCCGTGTTTCCACAAGCGAAGGTGGACCACAGTTGATTTATGGGTCAGCAACAGGGATTGTAACACCCTTGACGTCCAACTCGACAGCTGGGGAATCAGCCTGGTACAACCGCTCAAAGTAACTGGCCCAGCAGGCCTTCACTTCAGGCTCCTCTGTCAAGAGCCTACCACTCTCTGCTTAACTGCAGTGCTCCGAGGGATGGGCTTGGATGAACGCAATGCGCGAATTCCCCTGTAAGCGGGACGAGAATCACCTGTCCACAGGTGATGCTCTACCCCCTCACATATTCCTCGCACATATACCTCCGTGTCCACCCTTAGTGCACGTACAGTTTTACGCCTCAGCTCCCTGAACAGCTCAGCTCTGCCATTCAGCCTGGCCCTGCGACTCTGGTCAATGGTATCCAGTGTCCCTTGAGAGACAAAATTCTTCTTTGCCCTGCGGTTAGTTCCAAGACATCCAACGGCAACATCAAGGACGGTGGTCTTGAAGGCACTCCACAACTCTTCAGGACCCCCCAAAGCACACAGACACCCCTAATGTCCACTCAGCCTGTTTGCAAACTCCTCAGCTACTCTCTCATCCTTGAGCTTGCCAACATCCAGCCTAGGCTGGGATGGTACCATTCTCCAGAATTTAAGGTGCAGCTTTAGAGTTGCTACAACAAGCCGGTGGTCAGTATTGAGGAACTGAGCACTCCGGTAGACCCTGCAGTTCTGGATCATCCTCCAGCGACCGTCAACGAGGACATGGTCAATCTCCTTTGCCACACCACCAGCGTTGGAATACCAAGTCCAGTGGTTAGCTTGTGGGCACTGAAACCATAAACCAGCCACCCTAAGTCAATGACTTCTTGCAAAGTCAAGGAACTTAGTGCTATTCTGGTTCATAGTTCCTGACCCATGGGGACCAACACATGTCTCATAACCATCCCTATCAGTTCCAGTCGATGCATTGAAATCCCCCAAGACTAGAAGTGTATCTTGTCTGGGGCACTGCTCAACCACAGACTCGAGCGTGGCGTAGAATGAGTCCTTCACGGTGAGGTCACTCGCTTCAGTCAGAGCATAGACAGAGACCAGGGAAATGACACCTAAGGACTGACGAATCCTTCGTCTCATAATACGCTCGTTGACCGGTGTTACCTCAATTATCATTGGGTTCAGCTTATTGGACACAGCTACAGCAACTCCTTGAGTATGGTAACCATCAGAGCGACCAGTCCAATAGTAGGTGTAATCACCCACCATTATTTCGCCGCAATCCGGTCTCCGAACCTCAGAGAGTGCTGCAATACCGATGTCCAAACGCTTGAGCTCAGATGATAACAGAGGCAGGTGATCATCCTCTCTTTGGGATAGTACATTCCAGGCACCCACCCGAAGGGACCGCCTCAGGCTAACCCAAGGAGACCGCCGTCTGGTGGACGACACCTCAGCACCACTCCGATACACTCTCCCGTAATCTGACCCAGAGATGTTACCCCGTAGTTTCCCTCCTTTCATCAAAGATTGGGGGTCCTGAAGGCTTTGCCCCAATCCCGTCATCCGGTGAGCTGCCCTGCGAAGGGAAGCTGCACAGGAGGTACTCCCACGGAGTGGGTTTTCAGATTTTTTTTTGTGTTTTTGTGTTTTGCGGAATGAAGGGTTTTACGGTGGCTGGAGTGCAAATCCTGCCACCAACCTCCTAATAAAAAAGTAACCCAACTGCAGGAGGATGTCCGCAAACACAGTTGGGCACTAGACACACTATTTAAACAGACTGCTCTCAATTCGACCTTTCCTTCATACCTTGCCTAAAAAATCCAACTGTTACAGTGTTTCTTCTCTCCATTCTCTGAATTCGCCTTTATTGCATCCCTCAAGAAATGTGTTTAATTGCCTAACTGACCTAAAACTTTTTAAAACCCCAGTTTGCAATGAATGTTCGCTTTCCATCAACTATTCTTTTTTTCCAACTTCAGTGCCAACTCACTCCTCCCACCCCTCACTCTCAAAGCAACCATCCCACTCTTCTCCCTTCAAGCCTCCCTCTCACCTCTCTCAAAAACTCCCCCCTCAACTTTCTCCCACCATTCATCCCCCTCACTCATCCTTCACAAAGCTGCCTCCTTCCACTGCCCTCGCACCTCCATCTCTTCACTCCACCTCCTCAAATCCTCAACTGCCTTCTTCCCCCTCTCTTGTCCGCCCTCTCCCCCAGCACCACAGAGCCTTTTCTCCTCCTCATTCGGCCCCCAACCCGAGCTATTCTGCAATCCCCCACACTCTTTCAACAACACTCCTTACCTCCCCCTCCTCATCCCTTGTCCTACCCTCCCCTCCCCCAACCCCCTGCAACCAAAGCCTCCTCCCATACCTCTTCATTAAAAGTATGGACCTCAAATATCCGGGGCCTTCGGTCAAACCTTTCAGATCTTTCCATACAGGTTGCCATTGACAAACCAGACATAATCTGCCTAACAGAAACTTTCCTACCTCAAGACGTGTCTGACTCCCAAGTATCTCTCCCTGGTTACTCCCTCTTCTGGTTTGACAGACCTGAGCCTCTTCCTGGTGGAGGAGTTGCTCTCTTCATCAAAGACTCGATTCCTCACTCTCCATGCACTGCCCTCACTCCCCCACACCCCCAGGAATACCTCTGGTTATGGCTTCCCCTCCACTCCCACCTCATATTTATATGTGTATTGTACTGTCCACCTAACAGTGATGACTCCATCTGCACCTTACTATCTGAAAACATGGACCATCTTCTATCTTCTCATCCAAACTCTCTCTTCCTCATATGTGGCGACTTCAATTGTCATCACGCCAGTTGGCTATGTGTGGGTACCACTCACACTGTCATGGCACCTCAGCAAAAACTTTCTGCGACTCATTTGGACTGACTCAATCGGTCAACTTCCCGAACCGGATCTCAACCAATGGTACTCCATCTCTTCTGGATCTGATTTTGAAAAATTTCCCTGACAATATCTGCTGTTCTTCCTTCGCTCCAATCGGTTCTTCTGACCACGTCCTTGTCAAAGTGGACATCTCTCTGGCGATTATCAGAGAACCACCTCACCGCCGTCGAGTCTGGCATTTCACTCCAGCCGACTGGCAGGGTCTCCAAGCAGCCATCAAACTTATAGACTGGTCTCTTATCGCTGCTTTCTCCAATATCAACACATCCTGGGAATTCTTTCAAAGAAACTTGCTCTCCCTCATGCCTATACTAGATTTATCCCCTCTCGTCTTCAGTTGTCCTACCCTTCCTCCCGCCCTTGGTTCACTGAAGCTTGTGGTGAGGCAGTTGTCCTGAAACAACTTGCCTTTGCCTCATGGAAAGCAAACCCAACTGAGGGCAATCTCAGTTCCTTCCATAAAGCTCAGAACAAGTGTGTATCTACCCTCAGGAGAGCCAGAAAACAACATCTTTCTCATCTCAAGTCTGAACTCTCAAACCTCTCTCTCTCCTCAAAATCTCTCTCCTCTGGTGGCATCTAATCAAATCTGTTTCTGGTGTATGTTCCCCCTCCATCCCCTCCCTTACCTCAAATGACAGCACTGCTGACAGCGCACGTGAAAAGGCTGAACGTCTAAACTCGGTGTTTGCAGCTAAATTTTGTGTCCAAAACCCATGACTTTCTCTACCCACCTTACCCAGTTGCAGCCACCTGTCCCTGGACTCTATGCCCTTTTCTCCTGACAAGGTGGAGAGCTTGTAGTCAAACCTCGACTCAGATTCTGCAACCGGTCTGGACGGCATCAGCCCACCTGTCCTAAAAACCTGCTCTTCTGCTCTTGCTCACCCTCTTTCTGTTCTATTCACCCTCTCATTTACTCAAGGCCATCTGCCATCTGCTTGGAAATCAGCAAACATCACTGCCCTGCACAAAAGGTGCAAAAACAGATCCCTGCAACTACAGACCAATCAGCCTTCTCCCACTCATCAGCAAGGTTATGGAATCCATCATCGCTTCAGACATCGAATCCTTCCTCTTCTCCAATGGCTTGATTTCTGATCATCAATTTGGTTTCAGACCAGGTCAATCTACCCTGGATATGCTGCTTCTGCTCTCCCAACAATGGATGGAAGCCCTCAGTGCCAGACAGGAAATCCGAGCTGTATCCCTGGATATATTACGTGCTTTTGACACGGTCTGGCACCCTGCCCTGCTCACCAAACTCTCTTGCTACAGTATCCAAGGCCATTTCCACTCATGGCTCGCAGACTTCCTCTCCTGTCACTGTCACCGTGTGGCCCTAAATGGAGTTCTTTCATCCCCCCTTCCTGTCCAGGCTGGAGTTCCTCAAGGTAGCGTTCTGGGCCCTGTTCTTTTTCTGGTTTTCATCAATGATCTCTTCGACTCTATGGAATATCCTCTATATGTCTTTGCTGATGACTCCACCCTCTGCCGTACCATCGGTCATCCCTCAGACTAGCAAGCAGCAGCTTCTTCGCTCACTGCTGATCTGGATAAAATCACAAACTCGTCCAACACGTGGAACATGTCTTTCAATCCGGACAAATCTCACACTCTCACTTTGTCTCTTCGAAAGGACCATTTCGAAAAGCCCCCCATCCACTTTCTCAACAATCCTCTGCAAGAAGTCCTTTCTTTCAAGCTTCTGGGTCTCACTATCTGCCATGACCTTTCCTGGGAAAGCCACATTTCAAACCTCGCCTCCAAAGCCAGTCGCCGACTGGGAATCCTCCGTCGTGCAAAGTCCTTCCTCGGCCCACCTGAGCTCCTGACCACTTACAAAGCTTTTGTCCACAGCCTGATGGAGTACTGCTCTCCCCTCTGGTCTGGTGCTCTTGCCTCCCACCTTTCTCGGCTTCACGCTGTAGAAACCAAGGCATTTCGGATCATTGGCATCTCCCGCAATGAGGCTGTCTTTGGGCTTCTCACTCAATCACCGCAAGTTGGTCAGTGGTCTTTCTGTCTTCTACCATCTCCTCTCCAGCCCCGCCCCCCCTGCTCTCTCTGCGATTTGTCCCCACCACATTTCCGCAGGGCGCTCAAGGTCCGCCAGCAACCCCCTTCTGGTAAAACTACCAAAATCACGAATCACTGCTCACCTTCACTCTTTCATTCCTCTTTTTTCCTGCCTTTGGAATAAACTCCCTCACTCTATTCATTCCCATTCTTCCCTCCAGGCCTTCAAAACATCTGTTCACCACCACCTCTTATCCAAATCCTCGATCTTTTCCACCCCCGATAATCCACCCAAGCCCACCTCCTTCAAATTCCCTGCTTTCCTTCCTGAAAGTCCCTGTAATGTCCATCTTCTATTCCCCATTTTCCCCGTCCCATCCCTCTCCCTTCCACAGATCTCCTAATGTCTCTGTTCCCCACTGTTTTGTCCTTCCCACTCCCACCCTCCTATCTCATGCCCCCCTTGATGTGCGTTGTGTGTTAGCTCTCATTCGAGCCTCGACAAGGTACACAAAAGTAATACACTAGTGTAGGCATCTCTGAGCATCTCCGGGCAATGCTCAGCATGACTTCACCGATGTGAAGGTGCCATTTAAACTTTTGTCAGATTTATCTGTTCAACTGAACACAAATTTATATATGTACTTCATTTACATTATCACCTAACATTGTCTTGAATGTCAATTTTGTAATTTTATTTTCAAAAACGACAACAGCTGTGATTAAATGAAAGCTATTTACACCTCCGTCTACTGTCTCGCCATGGCTTACAATTATTGGTTGATGAGGACCGACAGGCTCAGCACCACACAGCACCATGATGGGATGGAAGCACCATGGGGTGCATAATATATAACTCGAACGACACAGTACCGTGGGGCGCAACACAGGCGGGTGGGGTCTGGACTTTGCACATCGATCGATGTATTTTTGATTGTGCTTAGCAGAGGGACAGTGCAGAGTGACTGCGGGTACTTTTGCTGTGTACTGCCAAAGCTGATATCCAAACAGCCTGTAGAGCACTCACCAAGAGGCTACAGCACTCAAGCAAGCACTCCAATGAAACGGTTGATAAGGAACGGCTGGCTTGGCAAGCGATTAGCAATCGCCGATCAGTCATATGAAACGCCACCCAGAGATGCCCGAAGTGTCAAACAATGTCTGAATTGGACAAATGAACAACTTTTTTTTAGCAGTCAGAACTGCTGCTCAAGACAATTCTGCAGTTTAAATTTGGAAACTCAGCTCAGGTTAAGAGATACTAGAGCTTATCGCATGTGCTGAAATGAAATGAGGCACGAACTTCCAGAGACACCTGGCATGTCAAACAACATCCCATTTAGACAAATGAACACTTCTTTTTTGCAGTCAGAACTGCTGCTCAGGTCAATTCTGCATTATAAATTTTGAAATTTGTCTCAGGTTAAGTCAGAGATGATGGAGCTTATTGCATGTGTGGAAAGAAATAAGGGACGAATACTGGCATCTCCAGGCATTTATAAGCATTGCAATGTATCCGGCAATTTGTAGTTATTCAGAAGAGTCATCATCGATGTATCCAGAAATTCGAAGGTATGAAGCTTTATCCTACGGCAACTGACCTGTCCCAATAATCCAAGGCAAGGCATTGTTTTTGATGAGCAGACAAAATGGCCGATTAAGACCACCGAGCTGAACACAGGCTGACCAAAAACTGCCTGCATTTCTAGTTTTAACCATTAATTATCTTCAAAAGGGGTGTTTTGATTTACCAAAACACCCAGTTTTCATTCATTCACTCCCTCGCAGTTCCCTTAGTATGCATGCAGTCTGGGGCTGCTACGTTTCATGGTTTTGGAGTTATGGAGGGAACACACTGTCACACACACACACACACACACACACACACACACACACACACACACACACACACACACACACACACACACACACACACTTATTAGTATAAATTGAAAAGGCAATCACGAGCCACCGCATATTTCTTGCAGAGGATGCTGCTTTGGCAGATAGATTCTCTGTTCTTGAAGAATAATCGATTTCAAATGGACAGGTGCTGTACCTTTGGAGACAGAACTAAGAGAGGATAGGAGATTGGGACCACACTCTGTGCAGAGCTTTGGTGCTGCTTTAGCACTCTCCTTGGCTATTGGGCACAATCCTGGACGGGTCGCCACTCCGACACAGTATACCAGCATGCTGGCACTCATTTTGCTGACCTCGGAAGGATGACAGGCTGAGTAAACCCCACCTGGTATTAATTTAACAGCTGAGCGGGATTTGAACTCAGGACCCTAGTATCCAAAGCCCACCACCCTAACCATTAAGCCAACACCAGGCATACAGAACTAAGAAACATTTCTGAACTGCATTCATGCATTGCATGAGACTCATATGCTGCTTTGCACCACACCTTTCTGCAGTTACGTTATCAAAAGTGCTTGGATGTAAGACCTGCTGGAGCCAAGGCACGAATCACACCTCCTCTGCCAGCTCACACAGTGGCACGTCGAGTGGGCTGCAGTGTGAAACGTGGTATGCAGTCCATCTTGGGCAGCTTCAAGACCAGCACCTCCCTAACGCAGGCCACACCAAGTCCTTGACTGATCTTTAAAATAATTGTTTTCATCAGGCTGTCTCAAACTTGGTTATAAGCCCCAAAGCCTGTTTTCTTCTTCCTTTATGTCTTTGCAAGAAACAGCTACCCTATTGATTTCTGATGGTGATTTGTTTTTTTTATATTATCATTGCTATTCTATTACAGTGATTATCAATTGCCATTTTTCACAGAAATACAGTTGCACTTATGTGGTGAAGTGACATCAATTTGCAGAGAAAGTTTTTTTACTAAAGATGTCACAGGTGCCCTTTGACCTCCAGATAAAGGCTTTGGTCAGCACCATTGAGCACTCTTGCAGAATTGGTATATTTCAAATGTTCTCATCTCAAGAGCTGTTTTCTCTTGTCTGCCTGAGATTTGGTAATGAAACACCAGCCCTCAAGTCTTTTGTTAGTCTTTTCATCCCTGTCAGCATGCACTTCATTTATCTTTGCAAATGATTGCCCCCCCCCCCCCATGCATCTCCATGCATCTCCTTCCTGCATCTTAGTGATCCACAGCATAGACAGTCATGTGCGAGTGTAACAGGTGGGTTTAAGAGTGCTATCAGAGAGCCAACATAATCTTATCCTGACCCCTTGCTCACCCAAATCAATACATGGAATAAGTGCTATCCTTCAGTAAAATGTTCAATCGAAGACACAAGCGAAAGTTTTTGAATTGGCAATTGCTGGGATAGCTGCCGAATTCTGATATTTCATCTAAATTTGTTAGTCACAATCTAAATCAAATTTCAACAAGTCACAACAACTCCCTGGCAAAAGATTTTGATTGTTATTGCAGTTTATTGCAATCAATTGATTAATTCTGTTTAGAAGACATTCCCTTTTGGAATTGTGGAAGTTATGTGTGAAGATCTATAATTTTTAACATGGTTGGACCAAAAGTTTTAATTGTAACAGGTGGATTTGACATAAGCAAGTATTTATGGGACCACAATATATGAACACGAAGAAAAGATTAGATTACAAATGGAATTTTAGTTTTATTTTGCAGCAGAAATACTTTGGCTAAAATGATTGATTTATTTTATTGTAGTATAATTGATGGCCAATATATTCTTTCTTTCTTTCTTTTTCAAGCATGCAAGAAAATGAGATTTATACATTTTCAAGTTGTTCCATTCATGTTGTTGTTGCTTACTATTCCTTCATCATTCTTTTGATTGTTCTCTCATCGTGCTGTGGTGTTCATGTCCTTCACGATGAGGCATGGACTGTTGTTCTTTGTGCTGTGGCAGTAGCATGCAGATATAGCATCGGTAACTTACTCGACATCATTTCATTTATCTAACATAACTTCCGGCTCGACCTGGTGCTGATGCATCGAGGATGACACTGACCGGCAGGCAACTTTTAAAAAATGTTTTGCATGACATTTCACTTATATGCATACTGCTTATTACCACATTACCTGGACTTTAATTATATGAAATATGTTCAGTGGGCTTGGCTGTTAGATGTATGTGCATGATGTTTTATTGTCCAGCTGGAGGGGAGGTGAAGTTTGGCTTCATTTCGCAGAACAACAGAATCTAAGTGTGGTCATTATCATGTCTTCGGTTTCTCAGTAACAAATGGAAATGTGCTTTGCATACAAGATGTCTATTCTTCTTTGTCATTAATTTGTAAACCTGCATTTGTCAAGAAGCTCAGCTTTGCACGTTGGACCTCAAATACCATGAGTTGGAAAAGTTTTTTTTTTTCATCTCAGAATGAGATTAATATATAATTAGTCTTTATGCTGTGATTGCATCTGGCTGATATAACGATAATTAATAATGGTAATAATAATAATAATCATAATAATGTTTCCACATCACATCGTTGGCTGAGTTAATCGCCCTATTGCTCAGATATGTAACTATTCCCTCAGCAACTGGGAAATTAGGTATTTTTGGAAGTATGAAGCAGTTCAGTGACATTACAGTTTATTTATCAAAAACATAGGCTTGATAAACTGCAATAGCATTCTATCATATTACTCAATATTTTTTTTCATATAACATATATATATATATATATATATATATATATATATATATATATATATATGTCCATAAATCACCTGCATATGCATATATATATATATATATATATATATATATATATATATATATATATATATATATATATATATATATATACATACATACATACAGAACCTGTTCAAAGTATGAATTATAAGTTTTTCTTTTGAGGCAATTGTGTAAAATCAACTTGAAATCGAAATACATCATTACGTAATCATGCATAAAGTGTGGTCGAATTGTAACATGAAGTTTTATTTTATTTTCTTTGTCCAGTGACTCGTTTAGATCACTTGACAAACACAGATTATTGCATTGATATTGTGGAGTCATTCCATTTGGCTCCTCTGTGGTGAAACCTCTTCATTCTGCATTTCTATGGCAGGTATCTTGTATCCCCGTATCTTGTTTATGCGCATTGCGTGAAATTTGCTACATAGCCAAACATTATTGTATCTTGATCACTGTGAATGTGATCTTTTTTCATTTAGCGTGATTATTTATGATTGTATTATATTTTATTACAATGATAATGGAAAGAGCATTGGGGCCCCTAGGTCTCCTCTTTTCGATGTTTGCTGCCATAAATGCTTGTCTCATGCTGTAGTTGTGTCTCTTGTTGTTTTGCTCTTGCTGAGTGAGCTGCTGGAAGTCCTTTGCACGCTTAATGTCATTCTGACCAGGCCTCTATTGGCCACTGTGTCTGGACAATGCCAGTGGCTACGTACAGCTTGTTTATATTATGCAGAATCTGAGCATGCGGGTCCCATACACAGTATGTACCAGTGTTCAATATGTGTAATCTATATTATACCCCATAATAAAAATATTTTAAAGGAACTTTTGCATTCTTTTCAAAGTTAGTGTTTATATACATGGCCTGGATAACCCAGCATTCTTCTTAAGGCCTAGATAACCTTGCAACTTGATCATTGCTCCTAAATCAAGTGCACAAATTTAACTTTGTGCTCAACATGCTAATTTTTCTTTGTACCAAAATGTCTTCGACCTTTTTTGTAATGTACATACTTGGTCCATGACTCAAGAAGGAAAAAGCAACTAATCAATAATTACATTGATTACATTTTCAAAATAAAAGACTGGACAATCACTTTGCTGTTACATTGCAAGTTCCACAGTCACACATTTTGCAGGTCAGGACCCAACATAAAGTGAATTATATTCGAACAGAGAGCATGCATCAAATCAAAAATGGATTAAAAACTGGGAAAGTTCAAAAAATTAACCACATATTTGCTCATTCATTACATTTCGAGACCTGGTGTTGGCTTAATGGCTTGGGATCCGAGTGGTGGGCTTGGGATCCAAGGGTCCTGAGTTCAAATACTGCTCGTCTGTTGAATGCATACCAGGTGGGGTTGACTCAGCCTGTCATCCTTCTGAGGTCGGCAAAATGAGTACCAGCTTGCTGTTTTCCTGCATCGCAGTGGCGACCCGTCCAGGATTGTGCCCAATAGCCCAGGAGACTGCTTTGGCAGCACCAACGCTCTGCACAGAGTATGGTCCCAATGGATGGATTACATTTCTGAATCATGGTCAAAAATTCTCTGTTACCATGAGATAAAATACAAACATAGGGGCAATAGCCCTGGGCGCTCACCTGGTTGCAGCTGGATAAGATAACCAGGGAACCACTGGTAGGCATGGATGATTCACAAAATATGTAACTGAGAAGAAAGTAAATAGTTGTGGATTGTTTTTTTAATGCCATGAACAAACTTTGGTGCATCATGAGTGATGAAGGTTATGGTCAAGTTTCATCGAAATTGTGTGTGTAGTTTTGGAGAAGAAAGCAAATCCATATTTTGAGGTGCACCTTTCCACCCCCATTGAGCCCAATTTTTCTACTTTGGTTTGTCATGGGTGATGAAGGTTGCAGTGAAGTTTCATTGAAATTGTGTTTGTAGTTTTATAGAAGAAAGGAAATACATATTTTGAGGTGCACCCACTTGCACCCCCATTGAGCCCAATTTTTCTAATGTCATGAACAAACTTTGGTACATACACATGTTGAACGTTGTAGTAAAGTTTCATCGAAATCGTTTGTGTAGTTTCAGAGAGGAAGTTGAAAGTATTTGTGGATGGACTGACGGACGGACAACGCGCTTTCCCATCAGCTTCCCCAGAGCTTCGTTCCAGGTGAGCTCATAATAATTGTGATGTTTTGTTTTAGATGGTGTGGCATGAACAGATTAATCCCTCATCGCTACGAGCTCATTGGCACCAGTCTGACATTCTGCCAATCCATCTTGTCGATGTACCCTCTGGTCAGTCCAACTCACCTTAAACTATTCCCAAACTAGAGAGTTCAGAGATCACCTTACCCCATGCAGTCTTGAGAAAAAAAATACATGAGTGGGTTCTGCAAGTGGCAAACTTGATTGGTCGAGATGATGTAAAATGCCACAATATTTTGTCCAAGTACTGATTAACAAAAGGTTTTTGACAGTGCCAATCGGGCGATTTGTGTTATATAGTGTTCAAGTATATAATTCAATTTAAATAAAATATAGATTTTATGAGTTGTACAAAAAAAAACCTTTAAAAGGTGCAGTCTTTTACACCACCTTATTTAACACATTACATTCATTCTTCATGCCTGTTGTTTATGTCCTTTATAATGTCCCCAGAAAGAGCCTGGTGTTGGCTTAGTGGTTAGGGTGGTGGCTTGGGATCCCAGGGTCCTGAGTTCAAGCCCCGTTGGCTGCTGAATTAACACCAGGGGGTTGACTCAGCCTGTCATCCTTCCGAGGTCGGCGAAATGAGTACCAGTGTACTGGTCCCGGTGTATGCCCCGGTTAGAATAGGTGTACCATATCCCTGTGTGTCGTAAGAGGCGACCAGGGTTGGCGTCAGGAAGGGCATCCGGCCATAAAACATTGCCTCAAGAAAAAAAGCCAACCCCTGCACAGCAGGGAAAAATGACTGTAAAAACGGTCATTATAACGTCCCCAAAAACTAAGTTTCCTGTTTGGAATGATTTTCAATTTTGTTGGACTGCCAGACACTGAAAAAATTATCTCACTCCTCTCTGCGCATGTGCAATCAGGACAAATGCAGAGCCAAAGTACTGCTAAATTGCGGGTTTGTGTTCCAATTCATGTTGTTACGCACTTATTCCAAGCACCAACGTGAATGCATTAGTTACCCTGAGTAGTAACAAGGTAGAAAAGATTTGTCTCGTCTATCGTTTTTAACAGGTGAAACCAACGTAAGACACAAGACATAAGGATATTTAATAAGTGCAGTAACTTATTAAACCCTACTGTCGACCTTTAAAACACCAATACCATTTTAAAAGCATCCCATAACAATGATGTTCAAAGAAATGCTCAATGATTTTAAAACTCCCCAAATTTTAGCACACATCACACAGGTTTCAATGTAGTTTTGAATTAACTCATGACTTTTGAGTCGGTAACTTCTCTCAGGTACCCATTTCTTGAAAATACAACTTCAGCAGGATATGAATTGATGGTGAAGTCGGTTGTGAACATGCATGAAACAGCCTTGTCCCGTTGAGTGTGCACAGGTTGAAGTCCAACCGGCCAGTCGCTTTGCAAGTCCTCAGAGGGTGAGCTCGGTACCCCCGAAGCAAGCAGATGAATCCAAGTCCGCTACTCACCGTAAAATACCACACTGCAGAACTGGCTATGCTGAAGAGTGAGGAGAGAGGGAACATGCTCTTTGCCTTCTCAATGCGACGAGAGAGGAAATGCCTGCTTGGATGTCATCTCCAAGACACCAGCAAGGCAGTAGATTGTTCGAGTACAAACCGGCTAGCAGATAAGATCAAGCACTATCCGCAGGGGTGCAGCTGGTTCTTGAGTCAGGGCTTTGAAGTTGCTAAGCCAGTTGTGGTTCACATGCAGCACACAGCACTTTCAATATCGTCTTTGCTATTTTTATTTTTTATTTTTTTTGTATACCTTGTCAAGGCTCGTATGAGAGTGAACACACAACGCACATCAAGGGGGGCATGAGACAGGAGGGAAGGGAGTGGGAAGGACAAAATAGTGGGGAACAGAGACATTTGGAGATCTGTGGAAGGGAGAGGGATGGGATGGGGAACATGGGGAACAGAAGATGGACATTACAGGGACTTTTCAGGAAGGAAAGCAGGGAATTTGAAGGAGGTGGGCTTGAGTGAATTATCGGGGGTAGAAAAGATCGAGGATTTGGATGGGGGATGATAAGAGGTGGTGGTGAACAGCTGTTTTGAAGGCCTGGAGGGAAGAATGGGAATGAATAGAGTGAGGGAGTTTATTCCAAAGGTGGGGAAAAAGAGGAATGAAAGAGTGAAGGTGAGCAGTGATTCGTGATTTTGGTATTTTTTACCAGAAGGGGGTTGTTGGCGGACCTTGAGCGCCCTGCGGAAATGTGGTGGGGACAAATCGCAGAGAGAGCAGGGGGGTGAGGCTGGAGAGGAGACGGTAGAAGACAGGAAGACCACGGACCAACCTGTGGTGATTGATTGAGAGGCCCAAAGACTCAGCCTCATTGTGGGAGATGCCAATGATCCGAAATGCTTTGGTTTCTACAGCGTGAAGCCGAGAAAGGTGGGAGGCAGGAGCACCAGCCCAGAGGGGAGAGCAGTACTCCATCAGGCTGCTGACAAAAGCTTTGTAAGTGGTCAGGAGCTCAGGTGGGCCGAGGAAGGACCTTGCACGACGGAGGATTCCCAGTCGGCGACTGGCTTTAGAGGCGACGTTTGAAATGTGGCTTTCCCAGGAAAGGTCATGGCAGATAGTGAGACCCAGAAGCTGGAAAGAAAGGACTTCTTCCAGAGGATTGTTGAGAAAGTGGATGGTGGGGTTTTCTAAACGGTCCTTTCGAAGAGACATAGTGAGAGTGTGAGATTTGTCCGGATTGAAAGACATGTTCCACGTGTTGCACCAGTTTGTGATTTTATCCAGATCAGCAGTGAGCGAAGAAGCTGCTGCTTGGCGGTCTGAGGGATGACCGATGGTACGGCAGAGGGTGGAGTCATCAGCAAAGAGATATAGAGGATTTTCCAGAGAGTCGGAGAGACCATTGATGAAAACCAGAAAAAGAACAGGGCCCAGAACGCTACCTTGAGGAACTCCAGCCTGGACAGGAAGGGGGGATAAAAGAACTCCATTTAGGGCCACACATTGACTACGACAGGAGAGTAAGTCTGCGAACTATGAGTGGAGATGGCCTTGGAATACCATAGGAAGAGAGTTTGGTGAGTAGGGCAGGGTGCCAGACTGTGTCAAAAGCATGTAATTTGTCCAGGGATACGGCTCGGATTTCCTGTCTGGCATTGAGGGCTTCCATCCATTGTTGGGAGAGCAGAAGCAGCATATCCAGGGTAGAGTGACCTGGTCTGAAACCAAATTGATGATCAGAAATCAAGCCATTGGAGAAGAGGAAGGATTCGATGACTGAAGCGATGATGGATTCCATAACCTTGCTGATGATTGTGAGAAGGCTGATTGGTCTGTAGTTGCAGGGATCTGTTTTTGCACATTTTTGTGCAGGGCAGTGATGTTTGCTGATTTCCAAGCAGATGGCAGATGGCCTTGAGCAAATGAGAGGGTGAATAGAATAGAGAGAGGGTGAGCAAGAGCAGAAGAGCAGGCTTTGAGGACACGTGGGCTGATGCCGTCATGACCGGTTGCAGAATCTGAGTCGAGGTTTGACAGCAAGCTCTCCACCTTGTCAGGAGAAAAGGACACAGAGTCCAGGGACAGTTGGGTGTGACTGGGTAAGGTGGGTAGAGAAAGTGATGGGTTTTGGAGACAAGATTTAGCTGCAAACACCGAGTTTAGGCATTCAGCTTTTTCACGTGCGGTATCAGCAGTGCTGCCATTTGAGGTAAGGGAGGGGATGGAGGGGGAACATACACCAGAAACAGATTTGATTAGATGCCACCAGGATTTTGAGGAGGGAGAGAGGTTTGAGAGTTCAGACTTGAGATGAGAAAGATGTT
Organism: Eptatretus burgeri; assembly: GCF_056783735.1. Classification (NCBI taxonomy): domain Eukaryota; kingdom Metazoa; phylum Chordata; class Myxini; order Myxiniformes; family Myxinidae; genus Eptatretus; species Eptatretus burgeri. The sequence goes on from NC_140978.1 coordinate 47,470,749, forward strand.
GTTTTCTGGCTCTCTTGAGGGTAGATACACACTTGTTCCGAGCTTTATGGAAGGAACTAAGATTGCCCTCACTTGGGTTTGCTTTCCATGAGGCAAAGGCAAGTTGTTTCAGGACAACTGCCTCACCACAAGCTTCAGTGAACCAAGGGTGGGAGGAAGGGGAGGACAACTGACGACGAGAGGGGATAAATCTATGCATGAGGGAGAGCATGTTTCTTTGAAAGAATTCCCAGGATGAGTTGATGTTGGGGAAAGTAGAGATAGGAGACCCGTCTATAAGTTTGAGGGCTGCTTGGAGACCCTGCCAGTCGGCTTGAGTGAAATGCCAGACTCGATGGCGGTGAAGTGGTTCTCTGATAATAGCCAGAGAGATGTCCACTTTGACAAGGACGTGGTCAGAAGAACCGATTGGAGCGGAGTAAGAGCAGCAGATATTGTCAGGGAAATTTGTCAAAATCAGATCCAGAAGAGATGGAGTACCATTGGTTGAGATCCGGTTAGGGAAGTTGATCGATTGAGTCAGTCCCAATGAGTCGCAGAAAGCTTTTGCTGAGGTGCCATGACAGGTGAGAGAGGTACCCACACCTAGCCAACTGGCATGATGACAATTGAAGTCGCCACATATGAGGAAGAGAGAGTTTGGATGAGAAGATAGAAGTTGGTCCATGTTTTCATATAGTGGGGTGTAGATGGAGTCATCACTGTTAGGTGGATGGTTCAGTACACGTATAAACATGAGGTGGGAGTTGAGGGGAAGCCGTAGCCAGAGGTATTCCTGGGGGTTTGGTGGAGTGAGGGCAGTGCATGGAGAGTGAGGTTTGAGGTTTGAGATCCAGTGCATGGAGATTTGAGCCTGGTTTTAAAATGAAACCAGCTGCAGGACATGCCACGACACACAGCTGTTCTTTCTCACACTGGTCACATCGTGTTCTCCTTCTCCTAATTTGCAAGGCTTTCTGCCCGTTCTTTTATATGTCTCACACAAGGTCATTCAGAGGCCTGGCGTCGAGGTATCTGCATCTCATTGTCTCTTGCTGAGCTTTTACGTGGTCCTGATCAATGTGTTTCAGAATAACTTTCCTCCAGTCCAGTTTTGTCATGTGGGAGCAAAGCTATCATGTTATTCGGACATTTTAATCGAAAAACTGTATAATTCAAAGTGATTTGTTGGAAAATAGTCCCCACGTACTACTTCTTATCAGTAACCCTGACATTCCGTTACTCAGCCCAGCCCCATGGCATGCAGCTAGCTGACTGCTTTTAACACACAATACAAACTTATTTAATTCCGGTGACTTTTTACCACATTTATGAAGCAAACTAGTCAAATGAACCACAATGTCAGATAAATTTTTACAAAATCTGTTACCACCCTGCCTTACCCAGAAATCTCAAAAGTTTTTTTTTGTCCTTTAGGTGCTGGTAAGCTATCAATTGCTTCCACCTTTGCTTTTACTGACTGAACTTGACTCTGACCTACAACATGACCTAAGAACACTACCTATGTTTTTGCAAATCCAAATTTTACCAGATTCACAATCAGTTTGGCCTCAGTTTCACAAAGAATGCATGTATTCTATTCTCTTAAGATGATCATCCCGATTCAAGGAATGAATAATTACATCGTCGAAGTACGCATCA